>NW_005841940.1:1151771-1153298 GCF_000455745.1 Alligator sinensis | reverse complement strand
CAGGCGCCTAAAGAAGGGGCGGGGGGGGCACTGGTGCGCTTCCCCCCTTGGCTTCCTGCTCCAGACCGGGTGCGTGGCTGTGGCCATTGAGGAGCCACTGATGTCATGGGTCGTTATCATCCAAGCGGTGGTGCCCAACCTTTTTGGCCAGACAGGCAAAGCCCCGTCTGTCCACGGGCTGCACTGGGCTGCTGACCTGATCCGGCACTCATGGCAGGCATGGAGGCCTGTGGAGCAAGGGGGCAGTGGGAGCCTGGCCCCGGGGGAGCGTGGCCCAGCCACGACTCCACTTTTTCCGTATGGGGCAACCTGGCTCCAATTTAGCGACATGGGGGAAGGGGGCCTGGCCCAGCACCGATCTGGCTGTGTAGGGGGAGCGGGTGTGGGAATTTGGCAGCAGGGGAGAGTGCTAGTATTAACTGCCACTGACCCCCACCACCAGATTTCTCGACCTGTAGGGAGCCTTGTGGGCTAGATGCAATGGCTCTGTGGGCCAGAGGCAGAGCACCCCGGAGCTAACTAGTCCCTTCTAAACTCATTCCACAGGTGCTAACCACCCTCTCCTTTTCAACTGTCTTGATGTTCCACTAATCAAAATGTAACCCTCCTGCTGAGTACCTGTCAGCAGCAACAAGGGCCAGGTTCAATTTTGGGGCACTAAATATAGTTCACCTTGGCCCAAGCCCCAACCCAGGCCACCTAGGAAACACTAAATGAATTACTAGGGTATCCGATAAAGCCAACAAGGCTTCCATCGGAAGCAGTATGAATGAACCCAAACTCCTGATTTATTACAGAGGCAAACACCAGAACACAACGTACATCAAGAAAAAAACAAAACCCTCTCCTGTTTCAAAGTATACCCTGTATCACCCCTACCCCTTTTTTAAAAAACAAAAAGCCCCCAACCCAGGTGGCCTGAACCTTAAATAATTTTTCTAACATCATCATCACAGGATCCCAGTCAAGAAACAGCATCATTGGTACACTGCTAATGCAGACCAGTCAATTCACAGGTGATCAGTGCTCCAGGATTTGGTCAGTCACTAAAATGGATTTACAGGTTCTGTTGAGGACAGTGAGCAGTCTGGCCACAATGAGGGGGAAAGGAGGTGGTCCTCTCCAGTCCTAGAGGAGGCACAATATACAACAATTAGGTCACACAGAAAACACGATCATGCTTTACAGCCAAACAAGATACACAGCCATGTGAAACCAGGACACACTTTATAGTGCAAAATGACTTTTACATTTTGGGTGTGCTCCAAAAATGTAATTTGTTCTGCAATTCTGCTGTCTTGTTTCCTGCTCCTGGTCATGTCCCTCCTATCTCACATCCCTACAGACTTTAATTTGGTCTAATGAAGTTATATTTGTTTCTGTTTCAACCTTAAACTAAATAATAGAGCCCTAGGCCCCTAGCATATTAGCAAAGCTTCTAATTTCTTTTTCACTGGAGAAAAATATGTGTTGTCTTATACAGGATGATGCATAAATGAAGCATGCCCCCAGCGGCTGGGGGGACAC
>NW_005841940.1:1150631-1151650 GCF_000455745.1 Alligator sinensis | reverse complement strand
CGGCCAGTGGGGCTTGGGGACCCCCCCCAGACATTGTCGGCGGTGGGGTGGCGAGTGGTGCCTGCCTGCACTTCTTTGTAGGGGGTGCCCCACCACACCCAGGGCATGCACCCCCTATGTGTCACCCCTGGGATAATGCACCCCACCATCCGCACCCCCTTTTCAAAATCCTACATTTGCCCATGTTGCTGGGTTTTTGGTTGTAACCGTCTTAGTCTAAAGACATAGGCAAGCAAGGTTCTTTGAGTAAATGTGATATCCTTTATTAGACCAACCGAGTTGGTCCAACCAACTTCCGGCTACCACCGCTGCAGATCCCCCATCAAGAGTTGGAATGTAATTTGAACCATCTGAGAATAGACTAGTTCATTTCCCCTGAGGTCACAGCTCCATTGTCCGGTTTATGCCTGAAGGTGGGACGCATCCAAGGGGTGCAAAAGTCACCTACAGAGGAGGCAACACAGCTGCTCTTGGGCCCCGTGACCTGGGAATGCCCTGCTGGTCAATTTGAACATCGCCTCTTCAGTTCAGGGCTTGTGATTTCTGCCCCGTACCTGCCTAGAACAACAGCCTGGTCTGCTTGGTGTTATAAAGACCAAGCAAGAACTCGGAGCGGGAGGCCACAGGCTCCCCCTGGTCAGCAATCCGGCTGCTGAGCAGTGGGGAAAGAGCTGAGCTCCAAATCTGGGTCTGTCCTGGGAAGGACCTGGTCTCTTGTTCCCGGGCAGGGAGCATTCTGGCAGGCACAGATCTGGACCGCTCATGCCTCTCTCCTCCACCTGGGGTGTCCCAGGTGCTGGCACTGTCCAGCTGGCCACATTGCATCCCTGGGCAGCATGTTAGTGCCATGAGCACCTGTGTGGTGCCCATCACTGTGCACCCTGCCAGACCCTGCAAGACAAGGCCCTTATTTCTTCAGGGCAGTGCTCAGTGCTGGGGCCGGCTGCGGGTGCGGGGCAAGAAGCAGGCGGGCTCTGGCGAGTCTCAGCTCTCAGAAGAGCCAGCTCGGACTGGACTTG
>NW_005841940.1:1150338-1150615 GCF_000455745.1 Alligator sinensis | reverse complement strand
CGTGTCATAGCCAAGCGGGGGAGGCGCTCGCAAGAGCCGACGTGAGCGCAGGCAGCGGCGCGCGGAGGGAGTCGCCCGGAAGCGCTCCGCCCGGGGAGGTGTCACTCGTTCGGAGGACGGGTCCCGGATGAGGAAGTGATGTGACCATAGAGGAGAGGCGGCGGGGGAGGACAGAGCGGCTCTGCGCGCAGGGAGCGGGGCCGGTGGCCTGCAGCCCGGCCAGGTTGGGACGGGGGGGTCGGCGGAACTGGACCCGTGCCCCGGCCGTGCGCGCGGG
>NW_005841940.1:1141025-1150272 GCF_000455745.1 Alligator sinensis | reverse complement strand
GGGGGAGGGCGGGCTGGGGGCGCGGAGTCTCGGCTCCCCGGAGGTGCTGTGGCGCCCTCTGGTCCTTTTGTTTTGAAAGGAAAAAAAACAGCCCGGGGTCTTCAGGATTTAACTCGTCTTTGCCACAAGCAGCCCTCGGGCTCCTTAACCGGCTTGCGGTCGGGGTCCGTGTTGCTCCCTGGGCCGAGCCGCCTCGCCTGGGTTTTTCTGTAACCGAGTGTCGTGTGGAGCACGCCGGCTTGAAGACGACTCTTCTCTCCCTTCCTTCGGGAGCCTCTGGGTGTCATCCGCGCACAGCCTGGAGGGGCACCTGGCAGCGCCAGAGCCGGCGGGAACAGGCTGGCGGGTTGTGGCTGTGTAATGAGCAGCCAGAGGCATCTTGGGGTAACTGTGTTTAGCAACTGGCAATTGAATCCGTGGTCTTTTGTGGGAGGGAAAACTGGTCTGGGCCTCGCTGTCTTCATGAATAACATCCTTAGTGGAGATTCGTGAGCTTTCAAAATGTTGTCTTGTGCAGTAAGCTTGCATCTGTGCTCCCTGAGTCTGAAAAGGAGCCAGTTAATGAAATTCAGAGCCTTTGTGGTGCAGCCTACTGGTGGATGCTGTGGTTGAAACTAGTAGCCATAATTGTGTTTGAAGCACAGGATCATGTTAACCGAATATCGTACATTGCTGACATGTTTGGGTCTGGGTATAATATGAAGCAAATGCTAATTTCAGGTAGTGAAGCTAGTAAGGGCACAATATTTTGCCATGTATTAATGCCTGTTGTTTGTATAGGGGAAACCACAAGGCAAAGCAGCGTATGTATTAGGAGATGTTTGGTCATGTGGCTTTTCTATCTGAAGAGAACCTGAGAGTTTTCACAAGTCTTAAAAAGTACAGAAAAGTACATGAAATTTGGCCACATCCATCAAACATGTAGGGTGGTCAGCACAACTGTTCCCTGGCTATGAATCCTTGATGATATGCTTCCCTCAGAACCTTTCTTTCCATTCCCTGTGTGGGAAGGAAAGGAATAGCCTTGAGGTTCATGAAGCATTTGCTCTAGTGCTCAAGAACTGCACACATTTCTTCTTTCTTTGCAACATACTTTTGAATGCACATACTAGGTGCTGCAAGGAAGCCTTTTTTGTTGGGGCAAAGATTGTTGTTGTGCATAAAGTAACCTTTTATCTCTTTATTTTCAGAGTGAACTGTGAAAGGCTTTGGGTATACAGTTTTGATTGCCCTGATGCTATCAACTGGGGTGGAATCATTAGACAGAAATCATCCACATCTCCTTGATTCTTCCATGTCTGCTGTGGTAGAGGAATTGTACACGGGACTGCCAGTCAGCATCTCCACTAAGCTTACTGCTGGGTCTGAGCCTAATGCTGGACTAGACGCAAAGCCAGAAGCATCACCACTTGTGCTAGCACATAGTAACATTTTGCAATCTGAGGGCAAAAGGACTTGTGAAGTGAAAAACTGCTCTGAGGCAACTGAGAATGTGGGTAATGGGTATAAGTCTGCTTGTAAAGGACTGACAGAATCCCTTCCTGAAGAGGCTGGAGACCCTGCTGAGGAAGATGAGGCAGAAAATGGGAGCTTGGGAAAACAGGATGCCTGTGCCATTAGATACCAGGCAGAAAACACAGGAGCTCCTGAAGCAATACAAAATGCTGAGGAAGAGCTTGTTGGATGTTCTGCTTTCATCACAGAGGAGGAGCAGTGGTCAGGTGAACAGGTAAGAGAACAGAGAAAATTATCCTAGTGAATGTTCAAATTCAGGTTGCTAGAAACCACCTAGGTAATAGATCAGCCTGGGGTTTCTTTGTATGTGTGTGGTTTCTTTCTTTTGGTCCTGCTGCCAGAACATGTTGGTATATGAACAGTTGTTTGGCCCTTCACTGTTTCAGTGTAAATGAACATCTGTCTGTATAAATGTAAGTGCCTTATAAAATATTTGGGAGAGTTTATTTTCACTATATTAAATATTGCTAAAATGTTGTTAATATAACATGGTAGCAGTATGAAGAGCAAAATCAACATTATATAACCTGAAAGAAAGAAAAAGGAAACTACAAAAAAAATAAATAGAAAAGCCTTCTGAAACTTCAAATGACCAACTTTCCAATTATTGTGGAGGGTACAATGTTTCCAAAACTGTCTATTACAGGCAGACACTAGCAGTCACGATAATAGTATCCCAGACGCACAAAAATAACTATAAATGCCAGTCCTTAAGCAGAAACCATATATGACACCACTTACATTGTAAGTACAATTTTTTTGCTATAGTTTCCAAAATAAATCTTTAATATTTGGACAATAGATCAATGTCTCCTTGATTCTGCTGTGATCTACCTTGATTATTTGCACTGGGACCTTGAGAACGTGAACACTTTAAATATATAGCTGGGGAGTGCGTCCCTAGACTGTTCACTGAGTCTCTAGGCAGTTCTCTAGCCCTTTTCTTTTTGATTGCAAATTAGACACTTAGGATTTTTTCACTGGGTCTCCAGGCAGTTCTGTAGCCCTTTTCTTTGTGATTGTGAATGAGACCCTGAGGATTTTTTTTTAATCTTCCTTGTTCTGATTGGGAGTTGGATCCCTAGTTTGCTTTTTGGAGCTTAAAAGTGAGAAAGCAGTGTCTCTGGCAGGGGCACATCCCTTGATGTGTGAGTATTTCAATGGTATGTTTAAAGATGCACGTACTTCATGGAGAGGCAAGGATTTTTTTGCGAGTGGCATGTTTTATTGGACCAACTGTATAGTTGGAATAAAGTTAATGATGTTTCGAATGCAAGAGGTTCCTCATCCAGTCTGAGGAGGAGAGCAAGCAAACAGAGCTCAAGAGTAGAACTGTTAAGATGAGAGGTGGGGGGAGCAGGAGGGGAAATTCCCAGGGTAACAGACAATTATCAGAAGAAAAGAAGCTGATTACTAGGAGTTCAAGACCCATCAAAAGGGTCATTAATACCCATTGTGTGTAGGTAGAAATTCAGGAATTGGATAGACTATAGTGCATCAAAAAATCAGTATCAGTGTTCAGTCTTTGATTCTTAGTGGCCACCTGGTGGATTTTTGTTCCCAAACTTGCCTTTTAAAGGTGTTTGGAGACATTGGTGTAGTACTTACAAGAAACATGTCTCTAGGAAACATGCTCTTGTGTTTTTTGTCTTCATCCTTCAAGATTTAGGGTGTTTCCTTCATGTTTTCTCATCTGCTTGAGAGATTTCATGGGGGGGGAGGGGAGGCAGAACATAAAAATGGATTGGGGTACAATGAAGTCTGGGAGGCTGGATTACCATGCCCTTCAAGGTGTGGACCTTTTCACTGAATGCAAATCTATTTGCTGTCTGCTTCTGTGACTAGATGATACTTGTGCTGAGTTTAAACATTTTCTGGCTGTGCCTCCACCTAAAGATGAGACAGTAACTCAGCATTAGTGAGCAAATTAAAAAAAACAGATAGGAAAAGAGATGGAAGAACAGAGACGGTGAGGGAGCCCTCATCCTTCTTAGAAATGGTTGGCATAGCATTTGGGTTAGTTTGTTTTTTGTTTTTTTTTTTATTTCCCCCTAAATGCTTACAGCATCAGAACTAGGGCTGGCTGAGTGGGTACAGTTCCAGGAATTATTTTACAAATATTATAATTATCTTTCCATCTTGGCTGTTGTTGCTGACACAGTGACTTGTTCTCTTATTTCAGAAGAAACCTTGGATACACCCCAGTGGGGGAGAATTTTCAAGGACCTGCTGCCATGAAATGCTGACGCCTCTGAAAAGTAAAGGTGCATATTTGAGGTTTTTTTCCTTATGATCTTCTTTCATTAATATGAGTAATGAATGACTGCAAGGATAGCTCCTTTTGTTCTGTTTTGGAGTAGAAAGTATTGCCATGTTTAGAGTAACACAGAAGTTTCATAGATTTCATAGACATTAGGGCTGAAAGGGACCTCGTAAGATCATCAGGTCTAGCCCCCTGCCCAAGGGGTAGGAAGTTTAATCTTCTGTCTCCTGATGTGGGTGCTCAGTGATTAGAAAGGCAAGGTGTACATGTGGTAGTTCTTACACTGAAATCTTTGCTGACCCTGAGGTAGAGGCTCTTTGTTTGAAAGAGGAGCAATGCAACAGATGTTGCATTGCTCCTCTTTCAAAAATTGGACTATGTGAAAGTGTTAATCATTAAAGATGCACAGAAACAAGAATTGCTGACTTAGCCACTATCTACCATTTTAGAATGTGCACTTTCCCAAATGAGAAGTCATCTGTACTAATTCTGTGTATTCCTGTTATTGACTTGCTCTGGTACAATGTTCATCCATATGCTTTGATCACCATCTACACGTTGGCTTTTCTCTCTTATGCTTACACTTTGTCTGCCGGCTGTGAATACACAGCGATATTCTGATTTTTATATTTTCCTCCAGGGTCCTGGACCAACCATGGTTTTAGCCCCTTTGTGCTGTGTCTATTATAAATCAGGTCTGATTGTCTATAATTAATGTCCTGCTCTAATCTGGGTTCTCAGTTTACCACAGATTTTGCTGACCTTGTATTCAACAGAGATTGTATTTCAAATACAGGATTTGGTCTTTGTTTCTGCGTGTAATGTGATAGTAGCAGATGCGTATATTTATGGCTGTTATTCTGTAAATTACTGCCACTCAGACTAAGCATAAAACCAAACCAAGAGAAGGCTAAACTTCAGCAATACATCAAGCTTCCTCTTGGGCAGAGACTAGTTTTCCAACCTTTGTCTCTGACTAGTATGGAAAATGTTTTTAAAAGCTGGAACAAATATGATTCAGATACTTTGGAACACGAAGAAATCAAAAGCTGTTTCTCTTCCATTATTTAGAGAAAAAAATAGCCTCACAACTTCTCTAGCACAAGCCTATAACTTGACAGGCCAGGCATGGGGATGCATTATGATCTGATATGGAAATAGCTCACTTTTTGAGTCCGTTCATGAAAATTGTGCTGCAAAGTATATTTTATGTAAGAAGTATCATTGTGTTCACAAAATAGCAACAAAAAGGGCTGCATTCATGTGTTCACGTGGCTACTAGCAGAGTTAAAATTGTACTGAAAGGGAGTGCAGACTTTGCGTAGTACCAAGACAAGGCCGATTCTGATAAACCTCAGAAAGTGTATGGGACTTGTTATGCCAATGATGTTTAGTCAGATAGTTTCCAGATCATGAAAACTTATTTTAGTTAGTTTTTATAACCCAACAAAGCTATTTATTCTGAGATCTTTAACTTTTTTTTAAACAAAAAAAGTTAATTGTTGCAGCACAATGTATAAGTTAACTAAAAATACATGTGTAACTCTTAATTCCATGCTTTTGTACATGGGCACTTTGATACTGTTGGACTGCTTATTATTTCATAATTACAAAATACATTTTTTTTCTTAAACATTTTTAGCATCTTGTATTCTCTGTGCTGTAGGGCATTTTAAATAGTCTGAAAATCACTTGTGTAAGTGCGGTTTATTGTGACTTGACACATAACATACCATATTTTAAGAACAAAACCTAATACAATGCTGAAATATTGCTGGCATCTGTGCTGCATAGACTTCTAGCTAAGTTGGCTTTTCAGTTAACTACGTTCCTTTAATTTCACATAAAGCTGTTCTGTTGATTAAGGAAACTTGGTTTGTAGACTGAATGGCTGCAGCTGTACAAACACATACATGCTTAGCAATTAAAAAGCATATATTGGAGAGAAAAGAGAACTTTTTTTCTTGAAGCCTCTTGGTAAATGAAGGTAGTGGATCATGGTGGTAACATGAAAACGTAAAGACTGTAAGCCATGTTGCCAGGTGAAAATTAAAAAATATTATGTGGACCTTTCAAGTTATAAGATGAAATTTCATATTTGAAAATATGATAGTGTAATTATATTGCACTAAATGAATCTACACCAAGAAGCAGAGTTAAAGTTTTAGATCTTACTTTGATAAAACAGCCTGACTTGGAATCCCTGACCTATGGAACCTTTGTTTTGCAGATAACTTCAAATTTACCATAGGAAACACCATAACAAGGATTTTAGTACACTTTTTCTTTTCCTCCTTCTCACCTTGCTATTGTGGCCAAGCTTAGAGCCAGTGACATCTTGGAGATTTAGATAGCCTATTCCAGTAACTAGCACCATTACCTGTCCTAGTATTTACCACTACATGCAGTAATAATGCTATGCTTCTGCTAAAATTTTTAGTAGTAAAATAATTAATATTGATAGTCAAGCTTTTCTTTGGTTTAACATCCATTTGAGATGAATAGGCATTTAAATAGACATAAGCAAGTTTTCTTCTTCTTGTGCATACATTTTCCTGTGAGTTTTCCAGCCAACAAAAACGAAAAGAAAAACATAAAAAAAAAAAAAAAAAAAGAGAGAGAGAGAGAAATTATGATGCTAAAGCCACAAAAAATGGCAACAGAGGCTTGTGAATAGCTGTAGTGGTGAAAATATTTTGAGTGTTTTTAAGATGAAATTTCAGATTAACAGTCTACTAACATTTCCCAAAGCGCTCATTTCTGGTGGTTTAGCAAGGGGAGTAGCACTGCACTGGTTTATGTTCAGTTTGTTAGGTAGGCCATCTTCAGCCGTAAGGGTTAGAAAGGTAGTAATTTTTTTAAGGTATAGTTGCAAAACCTAAAATTTGTTGTCTTAAAGGGCAGAAAAAATATGCCTTGTCTTTTCATCTAGGTTCAGGAAATAAATAGTATCTTATAGGTTGTCTATGTGTGTTTGTTCTGTTTCTCCAGTCGGACTAAGAGAATGAGCACAATCGAAAGAGAGAAATTTAAGTTACCAGTAGATGCAACACAAGAACACCTCCCCCCCCCCCCCCCCCCCCCCCCCCCCCGCCCCCCAAACCCCCCCCCCCCCCCCCGCCCCCCCCCAAACGCCGGTTCTCATTCTGTGATCTTAGTTCATTAAATCAGAAAAATACGTACAAAAGCCCGAAACCCAAAGGGGTCCGATTAAGTCTGGTCTTCTTCCTGGAAAGAGATAAATGTCAGACAGACACTGGGCCTCAAGCGAACAACCCTTTTTGGCTCTGTTTTGAAACTCCTGAATTAGTTGCAGGCCTGGAACTTTAGTCGGACATCACCTGCCTGCAGAGGGAGGTGGATGAAGTAGGTGATAAAGCTAAGCAAATGCACTGGGAAATATTATTCATTGAGTCTGCATTTAGAATTATTTGTTCTGCATGTTCAAGTGTTATTAGGACAGAATGAGAATCTGGTTAGGTCTAAGGCAGGCAAGGTTCTTTGAGTAGATGTGATATCTTTTATTAGATCAACTGAGTAGTTGGAAAAAAGTTCTTAGCAAGCTGTTGGGCGCAGTCCCCCTTCAGGCATTGGGAATCTAAAGCAGATGCAGTTTAAGAATCAAATGGCAAGCAAATAGATTCTTCCCTAAGAAAAATTTGTCTCAACTTCCATATGCTTTGCCAGGGCATAAATGTCTCTAGATAGATACTTTGTTGGAGATCTTTTTCTTAAAGGTAAGTAAGTCAGCCTAGAAGCATCACTGGGTATTTTTATTTCCATGGCCTCTGTGGAGCAGTTTTTTTACAATGAGACAGAAATTAGGCCATCAGAGCAAAGTGAATCATCAGAATTTAGTTCCAAATTTGCTGATTACACTATAAAAGTCCTTTGAGTCAAAGAGATTGGGGGTTGAACAAACAATAAAAGAGGGCTTAAGATCAAACCCTGATGTTTCAATCAAATACGATGGTGATAGACAGGACTCTAAATGTGAAACTGTCAGCGGTTTTTTCTTTAATTGCCCTGTTGCATCTTATTGGCTCAAATCTGTGGAACCAGTCTCCATGTGGTAGTCATGTCTCCACGCCAGTGGCTGAAAGATATAGAGGGGTTCATGTTGCTGTACTTGTGATGGGGCAGGAAATGTACACGAGGCAAGGGTTCTTTTCTGATTATCGTTTATCACAGGGGTTGGCAGCCTTTGACGACTGGGCTGCTGTTTGCAACCCAGCCCCACACTGTGCCCCTTCCTCCCCCTGCCCCCCCAGTCTTCTCAGTAATGTGCAGATGCTGTGAAGCGAATAGATAGAAAAAGGCAGGTGCGAGAGCATAAGCTGAATGCAGCATGCATTTGGACCCTCAGGATGCCTCTGCTGCTGTGGCTTTTGTGTCCTGCCAGTTTCCTGAGCTGCCAGCCCATGGGCCATAAGGTTGCCAACCCCTGTTCCATTGGATCTACTGTATAGTTGGGAGAGAAGTTAGATAAGTTTGCAAACACAAACTGTCCCTTCTCCAGTTCTGAAGGACAGCATTTATTTTGCTGGTCACAGTCACTTAGGGTGTGGACAGAGGCAATGTTCAGAGTGCTTCAGATACCTCAGAAGTGCTTCAGAGGGCAAGCCAAGTAGACATTTGCACCCTCTGAAGAGCTCCAAAAGAATCTTGAAGGAGACGGATAGCACTTCCTGCTTGAGTGTGAACACTACAGAGTGCCACAAGGGGACCTTGGATCCTCCAGCATCCCACAGTATTCTGTGCCTTCCACTTTGCAAAGTGCAGCTGCACTTTGGAATGCTTCAGATGTTGTCTGTCTCCACCCTGAGGTAGCACCCTGTGGTAATGATGGCTGCAATCTGAATACCTTGGATATGCACAAGGAAGGAAAGACTGTGAGAGGGATCTGGACCAGAGGAGAGCAAGCCCACAACCGAAATTGACAAGAGCACAGAGCTTTGCGGAGTGGCTTCAGAAATATGACCCCGTATTGCACGATAAGAACACTCTGACAGACAACCCAGCAACTATTTCTAACATAGATGATCGGGAAAGAAAGCAGGTCACCAGCCCTACAGATTGAATTTGGTCTTCTGCTCTCCTGCAGAGAGCCATCTGTCATTTCAACATGTTCTTTATGTAAAAGGAAAGCTCACTATCAAGGTAAATTGGCTGAGCTGATGATTGATAGACTGGAGCCTTCCTCTCAAGAATTGTTTTAATTGCATTTCAGGTCTTTGCTTGGCTCAGAACAGATCTGTTTCAGCAGTGGGACACCCAATGCAATCTCAGGTGCCAGAGCAATCGATGCTTTATCAAAGAGATGGCTGAAATCCTTTCTGTATGCCTTATAGCTTATTTTTGTATTCTCCAAACGATACCAAAAAGTTGGGAAGCAAGTTGTCAAGACAACTGATTTCTATAGGCCTTGAGAAGCCTTGGTTTTCCAGCTTGATTTTATTCTAATAGACT
>NW_005841940.1:1112100-1140994 GCF_000455745.1 Alligator sinensis | reverse complement strand
CTACAGGAAAGACTTAATCAACTAGGGTTGAATTCTACACCATGAGCCAGAAAAGTCATGTTTAGCTTCAGGCCACTCAAAAGGAAACAAGTAAAAACAGAATCCTGCTGTTATGCCACCTTTGCTACATTGCAGAAGCGGTTGGCCAACAGCTTGTATTCTAGAACTTGGCTAAAGTTCAAGTACCAACACAGGTACAGTAAAGTTGTCTAAGTCTCACTGACTTTCAGTGGGACTTATGAATCAAAAGTTCTTAGGGAGTTTTGAAAATTTCCGTCTTTGTTCCTGAGGATACGCTAGCTCATCCGTCATACTAAAGCACTCTCAAAATGTCAGGAGGGGACTCAAAATATAGAGCACTTATAAAGCAGACTGGTAGTGGAACTTGTCATTGACCATTTTTAATAGAAGAGTCAATTAGTAAGTCTCTGCTGCCTGCAAGTGTATGCTGAATATTAAATGGAAAATAAAATGAGTTGTAAGCGTGTTAACCTAGTGTGCAATAGTGAATATATTTTTATTTCATTTTATTTTCTTGTGCAGAAGAAAACCAAGCAAATGAACAGGTGACAACTGAAACTCTACTAAAGCCCACTGAAGAAGCACAAGGTATGAAGGCTGATGGGACTAGGATATTTAGTAAAGCAGGACACAGGAATGACAGAGTGAGTAAAGGTCTTCCACCTCAGAGCAATGAGTGCCCAGATGTAGAAACAATCATGGTCAATGGTGAGGTTTCAGAAACCAGGACCTTAGTTTCCTTAGAACCTTTAACAGTTGTGGGCACTGGATCAACAAAAGAACATCTACATGAAGCAAATGAATATAAAGGGTTAGCAGCCTGTACTGTCATGCCATTGACAGCAGAGGTTAATGCCAATTCTGACTTGGAGACTGGAGAAGAAAACTTATCTAAATCAAATCATGTTAATAAAACACATACAACATCTGGTAATTATCAGACTGCTACTTATCAGAAGGAAGAAAATACCTCTCGTAAGTGTAGTGCTGTCCATGAATCTAAAAGTAATATTGATGTTGATATGCTACTCTCAAAGGCAAGTTGTGATGCTTGTCCTTTAAGAAGTGTATGTAATATGAACTGTGGAACTATGCCACAAGAAGATAACACTACAGAGAGCTGTAAAACACAAAAAGAGAATCTTGTTGAAGATATGGAAAATAACACGTTTGAAAATCAGCCTCAGCTTTTGGAGGATTGTATTTCAAAGCCAGTGCTACAAAGGCAGATCCCACCAGTGTGGGGCAAAGAACCATTTAGCAGCAAAGCCGCACAAAGGGAAGTGGGCAGCAGTACTGACCATTCACACAGCTTTAGCTCTGGGGAAAACCAGAGAGAAACTGCGGTAAAGGACAGTTATGTTCTTGATAACAGTCAGGATGTACAAGATGGTATTCATTCAAAGAGTTGTCATTCTTCAGTTTTTAGTTCTGTTGCTTCATCACCTGAGGAGTTTCTAGAAGGAGATTTAAAAATAATTCCTTCAGAAATTAATAATCTAAAAAAGGATAAGGACCAACGGCAAATCTCTACTAGCAATGTATGTAGTTATGTAGCAGAACAGCAGACAAAAGAAAACAGCAGCAAATCAATGGAAACAAAAAACCTTGTTTGTACTAATAGTGAAGACGCACATGTGTGCTTTGACAGTGCTTACAATAAAAACACTAATTCTTATCCCAGTAGCCATTGTTCTCTGGATGTTGTCACCAAGGTAGATGAAGTTACACTTGAGAAGCAATCATTTGAAAAGAAATCCAAGAGCAGTGTGATGACAGAAGAGCTGGTCATCAGCTTAGATAAAGTTCCAAAAGCAAACAACAGTGCCAGCTTTGTCACAGACCAAGAAACTGCTTGCACACCATACGAAGCCATGCGTCCTGATGCAGAAAAATCAAAAGCATCTCCTTGGGGTGGTGGTGATGCATGCTGTAAGGAAGATGAGTACCTGAGCAGACTGTCTAGAAATGAATCCATCAGTTCATCAACAGAAGTGGAGGTCCAACCCACTGATCATCAGCTTTGTAAAGATAAAGTTTGGTCTTCAATAAATCACAAGAATGTTGATACTTCTACGGTAGTGAGTAAAGATTCCATAAAAAGCACACTGTCTCCACTGGAAAATACAGAAATAATGGTCACTGATATGGAAAACGAATGCAGCAGCACATATTCTCATAACAAACAATGTACAAAAGACCCTTGTTCAGCTGTCAATACTTGCTGCATCTTGTCTGATAAAACCAACTTTGATAATGTATTAGTAAATAGGCATGCTTTCAAAGAGCAGGTTGAAGTGAACACTGAAGAAATCGGTGACTTAGAAATGGGAGACTCATCTGGACATAAGAGTGACAGCTTACCTGAAGAATGTATTTTTTTAGCAAATAAGTCTGTCCCTTTTGAAGGGAGACTTGGTCACAAAAGTAGAGGTCAGCATATGACAAACCATACTTCTATAGCAGAAAATGCCTTATGTTCAATTTGCACTGCAGAGAAATCTACCACTGGCTTGTCAGAAGCTGAGATAAATGCAAACATGGAAGTGGAAAGCTTGAAGCTACATGATGATGGCTGTTGTGGAGTAATGGAAGAAAGGCTAGAATCTTACAGTGTTGTAATTTCTTCTGATCCAAATGAAGGACAAGAACAAATTAACTCTTACAGACTACAGAAAGAAGAATTTGATAGAAAGAAAACTGTGGATAGTATAAAGGCTCATGAAGGTAATCGGAAAAAGGATACTAGTGAACAGTCATTAGTCAACAAAAATTTGAACAAAAGCATAATTAGTCATCGCCTTGAAATTTGCAACTTGCAGGTGGACCTGGGAAAAGGGAAAAGAGAGACGCTGAGGAAGATCAGCATGTTGTCTTGTGGATTTAATCTCTCAGAGTATAATACTTCAACTACGGACTCGGAGTCCAGCATGCATCAGAAAGATTTGGACCAGTCATTTGGCACTGAATGTACATGTTCTCAACATGCAAACCAATCAAAAGGGAGTGTTTGTCAGATGCAAAATCAATACCTTGAATGCCAAAGTGAGCCTAAAGGGCCAATTTCGGGTGAGAAGCAAAATGAAATTCTTACAGTAGGTGATGTTCCAGAGCACCAACAGCATCAAATGAAAGTCTTAAGTAAGCAGATGTTCAATACTGGCATACAGACTATGACTAGTTCAGGTGAAGACCATAAAATATCTATTGACTCCAATCAAAATGAGCTGGTTGGTCTGAAGGAGGATAGAGACCTAACTCTATTGCCTCATGAATTTTTAAGAGAAGATAATTTGCAAGAGACCTTCAAAGAAAGTATGTTGGCTAATAACTCTCCGCATAGTGTGGTAAATGTGGACCATTCCACAGACTCATTCAGTAACTTCTCTGAAGAGGAGAAAGTAGAATTAAAGGCAGACAGTAATAACTGTAGCAATGCAAGTGATGTTCAAGGGACTTTCAGAGAAAGTGTAGTGGAATGTAGCTCTTTGAATAATGTGGTAAATACAGACCATTCAACACAACTAGATTCTATCAGCAGCACAAGCGATCAAAGCAAGGAGCCTCTAATGCCTGTAGAAAATGCAAATATTTCTGAATTACAGAAGATGGATAGCTTGGCCATGGGCCAGAAACATGAAGTTAGGACCATTGTTGAATCCTGTGTTGTTTCCCAGTTGATCTCTAAGAGCCCATTAGATGAACAAGAAAATACAAACCTTCTTTCAGAGATGAGAAATGAAATGTGCTCACTGGCAAATTTAATATTAAGTGACACTTGTGTTCAGTCTAAACTTGAGACTCTTACAGAAGCTGATGGTCAAAAAGATATAGACACAATGCAATCCAAGGAGTTCCTTTTGAACCAAGAACTCCCTAGTGCTAAACCTGTAACTTCAGAAACTCATTTGGGTCAGAGCATGGAAATCTCTGTCCCTCAGAAAGATGAACCACTTGCACTACCTGAGAACACACACATGGTTAACCATGGCTTTTTTTCAGCAAAGGTTCTTTGCAATCACTCTCCTGCTAAAGAGCCTCTTGAGGTAACAGTGTTAGGTAAGAGAACTGTTGATACTAACAATCCATCTGTAGAGAGTGACAAAGCAATTCACTTCCTAAAAGAGGCAGTTAAATTAAAAGTGTGCACAGACAATACTGTTTGTAGTAAGGAGGGGCCTATAAGTGAAAAGAACAGTAAGCCAGTTGAGAAAGAAACAGATGCAACTTCATCACAATATAGTAGTTATACACAGAAATTTAAGAGAACCTCTGTAGAAGATGAGATGGAAAGGGAAAATAAAGTAATGGTAGAAGAAATAAACCAGCCTACACATTCCATTTTTGAAAGTAAAGATTCCTTAGGCATTTTGCTAGATAATGGGCAATGTTCTTGTAAGAAAGTAGAAAGCTGTGTTCCTCTCTATGTCAGCACTTCTGAAAAGCCTTCACAAGTTTGTTGTGTTGAACAGATCCCATCATGTAGTTTGAATAATTGTTCTGATAAAATATGTTGTTTTAGAAATCTTTCAAAATCGCCCATTGTCAAGTTGCCTTCAGAAAGCACAGATGACTCTTCGCTCGCAGGGAAAGATTTAGTTAATGGGGAAACATCAGAAATCAACTATACTGCAACAGCTGAAGCTTGTTCAGGTAGCAATATGCAGTCAAACAGTTGTACAGAAGCATCTCTGAAATGTGTTGTCAGTGAAGAGTGTCTCCCTTTTGAATTAAGTTCTTGGAACAAAGAGAACAGCAAGGAAGCTATCAGAAAACAAATGAAGCCACCAAGTAACTTAATCACTGCAGAAAATGACAGATCTGGTAGAGAGAGACTTGACCAAGGAGGTGAAAGTCAAATATTTAAGCGAAAGAATGTATATGAGGAGACAGAAGAAGTGTATCTAGCTCAAAACCCCTTACTATTGAAGAGGCAGACACAGCAAAAACAGGAGTCAAAAAAACAAGTGAACACAAAAATCCCATTGCAGCCCAGCACACTGTATGATGCTGAGTCTTTGGACACCTCTTATGAGTTGGTGGCATCTTCAGGAGTCACAAAGCTTGAAGATCCTTCAGGACAGATCTCTGCTGTTGTGAACAACAAGAATTATAATAAAACCAGACAAATGTTTAGCACTTTACAAGATGTGAAAAGGCCAAAGATTACAGAGAAAGGTGTTAGCTCACTGTATATGAAGGAACCAGAACTGGAAAGCATGAGCCTTCAGTTAGGGACCCACGTTAAGTTGTCAACCGATAGTAGCCTTTTTATTCCAAATTCAAATATGCTTCCAGGAGCTAATAACTTTGGGCATAGTGAAATCCATGGTGCCTTTGGGAATACACACAAACCAAGCGGGCTCCTTCTACTGAAAAAACAGCCAGGAAGGAAGTGCAAGAGAGTTGCCATGCCAGATCAGCTCAAAACTATAAGAAAAAATACCAAAATTAAGAGCTCAGCCTTTTTAAGGAATTCCTCTGGAACCATTCTTAAGCAAGAACATGCACTCCTCCACTCTACATGTTTTGCAGATAAACCACCAGCTGTGGAAACAGAAATAGCTGTGAGATTGGACCATATACCAAAGCAGAGAGCCAATAGGTTCAGATTGAGCAGCTTGAAATTTAGTAAATGCACCAAAGAGCCAGCATTGTTAACCAAGCTGTCTACATTGGCCAGTAGGCTACTGTCCCCAGCCAAAAGCACACGGAAATTAAGACCTCTGCAGACTTCTTCAGAACTTCTTCCAGTGGCTGAAAAGTATGGCCACCTTAATAGGCTACTGGAAGTGTTTTCATGCATTAACATGAAGTTAAGCTCGCACTGGGCTGATGGCTGGTGCACAAAGATGTTCAGCTTTCCACCTTTGGCACTTTATCCTGGAGAATCCAGCAAAATTCATTCGAGCAACAGGATTCCATCACCATTTCTCAATGCCCCAATTCTCCCACTTCCTTTTCCCATAAAATTGGACTCCAGTTCTCTGACAGACTTCACTGGGTTTATGTCCCAGCATTGCATAGCTGATAGACCAGCTTTAGGAGCAGCACCAGCACATCCTCTACAATCTTCAAAATGGACCCTCTCCTTTTTCCTGTCCCCGAGCTGGTCAGGTACAGCTGTTTTCAGGGAAGACACCAATTTTGGTAATAAGCTGCACTCTTCTGTTGTATCTCTGAGAACCACAGAGGCCCCTGCCCCTAGTCATGACTGTGGAAGAAATGCCACAGCCAAGAGGAGAGCAAATTGTTCCATGCTTGGCCTTCACACCGTGTTAGCACTTTCTTCCCCTGGATGTTACAGGATCTGGACAAGAAGAAGAAATGTAACCAGTCGAATTCCCACCATCCAGAGACTGTTTATGTCACAATTCACACAGGGCTTGAAAGGGTTAAAGTCTCCAATTTCTGTATCAGATGACCTCTTCTCTTCATTACCCTACTCACTGGGCAGGGCACTTTCCATATGGAGCCAGCATGGGCCTTCTGCACATTGTCCTTCTGAATTCCCTCCTGTCCATTCCAATCACTGCAAGTGGCAGCCAAGTGTGGGCATCGAGAACAGGTAAAACCCATCAACTTCTTTCTGAGAGTAAATATATACAGGGTGTATACTTGCTGCTTTTTGGGAGGGAATAAGAACTCGCAGTGAAGGGTCAGGTTCTGGTACTTCCTGTCTTAACCCTGCATACTTCACTCAGAAAATGGCTTAACATAGAAGAATCTTCCATCCAAAACCCTATCTATTAATTAAATTTGAGTAGTGTTTTAATTGATTTCTTAGTCTTCTTTTGGTAGAACCACTAACTCTGCTATCTTCTTCTTCCTTGTAACACATATGTCATGTGCCAGAATATGTATTGCAGAAAGGTAAGCTGCTTCACTAGCTCTATTCAGTCACAGCAGAACAGCTGGATTTCTAAGGTAGGAAAGTATTTGGAGATCTGAACCATCTGCTGAATTTGAGACTTGAAAGGCTACACAGTCTCTAAATTAAACAAAAGGAATAATTCTGTTGCATCCAGTTAAACTTTGAATTGCATTCTAATGACTGCTGTATGTTAATTTGAATTCCAGTCTATTCAGTGTATAACTGTGCCTGTTAACAGTTTGTGCCAGATATGTTGCTGGCACAAAAAAGTGCAGCTGCATTGATAAATTTTGGCCTCTTGATCTGACAGATTATAGGTGGAGAAGAGGAGCGGAGACTATCATCTGTTTTTGTTTTTTGCTACTAGTTGCATGAAAGATGTAATAGCTGTTCTAGGAATGAGAAATGAGATTTTTGGTTTTGCTGCAAATCTCTGTGACCTAGAGCAAGTCACTTCCTGTTCTGTGTCGGCTGTCCTGTCTGTAAAATGGTTAGTTTTGTTCCTTGCCTCACAGGCATGTTTGAGAAGTGCTCAGATACCACCGTTATGAGCACTGTAGAAAAACCTGTATATAAAACTGGTGAACTCGTGCCCATTACTGTAATTTCTAAAGAATGTGGTTCGGATTTATCCAAGCAAAATGGATTATTATCTATGAATCTATATGTACAAAGCAGCCCTATCTACCAAGAGATTCGGAAGTATTCCGCCCGTTAATGAAAATGTTATCGTTCTAGTAAGGTCTTGACCGTGTTTTCCATTAGGAAGAGTAAGTATAAAGTATGAACTTTGGAACTGCTCTGGAATAAAAGAATAACGTGCCCCACTGGAACAGCTTCATAATAATCCTGTGGATCTGGTTTCTCTGCCAATTCTTTACTCTCTTTCAGGATGAATTTTCTGGCATGTGCCTTAAGTGTATTAATGTGCCAAGATTCAGCTACGTTTTGATTGAGCCATTGATTGTAACTCTAAACTACCTGCAAAATCCTAAGAAAATGTTAACACTTTAAAACTCACATCTGTATAGCAGGTGAGTTTTTTTCCTTTGGAACTGAGAAGTGCAGCACTTCAGTATTAGAAGCAAGTGGTGAGTCCTGCACTAAAATCCTTCTGGGTTTAAGTGTCAGTTTTTCCTCCCACCTCATCCCGGACACTAAGTCCACAGATTGCTAAGCAGCCTGTAACAGCATGCTAAGCCAGCTACAGTAAAAAGACTTTTATCCCTAGAACTAGAGGACAGTTTGGAGGTGGGGGAAATTCTTCTATGTGAAAAGTTGTTTATCCCAAGTAAAGAGAAGCTAAATCAGATCTAGGTACAGATCAAGGGACAAATAGCAGAAGTTAGAAAGGCGCTTTTTGTCCCTAAAATTCAGTGAAATCATTTTTAAAACAGGAAGTATGTTGATGACAGACTTAACTCCTCTGCTGCACTTATAACAAACACATTTTAAAGGAAGCTGTAAGTGTGCTATAATAGTTGATGCTCTTTGGAGCATTTATGTAAAGCACTAAGCAAATACAATAACCAGGAACATTGAAATTTTTAGTTTATAAAATATAACTACAAATTTAGAATGCATAAGGCATGTTAAAACATTTTGATGAAGCAGCCATTTTAAACAAATTTAAAAGGGTGTAGCCTTTAAAATGAGAGAATGCGAGTCTGAAGGATGGTTTAGAATAGATTTATCTGAATTTAAATGTGTGAATATTCAAGAAAAATTTCCCATGAAGGAATGCTGCTGTTCTGTAGTGAAATATATTTACTGCAACATATGCTGTGGTCAAAAAATTATCTACTTGTACCCAATAGCATAATAATCTCAGTACGCTATTCTCAAGAAGGTGGGTGAGTATGAATACCAGGAGAGGACTTCTGATATTTACCTTTATCAGCAGAGTTTGACACGATTAAAAATTCGTAGCGGTTTCAGCTTCATACAGAAGAACTGGATTAATTCATAGCTGGGCAGGTAGTGAATATTTGGAGTGGGTTTTCCTTTCAAATCTACTGCTACTGGTGCTGCCACCTGGTGGTGATAAAAATTCTTATGCTAAACACAACCTTGCACCTCATTGGTACTTTTCTAAGATTCAGAACTATAAATGTTCAGAGCTGGGATGTTTGCACCAGCATTTTTGCTGCATAAAGTAGAATGCTTCCTGCAGGTGGGAATTCTGTGCAAATTCTAGCACTGCCAGACTGCAGTAGCTGGGATGCTGGTGGGAAGAAAGCATCTTACTTACGGCACTGAATGGTAAACTTGGGAGTAAATTTATCATAGGGTATTTACACAAGTGTCTCCTTCATGCCTGTTTTTGATATGCCTTTCATTGCTCTGAAAAGTATATAAGCTCCTTAATATGGTTTGTTTTCCGACTTTAACACCAGGCATCCCATTCTAATTCTGTAGCTTTCCAGCTTTAGTAAAGACAAAAAAAATTACCTGTAGGCATACGTGGAGAAAGGACTAAGATTTAATCATAAGAAATGTAGTCTAGTCCACTCTAAATGATTGATCACAATGTATTTTTGTTGTTGTGATGTTATGAGCGTGCATACAAAAATAGGAGCATGCTTTTAAAGGATTAAGAACTATTGTGCTGGCTTTGTTGTTGTTGTTGTTGAAGTATTGTAGCCACCATAGAAAGGCCTTGGTTAACTGATGGGAATAAGAGCATTCTCATCAGATTGTGGAAGCAAGAGAGGATGTGAGGTTAACCTTGTAGAAGTCCCCCATCCTTATTGATTTTGCTACTACACTTGTGTGTAGTAGACAGATCTCTCAAGGTTTGGTTTTGTAATTGTTTTAAAATTGGCTTTTAAAAACAGGCTGTTTTGATTTTCTTAGAAAAGAGCATCCACAGCGCTTCTGGAAACATGTCCAGCTTTCAGACTAACACTAGCTTCTTTCCTTTCTCTGTTTTCTGTTTCCTTTTTCTTCTTTTTTCAGGAAGTAAAAATAGGAGCCTTTCCCTCCTGTCAGTGAAGCTTAGACATTAGTGAAGTGAATGGCTAAGGTGGCTTGCTCTCATGTGGTTTAGGTTTTTTTTACCCTTTCGCTCTTAACATAGCTGACATTTTCTTTGTCTTGGAGTTTAGATTCTGCTGAGTCTTTTTCTCCTTCTCTTTGGTGTAACCTTAACTCCTGTCTTCTGTTGTTGTTGTTGTTGTTCCCTTTTTGAACCAGTTATGTCATTTTACCACGGATGCCTTTCCATGGCACAGAAGCAGCAAGGATCTCAGGTGATGAGATAAAGTAAGTGTCTTGCCATGCCATTCAGTATGTATTAAATATGGTAGGAGTGTGAACCCCTTCTCCCTCCCACCCCAAAGGGGCAGCAGAATACATTTTTGGGGTGGGTTTGGCAGCTTGCTTCTCAAAGATGCTTTTTTTTTTCCTTTCTTTTTTTTCTTTTTTTACCAAAGCCATTGAATAAAAACAAATATGAAAATGTGTGTTAGAGGTAAAAGAGCCCTGCTACTGGGGAGAAAAAAAGAAAGCCTTGTGAACTTTAAATGTAAAGAGATGTAATGTAATCTGAATAGAGAGGATAAGAAAAGAAGAAAGTTTTCAAAGATCTCATTTCCAATATTTTATGTTTCAAACATGTGCTAGAATACTGTCACAGTAAGTCGGGCACTAATCTGGATCTTCTGTTTCTCCCTTTCCACTCCTTTTCCCCCTCTCTCATAGGCTGGAACCTTCATTTTCAGTTTTGTTACCAAAGTCTTGCTCAGTTCCAGAGTCAACTGTCTCTCCACTAAGACTTTCAGCTCCTGAATTCCAGGTCCATCCCTTTGAAGTTGATGCTTCTCTCCCACCATGTCCTGGATCTCAGACTGACACTGAATTTAAAAAAGTAAGTGCATGGCTTTTTATCGGCTCCTACAGGAAGCAGGCGGTGCATATAGTTTAGTAGTTCAGTTAGGGTACAAACAGACATCATGTTTGTCCTGGGATTCTATAGATGTACACATCCCTTACCCCCCTGTAGGCCCTCTGAAGTATGCTGGATAAAATGCACTCATACTTTTTGCTGGGATGTTCTGTATGGTTATTACGGGTCATTCTAGGGGCAAGTCTGTCAGGCTGTGTGCTCTTGCTGGCCATCTACTGGCAAAAGAGCAACAAAGTAATGAGGCTTGGAAGGGCAGTTTGTGTACAGGACAGTGCTCCAGCAGTTTCCCAAGACAACTTAGCTTAGATCAAATGAGATATCTCTTTGCAGCGTAACACTACATGAGAATTAGAATTTACTCAATTTGGACTTCTGTTTTCCAAGAAGGCAGGGTCTAGGATTGCTACCGAGGCAACACGTTTAGCCACTGACAGAGACAGTCCTTGTATCCTTCTAGTCTATCCTGCTCCTGCATTAGCTGGAAGTAGGTACTGTTGGAGTAGTGAGATGAGCAGAAGAAAACAGGTGGAGGGTTCATCTCTGACAGAAAAATGGAATACTGGAAGACTGTTTTGCTGCCTTATGTCTCCCCAAAACCCTCTTCAAGTAGCACACTGACAAGCACTAGCCACTAGAACTTTGTAGATTTCCTGGCGTTGTCTTAAAGCCAGATGGGACCAGTGTGCTCAACTAGTCTGACCTCTGCATACATGATTCCTGCAGTGAGTCCAGTAATCTGTAGTGAAAATAGAATATATTTTCTTGTGAAAACATCCCATTTTGATTTCATGAAACTCAGTGATTTGCTCTGTACATTCCCTGTTGAATGGTTTGAATGTCTTTTAGTCAAGTAGATATGTATTTTATATTGTAGGATTTGAGTTGCAGAAGAAAGCAGTGTGCTACTAACTTCCTTAATGTGTCTGTCTCTTCTTATCTTTTAGTATTTTACTTAATTTTTTTTGAGGCTCCAAAGAGAAGGGAATAACATTGACTAGTAACATGATTTCTTCTTTGTTTTTCATTGTCCAAAAGGCTGAACCAGAAAAGAGGCCAAAGAGAGTCTCTCAGATCCGGATTCGGAAAACTGTTCCTAAGCCAGATCCCAACCTCACCCCAATGGGACTCCCTCGACCAAAAAGGTGAGTGAGAGGCCTCACTTTTTTAAACAGACTGATACTAGGATCTGCTTCTCCTTAAGAAGTGTGTTCAGCATAACCACTTGGGTAAATGGCTTGCCTTTCTTACCACTTTTTTTTTTTTTCCTGCTTGTCTGGATAAGCAGTTTCTGGTTAGGGTGCATGTTACCTAATGTTTTAAATCAGGACATTTCCTGAGCTAAGAGCCATAGGAGAGTTGAGCATTAGTTTAGGCAATAATTGTGCCAACTACAGTTTTTCTTTCAGTTGTCACGTTCTTAGGTGGATAAGACTGGAAAGGGCCTCTTAGGCCTTTGAGTCATCCTGTGCTTTTGCAGGCCAGTATGTACCGAAGAGACAACCAAAATAGCCACTTAAAATGCTTACACGCACAACTACTAGACCATAAATACCCAGAACACCAAGGACATCCTACAATATGCCATGGGTAAGAGCAGGGAGATATAATGGCATCACCAATGTCCCATCTCTGCCACAATAGGGAATTAGTTGGTTAATATATACATTAAAAGTCCTAAAAAAGTACAGTGCCTCATGCTATAGAGGAAGGCAAAATTCTCTTGTAATTTGGGTCAGTGTTACCTAGGGGATGATTCTTAAACTAGGGTGACTTCAGTTGGGTATCTTTCTCTCTCATCTTGAGCATTGTTGTTTAGAAACTATACTGCATGCTTGGGATAGGGGCATTCTTGCTTACAGAAATGCCAGCTCTCAACCCAGAACTTTACAAAGTACCATTTGTAAGATCCATTAATGCATGTTTCTCAGCTCTCTGCATGTAAATATGCATTATAAAGAGATTGATAAAAGGGAGATAAACCATGCTTAAGGGTAGCAAAAGAAGATAGTTGTGAAATTCTATTGACTTTCATTCATTACTACTTCCAGGCTCAAGAAGAAAGAATTTAGTTTAGAGGAAATTTACACAAACAAGAATTACAAGTCCCCTCCTACAACAAGGTGAGTTGCATTCTGTGATGGGAGAAGTGATGCAGATAAAACTGATATAAAGGTATTTTGGAAATGGAAACAACAAATGCATTTCAAAATAGAACTGAAATCATTGCCTTTTTATACTCGTAAATATGAAGTATAAAAGAAAGCTAATTCAGAGGCAACTGATGTCCATCTGCTCTTGATATCTGAGACAGCAGTGGTACCACAGCATGAATTTGAGGGAAAGCTTAAGGCTTAATTGTTACTCTTTGTAATTATTACTTGTTTGGGAATTCATTCATTGCCACATGAAGCAAAGGATAGTACTGAGTATCATGTTTAAAACTCAAGGTAAAGATGATATTTCAAAATCGTATTGCCAGTCAGTATAGCGAGGTTCAGCTGTCCAGACAAATCCCACATGAATCTCAATGTAAAGTAACAAGAATGTTGTTTTAGTTGTGCATTTTTTGCTTTTTTAAATAATTTTTGTCTGGCTTTTGGTGCACTTTGTTCATTGGAATAAAACCTTTTGTTTGTACTTTTGAACTAAAATATGGGCTGAGATTAACTCCCTGGATTTCTATGCACCAACAAGAAATTATTCAGAAAATATACTAACAACTAGGTGATACAAGACTGTTTCTGAAGACAAGTGGTCACTGATTTGAAACAATCATCTAGTCCATCTCAAGTTAATGATACTCAACTTGTACATGTTGACTTTCCCAGGTGTTTGGAAACCATCTTTGAGGAGCCCAAGGAGAAAAATGGATCCTTGATCTCTGTCAGCCAGCAGAAGAGGAAGAGGATTCTGGAGTTTCAGGACTTCACCATTCCTCGGAAGAGGAAAGCAAGAAACAGAGTCAAAGTGGCTGGAAGTTTCACACGAGCAAAAAAAGCTGCACTACAGGGCACAGAGCTAGATGCCCTTTTGATTCAGAAACTAATGGACCTTGAAGCCTTCTTTGCAGAGGAAGAACGGGAGCAAGCATCTGGAAGCTGAAGGAGACATCTAACTAGAAATGGCTTAAAGTTCCTTTAATGTTTAGATCCACTTGGGAAGGATTTGCTGGTCTCTTCATTCCACTCAGTCCTAATACCTGATGATCAGTTGTTGGCTGTGACCCACTTTGAAATGTTAATATATATAATATATATTTTTAATAATGTGGGATTTGTTCCTCTAATTCCTTTTCATAAGTGTGACACAGTGGCTCTCACTGTTCCTTCCCCAACCGCTCTAAAAATTATGGCTAATGTTTAATTATTTTGAAATACTTCCTAGGAATTAAGTAGGGAGAGTAAAGGAGGAAGTAACGCACCTTCAGTGATGCTAAATACTCCTGAACTTTTGCACGTTTATTTGAGTCTGCTGCTGTGACTGTAGTGGTTAAATCTGAACATGTTGACAGCAGAAGTAGGGGGCTGGAACAGGGATGAATTCAAGTAAGTGGATTCTTGCATTGAGATACCACTATTTTAATTATTAAAGATTACTAGTCTGGATTTGCTTATAATTACTTCAGTTTTTCTCTGTACTCAGAAGTTTCCTTCTGTGATTCTTTTATCTTTCATAGCTTCAAGCAGAAGCCCCTCAAGACTAAATCTTAACTAACTTGCACTTTGTGTTTCTTGTTTTTTAATTTGCTGCATGAGGGCGCCTTTTATTGTAATGCTGTTCTTTTAAAAATAATAATAATCGTGCATTAAGAACAATGGTGCAGAATGCTAGGGTCTCCCAAATAGTTAAGCTGAGTTTAGCCTAGTTGCTGGTGCTTTACCTTTTGGTTGAAGAAGGTAAAGCACCTTCCTCAGCCAAATATTACTGGGAAATATTAATGGGAAAATATTATTAAGGTTCCTATAACTCTTTAGTTCTTTATTTAACACTTTTGGGCTTTGCTCAGAGATGAGCACCAGGAACTTCCAAGTGAGGCTGGACTCTTAATTGGTTATACTTCTGACAAGAAGGCTAATTTTCTCTCCGCAAGCAAGCAAGCAGGTTTTTCTGCATTTTGTCTTTCTTCCATTTTTAACTTGACAATTTTAGGCTCGGGGCGCTCATGTATGTAGATGTTCAGTGTACAACAGTGCTGTACATAATAGTTTGTGTTGTACAAGGAGCCTCCAAGTATGCGGAAAATATTTTTAAAAAATGCTTAAGGCCATTTGTAATTATCAGCTATATCTGTCTGAGGGAACAGTGTTTTCTTCTGGAATACTCCTGTTTAAACTTACTTGAAGCATAGTGGAGAGTGAAGGCTAGCTGCAATTCAGGTAACTTCTACACTTCAGTGCCTACAGAGTTTGTTCAGGCAGAGCTAACGGGATGCTGTCATTGCTGACATAGTTTAATAGTTCCGTTCTTTCTTTTCCCCTGCCACTTGAATCTTGCACTTTTTCACTTATGTGCCCCTATAGCAACTTTCTACTTACCTCCAAAATGGGTGTTTAAAGTCTAGCATCTGGTAAATGGGTTTCATGATCCAATCCAAACCACTTCAGGGTCAAGGATACCATGCTACATTTTCTGCTCAATCAGCTCCTTTGTTGACTGAACAGAGAACTTGGACTGAAACAACCCATCAGAATGCAAGAGTTCTGAACGTTAGAAAATGTTTGTGCCTGACTGGAATGAATAATTTTCTGGATTTGTTTTGCTCCCAGCTCCTGTGATGGGATTTTTTATTTTCATACCCTGGTTTTGGAGGGTGATTATCTTTAACCAATCACAAAAACTGATGTGGAGGAATATGAACTTACGGCTTTTGTTTTCAGTGGAAAGAGGTGAAGTTTGGACCTTGTGGATATGCCATTTCTACTACCTCCATGCATGCCCAGCTGATCCACTAAGTGGTATTTTAATCCATCCTTGCTGTTTTACTAAAGGAATCCTTAAAAAACAAACATCCCTCCTCCCCCAATCCCAGTGCTGAGGGCATGAAGGTTTTGACTTTCTAAAAATGTTACGATTCCCCTCTACTTAGGTTATCAGCACTGGTATTGACCAACTGGGAGCTATCAAAAGAGTCATTTTATGCCCCAAGTTTGGGTTTCATGCTATAAAAGACTACTATGATATGAATTAATGCTAATGTGGAACACATGATAATGTAGAAACTGCTGGGTGTGTGCTGGTGTTGAAATGTAACCTCAGTGGGGCTTGTAACAAAATTAGGGAATCGGGTGGGTGGGGAAACAGCTCAGGTCCAAGCAGGGTTCTGTCCTTTTACAGTGTACTTTGAAACATTTACATAATCTCTTTACTACTTTTGCTTTTTCTGCTGCCTCCTTCTCATCCTTTTTCCCAGTCACTTTGAAGTAGCATGTCCCAGAAAGCTCTTTTTCTGGAAACAGCAGAGGAGCAGTAGAAATACTCATTTTCATTTCACTTATGAAAGCAAGAGCTATTCAGGAAATGTTGTTGCCAACCCCTGCATGTCACACTTGCCAGAATTTGTGAAAACCCTACCATGTTTTTTTAATTTGTTTTTTATTGGTTTTGTTTTTTGTTTTTTTGCTGTATGATGGATAAAACACCTCTCTCCAGGTATATTAGCTTCATTTGTGGTTCTGTGCCTCCCTCCTCTCCCCTCCAGTCCTCTGTTCCTATTTGCAGTGCTCACAGAACAGTCTTTGACTGTTGCCTGTGGCAGCATCTGACATGCTGGGAGCGGTAAGTGCAAAGAGTGGGTCTCTCCAACTCCAGTCTGACTTGCTTCTGACCCAGATACTCTGTATGAGAGAGATGTGGAGGATGCAGATTCATGGGTACTTGCATTCTCTTCATTGAAGCAGATGTACACTTGCCTTTTGGTAAGATGATGCCACTTCATACAGATTTTTATATTATTGTGGAAAAGGCCATGTACATATCACCCTGAGTGACTGTACTAAGGATTTTAGAAAGGATTTTGTAGAGCTGTCAGGAACGAGCCCTGCAAGGAAGTTGAGCTTCTTTTGACAAGCATAGCTAGGCAGGGGAGGTATCATTTTTCTGAAAGAAAAGATGTACATTTTATCCAGCTACAAACCCAGCAGCAAAGATTACCTGATGCATATTAAGGGGAGCACCTTGCCCTGTGCACCTAGGACTGTGTATACAAGTTCCAGTGCTTGCTGGATATGATTTTTTGCAAGCCATTCCAATTTTAGCATATCTGATTCAGAGTTGGGTTCTGTTATGTGATATGCTTCAGCTACTTTGTTAAAGCGCTGGTAATAACTGCCTGGATGAGATGTCTGATGCTGTCATGCTAATAGTTGGGTGAAAATTTGTATACTTTTATAACATTGGTCTATCATGTCCCTGCAGTTTTGTTTCTGTTTAGTAGTTTGTGAATCTAAAATTTCATTTTTGTGTGTGTGTGTTTAATTTATGAAAATAAAATTTTTTGGAGAACCTTTCTGTTTACTAATGACTTTGGATTCTTCTCTCTTCAGATGGGAATGAAATTTGCACCTTCATGTAATTCAGAGGGAGTAATACTTGACTCTTTGACATTAAGAGAAATTGTCTGTATAATGCTTTGAAATACTTGACTAGAAATGCAGATACTGCTCTTCAGTCCGTTACAAAATGCTCTTTAAGCTAATGTGGGCACAGGAAACTAACACATTCTTGCAGCTGTGTATACAATAAAGATGATGATGGCTGAATCTGAATCTTCAAAAACAACCTGGATGCCTCAGGAAGGGAATTTATTTCTGTTGGTCCTGATGTTTTCCTCTTTAGAGGCTATGCAGCATGGTGGGCAAGTGTAGAATGGTTCACCTTAAAAACTATCTCGTGTTCCTTACTGTATCGTCCCAGTTTTCTGTGTTCTCAGCTTTTCAAACTAATAAGCTCTGCTGTAACTACTAGCCTTTCAAAGTTTGCTGACCAAGTACAGCCTACTGGTGTGACCTTGCAATACTCCTCCCAAGTTCTGTTGCCACAAGGGTGGAGGAAGAGAATGGAGTAATTAGAATCACAGAAATCATACAGAAGTAGAACTGGAAGGGACCTCAAGAGGTCACCTAGTCAAACCCCCTGCCTGAGGAAAAGAGGTGTATGGTATCATATGTAATTGCTTGTAGCAGACCACAATGGTCATCTCTAGTAGGTAGTAAAGTATTGTCAATTACAGCTTATGAAATACTGAACAATCCACTGGATTCAGAAGCAAAAGAGATCAGAAACTATGGATTAGGCCTGTGCTTCATACACTACAGTCTGTGGACCAGGCCAGTAACATTACACCAAAACTGAAACAAGTAAATATCAAGAAGATTTACCCCGAAGTTTCTGTGAACAATTCTTCCTGTGGAAATTCCTGTCTGGATTTTTTTTGGACAGATGCCATCCACATATCAAAATGTAGTTGATGAAATTTGGAGATCCTCATATTTTTTAATTGCATTAAGTCTGCATTCTACAGCCATCTTAATATTTCCCACTTTTAATATAATCTTAGCTTTGGAAGCCCTTTCTCAAGATAGAAGTACAGTGCTGCTTCAGTCCAGCAGGTGGAATATTAAACCCAAAAAATAAAAGGATGCCTTTTAAGACTTCAGCTTGCTAAAATGAATTGATCTAATGCTGGCTGTAGAACTAACACCATACAAGGACTTCACAATTTTTGCTGCATTATGCCATTTTATTTTACTCTTGCTAAGTGCTTGACCAGTTTTTATTCTCCTGCCATGCTTGGACCTTCCTGCATCTGCCCTTTGCTTTTTCAGCCTTCCGCTGGAAGGCACGTACATTGTAGTGCCTGCTTTCTGTATTGGCTTGTTCAATGGAGCCAGGCAGGGAGTCTGAGCTGGAGTTACAGCCCTCAGTGAGGGAGATGGGGAGCCAGAAGTAGAGATGATTCATCTAGACACAAACTGCTGAAGCTGGCTCCAAGATTTTTTTTCTTCCCTATTGGATAAGAAGGTGGCACCATGCAAGACCATTTGGAGAACACTGCAAGGAAAGAAGCCTGGGAGTCAACCCAGCTACCTGGAAAACAGCAAAAATATTGAAATTCCCACAAATCTTGTATCCAGATATGTTCTTAACTGAGACTCTATGGTTAGACAGTAACAAGTAGACTGTGAGTATTTTTAGTGATGGCTATTTGCAACTGTGTTTCTGCTGCAATGTCCAGCTAGTGTGCCTTCCATTGTTTCACATCAATTTATTTAGGGAAAGTTCCTGGTTATTCTTTCTCCCTTGGATAGCTTAGGTTAATGTAAGTCCCTTGGAAATGGGAGGGTTTTGATTAACCTAGTGTGGAGAACGGTACTGTTCAGCAAGGCAGACGGAATGAGTTCTGTCCAATCCTCTTCAGACGGATAACAGTGGCTTTAAGCAAGGACTGAGAAAGTAACAAGCCAGATGTCAAGCTAGGAAGAGCTGGACATGATAATACACTCCACAGACTTTGCACCATGTTCAACTTTCTCCTGTTATAAAAAGCTTACAGCTTAACTACATACATTTAGACATAAGAGATTCTGTAAAGTAAAGATCAGTGTTTTGGAAAAGAGTGGAAACTCCATTTGTTTTTGCTTCTCACCTATCCCCAGCACATCTTAAGCTTACAAGAACCTGATTCTGTGAGTAGAAACTGTTTATTCCTTAGAGTGAATTTTCCACAGGCTACCTGGAAGATGTCAGTACATTTGGTACAAGTTCTTGTTTGTTACAGCAGAAGAGAAACCAACTCTTCCCTGTTCCTAGTAGAAAAGGCTACTTAGGTTGCTAGTCTGTGCTAAATGTCAAAAACGTGTGGGTAGTGGCTATCTAACAGTAACAACATCCTTGTGGGAGGGTTACAACTTACCCATTTTAACTAGAAATGTAGTATAAATGAGACAACGGGGAAAGAAGTCAAAGCGTGCTTTTCAGCAATGTGTGATCCACATGATACATAAAAACAGGGATGACTGCTGGGCCTATGGAGTTGGATCAGCTCTTCCTACAAAAATGTTGAATTGTTGCTATAAAAAATTATTTGGAGGGTGTCTGTATTTTAACTGTTTGCATACACTGAGATGCAGCTAGTTCTGCTGCCTGATATATGGGATTCTGCATATTGCCATGTTCCAAGCTGAGCAAAGAAAATCTACAGGTGATGTGGTCACTTGATATGTGGGAGTGACATCTGTAGGCAAGGTTCTTTGGGTAAATGTGATATATTTTATTAGACCAACTAAATAGTTGGAAAAATTGTTCATTGCAAGCTTTTGGGCACAAACACCCTTCTTGAGGCAGAGGGAGAGTTTACAGTTATGTGCTTTCCTGGATAAGATAGAAGCCAGTGCAAAAATGCAGGTCAGAGTGAGGGTCAGAGGGGGTGAGGCAAGTTTTTGGTTTTTTGTTTTGTTTTGGGGTTTTTTTTTGGGGTGGGGGGGGTGAAAGGGGGAATGGTGACCTGGTAATAAAATGTAGCTGGTAAATTGTAGAGAGGTTACCTGGGGTCATCAGATGGAAGGCAGGTTATAATGTGTCATAAATCCAATGTCTATATTTAGTCCATGATTTTTTGTATCCAGTAGATTTATGAAGTTATCCAGAAGATTTATGAAGTTTGTAGGCTTTTCTACTAAAGGTGTTTTGTAAATTTCCTTTGAGAATTAGAACTAAGAGATTGGAGAGAGTGGTTGTCTTGTGTACCCACAGGTAATTGGGTATTTGTCTTTGATAGATTTTCAGTGTGCATTCATTGGTACAAGGTTATTGTTTGGTTTCTCCTGCATATGTTATCAGGGCATTTAGTGCACTGGATGAGATGTATAACATTTCTGGAGGTGCAGGTGTAAGATCCAGGAATGGTGATGGTTCTGTTGTGAGGTGCAGTTATTGTGGGAATGCTGAAGGTATATTGGCAGGTCTTGCATTTCTTGTCCTGGCATGCTCTGGATCCATTCAGCGCATTTGGGGCCATAATGGGAAGCTTGCTTCTGGTGATGAGATGGGTAAGGTTCAGTGCTTGTTTAAAGGATGGGTGGTTTTGGGAAGATCTCTTTAAGATTTTGGTTTTCTTCTATTATGGTTGCAATTGTTTGAGGATTTTCTGTATAGGTTCCAGGAGGGATGGTATGTCATAACTAATGGTACGCGATTTGTGGAAATTTTCTTTTTGTACTGCAGCAATTCTTTATGTGGTATCTGGATGGCTCTTTCAAATGTGCAGTCTATCTTTCTGAAGGAGTGTCCTTGTTGAGTCAAAGCCCTTTTGAGATTTGTGAAGTAACAATTGCGGGTGTCCTCAGTTCAAAATCAGTGGTATCGAAGGGCTTAGCTGAATATTAGAGCTTTTTGGGTATGTTTTGGGTGATTGCTAGTTCTGTGCAGATATGTTGGTCTGTGGACTTATTGTATATGCTGGTTTGTATTTTACCATTTTGGATAGTGATCGTAGTGTCTAAAAAGGAAATGTTGGTGCCAGAGTATTCAAAATATAGTCTGATGGAGGGGTGATGATTACTGAATTTCGGATGGAAATCAATCAGATTGCAGGTTCAGTCCAAATGATGATGTCACCTATATATCTTAAGAATAGCATGGGGTTGGTACAGTTTTTGAGAAATTCTTCTTCCACGTGGCTCATAAAAAGGTTGGCATATTGGAGGGCCATTTTGGTGCCCACAGCTGTGCCTGTGGTCTGGAGGGAAGTGTTGGTTATTGAAAGTGACGTTGTGTGTGAGCATGAAATGTATAAGTTCAGTAATATCTTCAAGTCTGTACTCTGAGTTGTAATCTTGCTCTTACAGATATTTAAGCCAGGTTTGGATGCCATCCTGGTGTGGGATGTTGGTATATAAGCTGGTAACATCCATAGTGGCTAAGAGAGTGTTGCTCGTAGAAAGTCTTAGGTCTTGGACAAAACTTGCTCTTTGGGTGACAAGAGGTTTTAGGATGGATCTGATGAAACCTGGTATTTCCTCAGTTAGGGTTCTGTGGTTGGATATGATAGGTCTACCTGGGTTCCCTTGTTTGTGCATTTTAGGGAGCATGGAAAAAATCCCTGGTTTGGGTAGTGGAAGGGATCAAGTTTTGTAGTTTTCCTGTAGTTTCAAGTATCTTGTAGTTCAGATGGAAATGATTTGATGGTAGTTTTGAGTGTTAAGGTGAAAAAGGGAGTTGCACTTCCTCTAGTTTTTTTTGTAGTAGGTGGTGTCAGAGTTGTCTGTTGGCTTTTACGTAGTCTTCATGGTTAAAGATAACTATAGCTCTTCCTCTATCTGCTAGTTATATTACTGTTTGGTGGTTGGATCTTAGAGATTCTGTGGCCCTTCTCTCTGAGAGGGAGAGATTGTTATGATGGCATATTGCTATTTCATTGTTCATTCTTACCCTGAAGCAGTCAGCATAGTGGTCAAGGTTTGAATTTTGTCTACTTTGAAGTGTGCAGTCTGATTTTTTGAAGTCTTGTTGGAAGTGAATTCATTTTGGTTGTGGAACTATTCCTTGAAGTGGGTGTGTCAGAAGAATTCTTCTAGTTTTCCACATTGAAAAAATACCCTAACAATGCTACAGATAGAAATTCAGGCCTTTAGAGAGGGCAGATTTTTCAGCTTTGGTAAGTGTGTGCGTGGAGAGATGAATAATACTTGAGGGTTGACTAGTTCTTTCAGTTACATTGAGTATGAGGTTGGAATGTTGTAAGGTACTGGGTGTTGTTTCTCTGATGGTTGCTTTGTGGTTGGGAAAAGTTGTCCCTAATTGGTTCCATTTCTTCTTTTTATGTTGGAAGGATGTTGTAGAAAATCTTTGGTAGTCTCTTTGTATATGTTGTATAATGTCTGGAAAGATATCCAAATTTTTCTCTCTCAAGTTGTTGCAGCATGTGTTGATTTCCTTCCTGAGTTGATCTCTTTTGAACTAGGTTAGGTGAAGATGATGATTTCTAAGTTTTTTCTGAAGTTCTCCTCCATAGTTGTGAAGCATATTTAGAGCTGTGTGTAGTAGTCAGAAGATTGTAGCTATTCAGTCCTCAGGGAATGATGCTGTGTTTCTTGCATAGGCTTAGAAAATATATGTTGCTGTTGAGTTCGGCTTCTTTCTTTTTCACGTTGTGAAGGAGTGACATCCCAGCAGCGTTATCAGCTTCTCCAGCACAGTAGTTATCATAGGATGGGAGAGTGTGCCTTACCAGCAGGTGCAAAGAGCCTCCTGAACATTCAGCTTTTTCACTATGTAAACATAAAATCTGTCTGGTCATGAAATACCCAATCTCCATCTAAATTTCTATTGGCAGCTGTTTTCCTTGTGCTGTTTTTGCTGATGTTAGGCTTGCATCTTTTGATTTCAATCTGTGCAGTGGTTAGGGAACATCCTGAAGGGCTGATGTACGTCATATTAAGATGAAGATGTGCAGATATCCTGTTTGCAGAAGTCCAAGATGTCTACAAACGAGAAAGACAGTTAATTACTGATGCTGTCAACGTTATGGTGCTGTCAACCCTAAAATGACAGTTCTTTTGGAACTGTTTGTACCTGCTGCATTCAGTCACTAAATCAAAATGCTAGATCACATACTGGAATGCTGTCTTCAGTTTTACTCCACCTTTAAGGGCACTTTGATGCCTAAATACTATAAAGATGATTTAAGGTGCCTAGCATCCCACTGACTTGAATACCTTTATGGGTCTGTCCCTTTATGCCATCAGTTCCTTGGGTTTGCTGATGGGCAGTCATATGCTGTAATGGAGGGTAAAAAAGAACCTTTATAACAGAATTAAATAATTTTAGTTTCCTGACAAGCTATTGAAAGTAATTTTATTTTTTTTTAAATTCAGTTTGATAGTGTTCTCTTTAAAAAACTTAATTCAAAATTATAGTAAAAATGTTGATCTCTCTGCCTATTTTTTCCCTTAGCCCCAGAACTGTCTTTGGAGATTAAAGGTTAGATTTACATCTGGAGTAAGTGGTTCTGGCTTCAATAAACTTGTACCTGCTTTGTACTACCAGTGAATTTGTCCTTATTTTGCTACTGATCATATACTGTACTTGTGGTATCCTTTTTCTGTATCCTTTAGGTACCCTCAGTATTGAGGTTATCAGATATAAATTATATGCATAATACAATATTTACACTATACTGTATCAGTACATTAAGAGCTGGTAGGTAGCAGCAGTTACTTTAACAAGGTTGTGTGAGAATAGGCCCCTAGACTGACTGTATACCAGTTCCAATAGGGAGGAGCAGCTGCAGGGGAATGCTGGCTCTGGAGGAATTCCCTACTATTCTAGTCTTAGGAGAAGTCTCTGAAGGAGATGGTATAGCAGGACTGGCTCTCTAGGGAGCTGAAGTTACATTCCAGAAGTTATAGTAGGCATATTTTCACATTTGATCATAGCCAAAAGGCCAGGAAGCAATACCATCTGCATACTTCTAAAGGTGTGTTTTAACCCAATATCTCTCATTACCTGCGTGGGTGCAATTAAATACAGATTCTGCTAGCTGAAAGAAAGGCTCTCCAAGGATTGCCTGGTAATCCAGGTGATTTATGTGAACAAGGTATTGAGTAGCATCTTTAAAGAGCAGATCACTCTCTCCATACTTCTGAGACTGAAACAAATGGAAGTCAGGGTCCAGACTGGTTCCCAGACTTTCCTAAATGAGAAAAAAATAAAAGTTTCAAAGCAATAAATGATGAGCAGTGAAATGAATTAGGTGAATTTTTAGCTAAAAATCAGGCTCTAATAGAGATGTGTGAGGTTCAGCTAGTGCTCGCCTTGTTTCTACTGGAAGGGATTTTGCATTCCTCTTCCTTGGATTAACCTACTGGCTGTTCCAGCATCACAGGTTTCTCTCTCAGCAAGAAGATGTTATGATGAAGAAACTACCGGTACCAAAAATTTGCCTTTAGTAAATCCAAATGGTTCTCCCTTTATTTCCTGCACACATTCTTAATCCACTAGTGCTGGTCCTAGAAACACATTATATGTTATGAACAAAGCTCTGGATCTTGGTGGGGTTTTCAGCAATCAGAATTTAACAAAGAGAGCACATTCATCCTTTTCCCATCATCTGCCTCACCTGAGATTTCATTAAGAAGTCATAGATCTTAGTGATGGCCATTGGTCGAGTCATGACTATATTAGGAGGAACAGGACCAAGGTTACAGTCTGCCCACTCTGTGACTGCAACACGCCTTCCATCCAGACACAGGAGTTCAAAGTCATTAGGTGTATAACCTTTGGCCCAGCCTGTGTTGTCCAGATCTGCAAAGCAGATGGAAATGCACTAAGTTCTTTGACTAAATCATTACCTGAATTTCAGTCAAGACAGAGGGAACCTCGCAGAAAAAACATTAACACAGGGCACATCTACAAGTGCATTAATGCACTTTAGTTAATGCACATTAAATCTAGTACCCCTGGGTGCCTATATATGAGCCTGGAGCAAGGTTTCATCTAAGGTGTGTGCATACATAGCTGTGCACAACTAAAAGTGTGGCCGCACACAGCCTTTTCAAGGCCACGCACCAGGAGAGGCTGGGGCTGAGGGCTGGCGCGGGCTCCGCCGGCTCTGGGGAAGTGTTCCACTCCCCCCACATCAGGGCCAGGGAGTGGAGCACTTCCCCAGAGCTGGCAGAGCCCACGCCAGCCTCACCTCAGGGAGAAACTGCTACCTGCCGCAGTGAGGCTCCGCCAGCTCTAGGATACTGCTCCGCTCCCCCACATGGCCTCGGGGGGCATGTCCCGCAGTGTCCCGGAGCTGGCAGAGCCTCACTGAGGCAGGCAGCAGCTCCTCCCCCAGCAGAGGCAAGGCAGGGATGGAGGCTGGGGCAGGGGGCTGGCACGGGTTCTGCCAGCTCCAGGGAAGTGCTCCACTCTCCGGCCCTGATGCAGGGGAGCGGAGCACTTCCCCAGAGCCAGTGGAGCCTGCACCAGCCCCTGGCCCCCAGCCTCCGGCCCCCAATCTCAGCTCCGGCCCCCGGCCCCTGGCCTCCAGGCCCCAGGCGCCAGCCCCCAGCCTCCAGCCCCCTTTGATAAGTGTCCCATGCTGGACCAAGGCGGTATGCTCACGGACCAAGGTGGCATGCTCACGGACCACTACTCCCTAGAGGGAACATTGGCCTGGAGGCTGCTCTGATGCATTGTAACTACGCATCAGAGTAGACTCAATCAAGTCTGCTGGGGCATGGTAATTACCGTGCTCCAACCAGCTTCCGTGTCTCATGTATCAGCATCCCTGTACTTCAAAATGGCACCTCCTGAAGCATTCTGAAGTGTGGGAACACTAATACACGAGATGCTCCGAGTGCTTTAATTAGAGTGGCTCTCAGAGCTGCTCTAATTAAAACACCTCCCCATCCCTGGAGCACATGTAAAAATGCCCTCCATTGTGAAGTACTAGGAAAATGCACATTAGCCTGTCTTAATGCACATTAACTAAAGAGCACAGTTTAAGTGACACTTAATGCACATTAGCTAAATAGCATGTTTTAGTGGTGCTGTAATGCACATTAAATTAGGCTAATACACATTAAAGCACATGTGTAGACGTGCCCATTGAAGAAGCAACTCAGTCCATTGTGTCCAACAAGTACAACTTGCCACATAATCATTTACAGAGGATGTGGAATGAATGTGTGGGGAGAATTTTATTTTAACCCATGTAACAAAAACTGAAGAAATAGCAACTCCTCATATGGACACTTTATCATTCCCTCAATCCATCTTAATATACAGCTGGAAAGGCCATCTCTCAGAGGCAATAGTTCAGTCTGTAGGTACATTTAGCCCTTAACTAGTTTGCAGAAAATGTTTGTCAGTGTACATATTAATGTGAAAGTCCATTTTTTTAAGGAATATGAATCCCAATCTGGACAGACCACTGCCTCTTACAAATGCTGTGCTCAGGAGGTTTTACAGCTCAAATTTAACAAGCCATTGAGATAACTTTGTTCAATGTTTTGTCATCCTAAATGAAAAAGGGATTTCCTTCTCTTTTTCCCCCCTGAAGGATGTGACTTCTCACTGCTGCTATTAAGATTGGAGCTGGGGGCAAATAGCTTGGGAGTTTAAAATTTAATGCTTAAAGATGTTCTATCCAAAGATGATTTTATATTTAACTCCCCAGGTCTTATGTGCTTTCCACAACTTGGTCTTCTCTATGCTCCTGCACTCGCAGATTCTTTCCATTTCAAAACAGCTCTGTACTCAGATAAGACATGAAAAAGTAGCTTCTAGGCACTATGGTTATTATGTGAGGAGACATTCTTTAAAAATGAGAAAAGGGCTGCATCTCACTCTCAATATTCTGGAGCAGGTTGTAATGTTCCAGGAAAGCCACATCACCAAAGCTTCTTCCACTGGGATTGCCAACAAGACACCTAAAATAGGAAAACACAATAACTCATCACAGAGGCTCTATCTGATGGAGGGAGTAGAACTTCTGGGAGTAGTAGATGCCCAAATGTTTTGAATACTAGTATGGAGACTAGAATCTCATCCAAGTCATTGTAATTAGAGGGTACAACTGTCTGCCTTAAGATTTTAGGCTGCTTGCAGACATTAAGAAAAAAAACAAGAAATGGTTCTTTACTTTAAACTCCATGTGCCCCCACACTGATCTCAGCATTTGCTCAGAAGATGCAGTTGGACCCAGCTCACCTAACGTTTGTATAGCTCCGGTGCCTTAGTGATTGAATCAGCATTAGATAAAAGTGCCAAAAAGCCCCGCTGAAGTGCCCAATCTATACAAACACTGCAAACTGGGCTGAAGTAATGCGCTGCTTCTTCCAGTAAAATGTGGTTTTGGGTTGTTTTTTGTTTGTTTGTTTTTAATGTCTGAAAGCAGCATTAGGTATCATAGTGTTAAAAGAGTTAAGTGGTCTCAGTGCAGGTCTTGTTGAACAAGTGCCTGTTACAAATAACTGCCTCCTCACAGATAATCTTACCAAAGAGGCTCTGATTTAACTAGGCACAGAGACTAGACAACTTTCTCATTCCTAAAGGAAATTAACTTAGACATACAGCAGCATAAGAAAGGTAATGCTACTACTGAGAGGAATTTGGTCTCCAAACTAGTCCATTTAGTAACATTCAATTACATTTATTATAAATGCAGAGATAGAAACATGTCCTTTTTATGATCTGCCTGTGCCCTGTCTCTAATTACTGTATATTCTCTTTACATGAAGTCTTGGGAAATGATCCCCAACCTATTCACTGTAATGGTGTACTATGTGCTACACCATCCTGTAGCTGCTCTGCTGTCTCAACATTGTGGCACAGGGCTCAGAAGGCCTATAGTCATAGGACATCAAGTCTTGTTACTTGGTATCAAAATGAAAAGTATTATCTTTAGGGGTGCACCAATAGAGATTTTGGGAGGGAGATACTGATAGCTGATTTTTAAGGAGGCATATCGGCCAATAATGATCCGATTTCCGATACAGCTGTGTCCACCTAGTAAGTCTGTTGTGGTGGAAAGGGAGAGGGGAGGGGAAGGGGTGTGGGGGTCAGATTAATGCCCTGCACAATGATGGAGTGGGGCTGGCACTGCCCACCTGGGGTGGGGCAAGGCACGGGACAGAGCCGCAGCTCATCTGTGGGGTGCAGGAAGGGGGAGCAGCTCCCGCCACTATGCACACCCAGGGAGGGCATGGGGGAGAGGTGTGTGCCCCCCAGATCAGCACAGGGCGGGCCAAGGTGGGCTGCAGCTATGGGCTGGGGCCAGGAGCCACACTGGGCTCTTTCCAGCAGGGGCTGGGCTGCGCTGTGCTCAGGGCAGGCAGTGGCACTAGGAGAGGGGCTACAGGGGGAACTGCAGCCACTCCAAATTTTGCCATAGGCCCCACCATAGCCCTCCTCCCAGCACTGTTGCCACTCACCCCAAGCAAAGCTTGGCCCAGCATGCGCCCCCCTGCGGAACAGCCCAATGCAGCCCTGGCCCCAGCCCACTCAGCCCTGCTTTGTGCAGATCTGGAGGCACATGCCCCCCACCACCCTCCTGGTGTGAATGCAGTGGCGGGGGCCGCCCCCCCCCCCCCCCCCCCCCCCCC
>NW_005841940.1:1111181-1112077 GCF_000455745.1 Alligator sinensis | reverse complement strand
GGCCCCACTCCCACTCCCTCCCTTAGCAAAAGGGGCATTGTTCTTCCCCCCACACAAGGCATGGCTCCATCCCACATCCTGCACCCAGCCCCACCTCAGCTGGGCAACACCTACCCGGGCCCCACTCCCACTCCCTCCCTTAGCAAAAAGGGCATTGATCTGCCCCCCACAGCCCTTCCCTGACCCCTCCCCTTCCACCACAACAGACTTACCAGCCGCACACAGCTCTCCAAGATGCTAGGCTGTGCTCCTCACTGCCTACATGCTGCGCTGTGGCTGCGCACGCACACTGGCATTTATCGGCCAAATTATCGGCCACATCAGACTGATTTCGGATATAGTCAATTTTCTTTATATCGGTGCCGATCTGATAATGGACCAACATATTGGTGCACCTCTAATTTCAACATATTGGACAACATATTGGACAACTTTCTTTATATCGGTGCCGATCTGATATTGGACAACATATTGGTGCACCTCAATTTCGTCTCCCCCTGGAAATGACTCTAGATCTGTTTTAAATCACTAGGCCAGCCAAGTCCATCCCATTGCAGGAGCAACTGAAATTATATAGGAACTAGTCAAAAGGAAACCTTCACAGCCTCTAGCCTCTGAATAAGTCTTGCCAAGGAAACCAACAGGCAAAAGAACTCAGCCTCATCTCTGCATTGCTTTTGAGAGACTTACCTGAGCGCCCCCATGTTGCCGTAGTAACGTTCGTTATGGTTGGCAGCACACCGGCTGGATGCTTTGGGCATTTCTGTTTCATCATCTCCAATGCAGACCTTGCACAGATTCCCAACTGCTCCTGGCATGCAGCTCTTCCAAAAGTAACTCTGGTAGGCTATGGGAAGAGAAAGGTGTGACAGTTAGTCAATGCAGGGCGTTCTAAA
>NW_005841940.1:1103309-1111150 GCF_000455745.1 Alligator sinensis | reverse complement strand
CCTACACAAGACAGTGGGCTGCTCTTATATTTCATTTAAAGAACTGGCATTTCCTCTATGTTCCTCAGAGCCAGTCTTCTGGTCTCTATGACAAAAAGTTAGAAATCACTTTATCGCTTGGACGTGCATGCTCTGAGGGCGCGTCTACACATGCATTAGGAAAAGCGAATTAATGCACATTCAATTTAGTATCTACAATGTAAAACACTAAATAAATGCACATTAGGTTGCTCCACTGTGCAATACCAAAAATGCATGCTTTTTAAGTGACGCTTAATGTGAAGATGCCTATTTTGCTGCTTATTAATATATTTGCGTTGATTTTTTTGCATGACGCTTTAACGCACAGTAAAGTAAGCTACTGCTCATTAAAACATGCCCTGAGACTTGCAGTGAAAGAGAGCAGATCATAAGTTAGCTCTTACTGAACGAGAAAGACTGCCAAACAATATGTTTAAGCAATACTTACAAGCTCCACAAGTAAACAAGACTGGCTGTGTGCTTGTGGAAAGAAGAAAGGATACAGCCAGAGATGCTGTCCACATGCCAAGCTCTGGAAGATTTAATTAACATTCCTAGGGATCAGGAGAGACATTCTTGCTCATAGTTCCTAACACTTGGGGAGCTGGAGGCAGAAGGGTACCTAGTTATACATCTTGGCCCATTAGAATCTGGGTACCAAGCAGGTATCTGACTGATTTTTAAGGCTGATTGTGAAGAGCACCTGTCAGGGATGAAAGGTACCTTTTGATTATTCTGGGTTGCATTTAATACTTGGTAAAATCTATATGCCAGAGGAATGCAGAGTGAGAGATATGCATCACATACATTCATTAAGACTACTCTCACTTGAAATCCATTCAACTAAAACAGCTTCATGGAAGGTACAAGCACGGCAGATGTGAATGTATTAGGTCACCTGCAAGTTCTCCAATCCATCTCCTTTCTTCCCTCCTCCCCACTCCACCACCCTTATCTGTTTTTCTCTCCCCAGTTTTGAAATGCCTTGGTATGGCCTACCTGGCAGGTATCTTGGTACAGTTCTTACCAGAGCTAATATCACAGTTCTCAGCATCATTCTCCAGAGCTCCTACTGTGTATCTAGAGAGAAGCAGCCATCCTCCAGGACTGTACAGGTGACTGTGGCAGGAGCGCCGTCCCCCCAGGTTATGAACATTTACGTGCTTGGCATTCTTCTTTGCCACAGCTATAGCATAGATAGGGGACAGTGCTGTGGGACAAAGACAGTGATACACTGTCAGACAGACAGCAAAGTGTCCAGGAAAGGAACATACCCCATACTAAAAGTAAGTTTTAGACTATTGTATCCTCCTTAAAAAACATTCAGGACAAGGACAGGAGGGGAAGTCTGTCTACTGAGCTTTTTTGGCTACAGCAGAGGACCTGCATGGCCTCTTTAACAATAGAAATCCAGTACTGGCCTCAGAGTCTGGGACAGCAAAGTTTCTAGCCAGGGGCAACAGCAGTTCCTTTCAGAACCAATAAGACACCCTGGTAAATGCCATTCCTGTCTCTACAGAAGATCACAGTCGCCTCTTCCAGTTGTCTCCTTCCCTTCCTCTGTCCATTATGGAGCTTTGTTTAATTTTTTTAAAGGAAAATAAAAAGTGTGTTTAGGGGCTGCTACCTGACCACAATGCTTAGGGTGGAGTGAACTCTATCTACATCACAGAGTCTGATGCTTACTGTTGGCCACGTTGGTGATAAGCCATGTTTAAGGACCCAGGCTTTATCCGAGATAAACTGCTTGAGCCACTCTGGTGGAGTTACTTCACTTAATTTCATTAAAAATCCATTAATTGGAAATCAAACATTTTCCTTACCTCCATCTGTAAAACGGATTAGCTTCTCTGTTCTTCCAGTACCTGGGCCACATTCCTTCCCTGGATAGGAGAAGCAAACACCAGGAGAATACTACCAAAAGACATGGGGATGTGAACTGGTGATTTAGCACCTCAGTATAGATGGAGCATGTGACTGGATATCAATACCACAGCAAGTGAATACTATACCTAAGGGGAAGGTGTGGCTGAGAAAACTAAGTAAAGCATGGGCGCTTAAAGGTGGACTACAGGCCTGTGCCAGACCTTTCCATTTCTTCCATCCCTGCCATTGAAAAAATGCTGATGGCTTATGCCTAGGGATCTACCTAAATCATGCCAGAAGCATGCTGTGCAGTGGCTCCTTTAATCTTGTTATTTTTACTGTACCCCTCCCCACCTCCACCCCACTGATTGGGAGGGGCCCTGGCAGCCCTGCCACTTGCCACTTGTTCCTGATTGGCCGGGAGGCAAAAACCATGGTTTTAAATATATCACAGTTTTTGCTGATCAAGGGCAGATGGCGAGTGGCAAGGACACCAGGGCCCCTCCACCAATCAGTAGCGGGGGTGGGAGATGCATGTCAAAAATAACAAGATTAAGGGAGTCACTGTGCAGTGGACCTCCAGCGCAATTTAGGTGCCATGCCCCCAGGCTGTCATGCAGTGAGAGCTTGCCTGGCGCAGTAGTTATAAAGATGTTGACTTGCAGTGAGACAAAGTGAAAGCTCCTCAGATGAGGAAAATGAACGCAGGAAAGTTTCCTTCCTCACGCTAAAGTATTGAATCAAGTATTTCTCCCTTTCCTAGATGGTTTCAGTCAGAGACTGGTTTAAGTTCTTTGCAGAATCTTTTCTTTCCACAATACATACAGTGTCACCGACTAGAGAGGAACTTTTTTCATTCCACCCACCGCACAAGAGTTCATGGAGAGATACATCCTCCAGATTCTGGTTTCTCAAAGTTAAGAATCGTGCACCACTTCCACCATCTCTAAGAATCCATTGCACGTCACAACAGGATTGTGTGAGGGAGTCAGTCCCAACGTGAACCAAAGGGGGCAAGAGTGCTAAAAAGGCGCCTTGGCTCAGTAAAGGCATCCAGGAGGGCCTGAGTGCAGAAAAGGTGGTATATAATCAGTGGAAGCAAGGGGCTATCACCAAGGAGGATTACACCTCCGTTGCTCGTGATTGTAGGGAGGCGGTTGGGAAGGCCAAGGCAGAGACGGAACTATGGCTGGCGACCAGAATTAAAGATAACAAGTTCTTTTTCAAAATACATAGGGAGTAAGAAGAAGGCACCAGGTAACGTGGGGCCCCTACAGGACAGGCTTGGCAATCTGGTGATTGCAGCAAAGGAAAAAGCTGATCTCTTCAATGAGTTCTTTGCCTCCATATTTCTAAGCAGGGATCGGGACAACACCCCCACTAGGATTACAGACAGGCTCAGGGGCACGACGCCATGCCTAGGGTCAGGGATGATCTAGTTAGGGAACTTTTGGAGGGGCTGGACATGTTTAAATCAGCAGGTCTGGATGCTCTTCATCCAAGGGTACTGAGTGACTTGGCAGAGGTTAGAGCAGGGCCCCTGGCACAGCTATATGAGCACTCCTGGTGCTCTGGCCAGGTCCCAGAGGACTGGAAAAGGGCCACTGTGGTCCCCATCTACAAGAGAGGGAGAAAGGAGGACCTAGGTAACTATAGGCCAGTTAATCTCACCTCGGTCCTTGGGAAGATCTTTGAGAAAATTATCAAGAAGCACATCTGCGGGGGCCCAGCATGGGAGGTAATGCTCAGGGGTAACCAACACGGGTTCACTGCGGGCAGATCCTGCCTGACTAACCTGGCTTCCTTTTACGACCAGGTCACCAAGTCCTTGGATGCGGACGTTGAGGTAGACGTTGTCTACCTGGACTTCAAGAAGGCCTTTGACACTGTTACCCACTGCATTCTCATAAAAAAAACTAGGCAACTGCGGCAAGGATGCCTACACAGTCAGTTGGGTGGCAAATTGGCTCAAAGGTCGCATCCAGAGAGTGGTGGTGGACGGGTCGTTTTCGACCTGGAGGGATGCGGGCAGTGAAGTTCCTCCGGGCTCAGTCCTCGGACCTGTGCTATTCAACATCTTTATCAGTGACTTGGAGGTGGGTGTGGAAAGCACGCTGTCCAAATTCACTGATGACACCAAGATGTAGGGCGAGGTGGGCACACTGGAGGGGAGGGACAGAATCCAACTAGATCTAGACAGGTTACAGAGGTGGGCAGATGAGAACAGAATGGAATTCAACGCAGACAAGTGAAAGGTGCTGCATCTAGGGAGAAGGAACCTGCAACATACCTATAGGCTGGGGAACACCCTTCTCAACAACACACTGGCTGAAAGAGATCTTGGACTTGTTGACTCCTGGATGGACATGAGCCGCCAATGCAAGGAAGCGGTCAGTAAAGCTAACTGCACCTTGTTATGCATCTACAGATGCATCACAAGTAGGTCCAGGGAGGTGATCCTTCCCTTCTATGAGGTGCTGGTCATGCTGCAGTTGGAGTACTGCGTCCAGTTCTGGGCGCTGCACTTCAAGAGGGATGTGGCTAACCTTGAGAGGGTCCAGAGGAAAGCCACTAACATACTAGGGGGCAGCAGGCCAGGCCCTACAAAGATAGACTAAAGGGCCTGAATCTATTCAGCCTCCACAAGAGAAGACAGAGGGAATCTGGTGGCCGTCTATAAACTCACCAGGGGGGACCAGCAGAAAATAGGTGAGGCTCTGTTCCCCTGAGCACCACCTGGGATAACAAGGAATAATGCCCACAAATTGATTGACAGCAGATTCAGGCTTGATATCAGGAGGCATTACTTTATGGCTAGGGCTGCCAGGCTCCGGAATGGGCTCCCAAGGGAGGTAGTACTCTCTTCTGCCTTGGAGGTCTTCAAGAGGAGGCTGGATAGATATCTGGCTGGGGTATTATGATCCCAGCACTCATTCCTGCCCAGGGAAGGGGGTCAGACTTGATGATCTGTTCAGGTCCCTTCTGACCCTAGAAACTATGAAACAACTTCTCGTCCAAAGACCTGAAATTATTTCAAACACTTCCTTAAAATACTGCAACACTTCACTTGAGTTCCAAGTCGCTGTCCCCTTTGTAGATGCAGAAACTGAGGCTTAGAATACATAACTCACCAAAAAGTGAAACCAGTCAGTAGAAGCACTGGGAAGGGCACTCTTGACTTCCATTCCCTTCCATGAGCTGCTGAGCACAAGGCCCTCTGGTGCTTTACAAGTTTTTAATGGTGCCCCTGATCTTTTTCCTTCTCAGGACTCAGGGCAGAATGGGACTCACCATAACATTCCACAGCTACTGGGACCAGCCCACACTTCCCAGCAATGTAGGCATGTGTTGCATCCAGCGTAACCGCATCAGCCTCATTACTCTGCCAACATCATCAAAGAAAGAGACATACAGTGACAATATACTACATTCATAGTTGGCATAACCAAATGGCTGTTTACTGCCCATCTGGCTAGGAGGTCTCTTGTGCCCCTCTGTCTCATTTTGTAGAGTGTCTCCTGCTGGTGGGTTTATCCATAGTAACCTATTTCTCCCACTCCCAGTTTAAGACAAGGATAGATGCGCCTCAGTCCTGTTTTCATTTACACCACCCTTATCTAGATTCTCACCTTGATCATCTCAATGCAATTGGTCATTGAAGTTGCTTGGACACAAACCAGAGGGTCAGATTTGATGCTCAGGGCCCATTCCTCACATTTGCGGAGCTCAGCATGGCTAATACAGCACCAGCGCACGACACTATTGTCCAAGGAACTTCCTATAACAGCAGAGAAGAGCAATGGGAGGTGTGTCATCTATATACTGTAAGATCTCTTTCCTAACCAACTTCTTTGTGCACTTCTCTCCCTTGTGACATAGGAGCTACTTTTTCCCCTTCCCTTTCTGTTCCCTGAGAGTGCTCACCTTCATGACCCAGTCCCTTCAGGAGGGCTACGTAGTCCAGGCCAAGGATGTGGGCAATCTCTGCTTGATCCTCAAGGAGCTGCAGGTGCTGAGTGGCATCACGGAACAGCAGGTTCTTGCCCCTGAACGGTGCTGAAGAGAAAAGCTCAAACCTGGCCTTTTGCTTTCCCTTCTGCCCAAAGAGGTGCTGGGGAAAGTATAGTGCCTTTAGCTGTAGCAGTGCTGTTCTTCCTTTGTGACTGGCACCCTCCAATATCTTGTTTTCTTTAGAATCATGTCATGCCCCCTGGCATTCAGGCAAAGCCCATAAGAATCAGAGTTTGGCTTATGATGGTTTCCCTCCCTAAAAGCCTGGGAAAACTTTTAATCATGAACAGAACTTGTTCTGATAAAAACACAAGCTGCTTTTATATGTTAGATCAAAATCCCGTTAGAAAAGGTTGCAAATTATATATTCAGGTCATCATTCATTGCTAGTAAAAAGTCTAGAATATCTTCCTAGATCCTAAGGAGGCTATCAATGTCATCATTTGGTATGATCACTTACTATATTAGCTTGGAGATTTTTATCACTTGAACGGGCTAATTATTGATTCAATGTTATAGCAAGTTGAGATTGCCACTGTCTTTAATTAGCATTGGTAATATACTTATTTCTTCATATTAAAATCTATAAAAAGTGTGAACAACTAGTTTATTCCATTAAATTACAACATGGATCATGAAGTTTGAGTGAAGAAAAAAATGTGCCATCTGCTTAGCTCTCCTTCCAAATTAGTTGCTTGTCTCTGCTTCCCAAATCTTTCCCTGGGTGGACCTCTTTTTTTTTTTTTATTGCAGCTGCCTATGTAAGTAAAGGAGCTGGAAAAAAGCTTCTCCCCTACCCACAATGTTATATTATTTCCCCTCAGAGGCAGCACTGAAACTGGCAAGAAGATGCCCTTCTTCAGATAAAAGGAGTTCACTATTTATTACTCAATATTTAAACTGATAGGGCCCAGAGGTCCAAATCAGTATAAAGTTGTACTATATGCTGTACAAAAATCATACCCTCTCCACGACCAAACTGAACCCACTCCCAACAACAACTCATCCTCTGACAACATTCAAGAAAAGATCAATGTCAAAAAACCCAAAAAAACATCAGATTGGACACCTCGCAGTGGACGAAACCCTAACCTTGACCGCTACATTGACTACTTCAGGGAAAGAATGAACAATGAAATAATCAGCAACACACGCCACCACAACAACCTCTCTCTACCAGAGAAAAAGGCCATAGAATCTCTAAGATCTAACCACCAAATAGTAATAAAACCAGCAGATAAAGGGGGAGCCATAGTCATCCTAAACTGTGAGGATTACATAAAGGAAGCCAACAGACAACTCTCTGACACCACCTACTACAAAGAACTACAAGAAGATCCTACTCCCCTTTTCACCAAAAAACTCAACAATACCATCAAATCATTTCCACCAAGATTACAAGAAAAACTACAGACCTTGATCCCCCCGCTACCTAACCCAGGGACTTTTTACATGCTCCCTAAAATCCACAAACAAGGGAACCCTGGCAGACCTATCATATCCAACCATGGGACCCTAACTGAGGAAATATCAGGTTTTGTTGAATCCATCCTAAAACCGCTTGTCACCCACAGAGCAAGTTTTGTCCGAGACACCACAGACTTGCTATGGAAACTTAAAAACATAGACCACCTTCCCAGCAACACATTCCTAGCCACCATGGACATTATCAGCCTATATACCAACATCCCACACCAGGATGGCATCCATGCCTGCCTTACATATCTACAGGAACAAGATTACAACCCAGAATACAGACCCAAAGATATCACTGAGCTTATACACTTCATCCTCACACACAACAATTTCACTTTTAATAATCAACACTTCCTCCAGATGATGGGAACAGCTATGGGCACTAAAATGGCCCCACAGTATGCCAACCTTTTTATGAGCCACCTGGAAGAAGACTTCCTTAAGAACTGCACCATCAAACCCTTGCT
>NW_005841940.1:1092611-1102410 GCF_000455745.1 Alligator sinensis | reverse complement strand
CCCAGCCCAGCCCCTGGCTTCTTTACTTTTCATTCCATCCAGGAAGAGCGCACACCAACTGCTGCAGCTTCCTTAGCCTGACGAAGGGTTTTTGAACCCGAAAGCTTGCTTAATAACTATTCTCCAACCATTTGGGTTGGTCTAATAAAAGATATCAAATTCACCCAAGGAACCTTGTCTGCCTATACCCTCTCCTAGACACTTTTTGTCTAAAGATCCTGACCATAGTATAAGTCAATGGAGGGATGTATAGAGATTGGAGCTCTCTAGATTTATATTAAATTGCTAGAGAATAGAGAGAACTCTTCACCCTTGCCTCATGCCCCCTCTCTCCAACAGTGTAGTAGTTCAAATGTCATTTTTTTCTTGGGTAGCCTTGGGAATTCCCACCCTAGTACCTATTGTAGCAGATGACACCACCTGCCCCCAGAGTAGCTTCTAGATCTGCAGTCCCCCTCATTACGATACCTAGAGTGGAGTGGTCATGTCTGGGGAGCTCAGCTTGCCTCCAACTTGCCTGGATCAAGGTGAGAAATTTCTTGGTAATCTTCTGGAAGTTGTGGCGGCTGATGATGGCATGACCAGGCCCACGACCCAGGTTACAGGTGCTGTATGCCCTTAGCTCAGCTGTGGTTCCATCAGGACACAAGAGCTCATATTCCTCTTGATCTGACTCTAAAATAACATGACACCCTCTGAGACTGAAGTGAAGGGTATTGACGCAGCATATTTTCAGAGAAGCCTGCTCAGAGTCTCAGTTCCTGGCAGGGCAGTGAATGCCAAGTGGAATAGGTTTCTGTCTGATGTGCTGCTCCCTTTTACCAAGGAAAGGGATGTTAGTGCAGAAGGGCCTGGGCTGGAGAAGTTCTTCAGTATGTTCTGAGAAACACTCATTCAAAGACACAGGCTTAAAGAGAACTGTGCAGAAACACTGATTCTGTATTGCAAAGTTTTGGTTGGGTAAAACCCCTGGTACATGGGACCTCTTACTCTAAATCATGGGCCCTATGAAAAAGGCCTGATGATCTGTTGTCAGCCACACGGTAACCACTGGTTTATGGAGCTGAGAGCTAAGGAAATCACCTACGTGAAAGACTGGTGATTCTAAAGACAAGAGGCTCCTTTAAGCAACTTATGCAACTGTGATTTGTTTGGAGATCTGGGGAGTAAGAACTGCTTGCAGAGACTGAACTCAAACTGGAATAAAAAAAAAAATATCAGGCATCACCCCCAAGCTTCCATGCAGGAAGAAGTGCTAGCTGCAGGGAAACACAAATCAGAGGGTTTACCTGTGGCATTCATTATCTCCAAGTGATCTAGGAAAGCAACGTCTGCAGCCCCACTCTTCAAACACCTGCAACAAGATTAACACCAAGCCATAAACACTTTAGGGTGTTATACCCCTCCCATCAACCCTTCCCTCAAGTCTACTGCAAGGATGTGAGGGTCACCTGAAGGCTCCTTCAGAGTCATAGAAGGGCTCATTACCACTGGTCTCACAGAAGTGGTTCTTGTCCCTGACGTAGGATTTCTGGCCTTGGCAAAGAGCACAGAGCTGAGGGGAGGTAACTCCAATGCCTGGGATGCAGCTGGCATTGAAATACCCACTGATCACTGGGAACATAAGAAAAATGTTCAGACAGAAAACGCAGGAAAAGATACTGTAACAGGGACGAATCTGAATGCAGGCATAGTCAATGCCCTAGCTACTTGTTAAAACCTATTAATCTTCAGCAGAATGTCCTTGGCTGTAGAAATTTGAGATTTGAAAATGCTCCCGGTCAGCTATTCTCCAATACTTGTTGATGCTGCTGTAGCAAAATGCTGCCCTCCTTGTTTCACACAGAACAGAAATTTCCTGTTGCTCTTGCTAACAGTTGCTTTCTTCAAAGAGATCATAAAAGGCTCTGGCAGGACAGTGAAACAGCAAGTGGCTAAGCTGTGGGTGCAGAACCCAAAGCTTCTGCTCTCTCATGTGTACCATATAGCTCTGTAGGTGTTGCACCTACTACCATTTTGTTCATCTTTATCAATGCAGAAACTTGGCCCTGGGATACCTGTCAATGTTCATTCACCCACCTTGGCTCAAAGGCTGCTCCTTATCCCAGAAGAGGTCATTCCTAGCCAGGAGGAAGCCTAGTAGGATATTCCAGCCTGATGTCCACCTGGCTCCATTGTGGCAGCTTTGCACTCCTCTGAGCTTCTGAATGTCCAAATTTCCTTTTCTGGCAATGGCCACAGCAAACACACAGCTTCCTAATGGTGAGAAAGGGAAAATGCAGGAAGAACAATAATTTGTAATAAAGGTCTGATCACAGCCACAGTGTGAGCAGTCCTTTGAGCAGAGCTAAGGAAATTCTCAAATAAAATGCCTAAAGTACTGTTAACCAGAAGAAGAGGAACACTGTATTGGTTACCCCAGTGCACAGTTTGGGCAAAATGTTACACAACCAAGGACTAGCAACATGTGAAGCAAGGAATACTGAAGTTAAAGGTTAAATGTTATAAGAATAACTGTAAAGTGGACAGATTACTTTACACACCTTGCATACAACACTCCTGTTTATTCATCCTAATAAAACATTTACTCTGTTTGCAACAGTATTACATTTTTGACTCACATTCATATTGTTATCCATTATAAGCCCAGAACCTTTTTATTTGCAGACCAACCATCTAGCTAGTTGGTCTCCATTTTGCATCTGCGTTCCCATTACTTCTACTTATGTGTAGTACTTTTCACTCGTGCTTTTTAACTAGCACCCTATATACCAACTTTTCTCGCATATAACACTCAACTTTTCCAAAAACAGCTGTTGAAAATTGGAGTGTGCATTATATATGAGAAATACAGTAAAGAGCAATTTCTGCTGCTTACAGAACAAAGGCTAAAGGAGACAGATGAAAGACATGTAAGAATCTATATCAAACAAAACACCCTCTCACTTCACTTTGTCAATATATTTTGTCTAGAGGTGCACCAATACATCAGTCCAATATCAGATCAGCACCAATATAAAGAAAATTGGCTGCACTGGAAATTGGCCTGATGTGCCCATAATGTGGCCGATAAATTCTCCGTGCATGCGCGCAGCCACAGTGCAGCACGTAGGTGGCAAGGAGCACAGACTGGCAGCATGGAGAGCTGCATTCAGCTGGTAAGTCTGTTGTGGTGGAAGGGGAGGGGGGAGGGAAGGCACATGCGGGGGCATATCAAGGCTCCCACAGTGAGGGAGGGAGTGGGGCTGGGGTTGGGGCAGACTCTGCCCAAAAGAGGCAGGGATGGAGCCGCGGCTTGTTCGAGGGGTGTGAGGAGGGTGCGGGGGCAGCTCACACTGCTGCGCACACCCTGGGAGGGCACAGGGGGCATGTGCCCCCAGATCTGCACGGGCAGGGTGGGCTGTCGCTGTGGGCTGGGGCTGTGCAGGGCTCTTTCTGTCAGGGGTTGGTCTAGGCCTGGCTTGTCCAACATATGGACCGCAGGCCGCCATGCTGTTTTCTGAGGCCCGAGGTGCTGTGATGGGAAACAAAAGTAAACACTGTTTACTTTCGTTCCCACCCCTTGTCCCTCCCCCAGCCCCTCAGCAGCTTCCTAATGGCTGCTGAAGGGCTAGGGAAGGGACATGGTTCCCACATGCAGCCGACAGCGAGCAGTGCCCCATGGCAGGGCCTGGGCGCACACATGCTCCCTGGTGCCTGGATGACTTACTGGGTATCCTTGAAAGCAGGCGGAGGTGGCAGCGCGGGGCCGGAGCTCAGCGGCAGAGCCACGCGGGGCCAAGGCCAGAGCGGGGGGCAGCACAGGCATACGCAGCCACTGGAGCAGTGAGGCGGGCGGAGGCGAAGCAGAGGGTGCATTCCCACACATCCCAGGGAGGCTGTGGCTGAGAGGATGAGGAGGAGCCCGGACTGGGGTTCCCACATGTGGCAGCAGCTCTCCCTGCCCCGCTCCAGACCGTGTCCAGCTGCAGCTGCGGCCATGCCCAGCTGATCCGCAAGTCTCTCTCACAGCCTCTTGGATGCACTAAGCAGCCCCTGCTCCCTCCCTGACCGTTTGCCCACCCCCTGCAAGGCAGCGAGCGGCAGAGGCTGCAAAGCGCCATGCAGGTGTCTCCTGCCGAGACACATCCCATCACCTTTGATTAGTTTCCACTCTGGCTGATATTTTTTCCACATTTGATCTGTCGACTTGCATTGTGCTTCTTTCATTATGCATTATGCGAAAGTGTTTATTTTAGTCAAGTGTTTGGTATTATTTCATTGTTGCTTTTATATTGTTTTTATTTTGGATTTTAAACCACATTTCCAGACCCATTTCATTGTCACTTCCTGCAACTTCATTGGTGTCAAAGGTCACGTGACATCACTTCCTGATGTGATACCATTTCCTGAGAGGTCTTTGAATATGGCTCGCAGGTCCACTGGGTGATAAAAAGTTCATGATCCGGCCCCACATTCAAAAAGGTTGGACACACCTGGTCTAGGCTGTCTTCAGAGGGGGGTCAGCGGCAGCACTGGGAGGGGGCCACAGGGGTACAACGAATTTTGGGGTGTCTGCAGCCCCCCATAGCCCCCTCCCAACGTTGCCACCACCTGCCCTGAGCGCAGCCTGGCCCAGCCCCCATGTAGCCCAGCCCAACCCTCTCCATGTCCTCCCGGGGTGTGCGCAGTGGTGGGAGTCCTCCCGCACTCCCCGGCTGGGCAGCACCTGCCCCAGCCCCTGGCCCTGCCCCCACCCCTGCCCCAGACCCACTCCCTCCCTCACCACTGGGGCCTCAATCTGCCCCCACTCCACACCCCTTTCCTTCCCCCTCCCCTTCCACCACAACAGATTCACCAGCTGGACACTGCTTTTCAAGCTACCGGGCTGTGTATAGGAAATCAGATCGGTATTGGCTAATATGCCTCTCTAAAAATTGGGTATCAACCCCAAAAATCTCTATCAGTGCACCCCTAATTTTGTCAGGGCTTTGTGATAACTGGGAAAGGAGAATAGGTGGGGAAGTATCAGAACTCCAGTGCACAGCAGGCCACTAATTTCCAGAGGAAGAAGACAGGTTGTGTTTTCAGTGGAAAATGCTATTGAGATATAGCACATTATTGACATTTTACTTATTATTACAAGTGTTTCAAAAACAGGAATTAAATATCTCAAAACTTATTTGAAGCAGGTGAAAACTGGACAGATAGGAATTTGATTAATACTGCATAGCAAGTCACGGCCCAATCCAGGAATAGAAATTGCTCTGATCTTTACATTGCATATATCTGACTTGCTCCCTTGTACTGCCCTGGGCAAATGAGAGCCATGACTGTGCTTTCTTTTCATCTTCATGCTTTTATGGGAGAATTATGAAGATGTTCTAGAAAGAGACATTTGTTTGCTAAGCTACCTTCCTTGTAGATCTCCTTTGCCACCACAGTCAGGCCATACATCTTCACAGCAGAGTAAACATCTCCAGCATCCAAAGAGGCAGCATCTGCTTTATTTACCTTTAAAAAAAATCTATTATAGAATGGGCTCATGGGAACAGCCAGAACAGTCTGAATACTAGCGAGCCCTGCTGGATAGGGGTCAGCCATCACAGTTTTTTCCTAACGTGCTCCTGGTTTTTGGTTGTCCCTCTGCTACAGGGCATGTTAGAACATCAGCAATGCATAGAGAAGTTTGAACTGCCAGTATGTCATGTGTCAATATCTTAGGCACAAAACATAAGCATCCTTCCTAACAAGCCAAATTTTGCAAGGTGACTTCTCCTCCCATTCTTCTTTTAAACCCTCTCTACCCAGGGTGAAATCCTGGCTCCAATGAAGTTAAAGATAAAACTCTTAATGACTTCAGTGGGACCAAGATTTAAATGCAGGACTTTTTTTCTTCTATATACACAAAGAATGACTGGGGATTCTCCCCACTGTGCCCCTCAGAAAACCTTTAGCAGAAACATCCAAGCTAGAATCCCTCTTTACCAACACTTTCTATAGAGCCATATTTGGTAGGAGCTGAAATCCATTAACAAGGAGGTCAGGAATGACTGAAGAGATGAGAGTAAGTTTTTATGACCTTCCAAGAGGTTTTTTTATTCCTCCTAGGTCAGAGATGTGATCTACTGAAGGAAAGCAGGGCTGAAAGAGCACAAACAGCATTGTTCTCTCCCAGTCTGTTCTGAATACAATAGTATTACATGGAAGGCCAGGACGAGGTCATTTTTCTCTTCATGGGAATATGCGTTTAGCAGCACATGGCAGTATGAAAGCATCCCAGTAATGCTTAAATCTCTAATTACATCACTGCCTTATCTCAAGGAAATTATGACCATTTATAATTATAAATTATTTTATTACTTGGAGAAGGGCCAGATGTCTTGTTCAGGAAAGACTAGCTAGAAGTTAAAAGGGAGAAGGAAATGGAGCATTCAAGATAGTAGCACAAGGACTGAAATTCACAAGCCATGGGAATAGCTGGGGATTCAGATGTCACTCTGAAGCAGCCCTCCATCTTTGTCTGACAGGGTTGCAAAGGTGCAACAGATGCTCTATTTGGGCAAAATTTGGGTAAAATTATTTGGATTCTCCATGGCTGCCCATGTCTCAGGTACTGTACCATGACACAACAGGATGGATTTCACTCACTTTTGGATTCATTTTACCATTTTTTTTTCTTTTCCCTGCAGAGGAGCTAGGTTTCAAATTAACTCTGAAATTCTCCATAGACTCACCCTGATTTTGTCGATACAGTCATGAGTGTTGTGTGCCCGGATGCAAGAAACCCTTGCAAAGGAGTTGATTGTAGCAAGAGGCAGGACAGCCAAGAGAGCCTTAGACAGCTCAGCGCACTTCCTTTGTTCTAGATCAGACAACGTACACCATCGGAACTTCTTTCCTGCAGGACCAGAAGGTAAGAATGAGAACCAAACCTGAAAACCAGTAGGGAACAGGACGTTTTTACCAGTTTTTCTTTGTTTAATTAGAAAAGAAAAGAAGTGAGGAGTGTAGTAGAAGTAAACTCTATATTTGAATGGAACACCATTTCTTGCCAATTTCTCCATTTCTGTTTTTTTTTTCTTTTAAATGATGAGAGGCCCTCCCTAAACCTCCAAATCTAAAACTTTCTTGATCAGAAGGGCAACTCTGAAATATTTATTACAGTTTAGAAGCATTCTGAAATTCTCTTGCTTGCCACGAGGCACATATGGAGAGATGCTGGCATGTTCTAACCTCTGATGATTTCCTTATGTATGCAGTGTCAGGTAACACAATAAATCACACTATTTTTACAAACTCAGATACATAGGCACAGCTCACTGTCATATTTTTTTATTCTTGTACAATTATTCTAAATTGATTGTGATAATGGTCTATCTCTTGCAGCAGGCCTTTTAATGGGGATGATTCTTCTGGAAAGTATATAATCATTTAGTCAGCCTCAAGCTCTATCTACCAACACAACCTTCCTTATGTAGATGAGGCAATTAGCTCCAAAACTAGTTACAACTTTAGACCTCAATCTAGCAAATATATGGATTGATGCAGGCTTAACTTTTTATGTATGTGAGGAACACTGCTCAAGTCAAAGCAATACTTTCTATGCATAAAATTAGGTATATACTTCAGGTTGGCATCTAAGATGGCCCGTAGATGCTAGCAATTTTTCACTCTTGGTTTAGGTTCTATAATTAGTCTGCCATGTATTTAACTACAGATTTTTGTGTATGCTTCACATAAAAGACTTTCATCTGGGATATAGTCACACATGGTGAAAAAGATGCTCTGTGTTTAAAGGTCAAGAAAAAAATTACATTATAAGCAAAACAGAGGGTAATCATGCAACTGAGAGAGGATTGTTTACATGTTAAGTACCATAGTAAACACCAAAGCAGGCCAAAGAGAATAGGAAACGTGAATGTGCAATGCCAGCATTGTAGCCTCCAGACTTTTAAGTACCCAGCTGTGCAACTTCAATGTTCTCTTGGTAGGAAAAGGGGGGTGGACTGCATGAGATTAGTCACACTTTATTTTTAAATGTTAAAGACTAGTCACTCACGCTGGCAATTTGATCAGGAGATGTTGCTCCACCTGCTTTGATCATAGAGCAGTTGGATTCAAGATCACCCACCCCGCTTTGAAGTTCTAGAGCTGAGGCACAAGCTGAACAGGTTCACTCTTTTAGCAGAAGAGGACAAACAGCTCCCTCCAACTACTCAGAGGAATCAACAGTGAAGAGCCAAGGAATAGATGCATGAAGCAGCTTCAAAAGTCACTATGGAATTCAGCGTCTGCCAGTGATCCAGGGGACAGAACACCCTCTAACAAGGATCAAAGCAGTCAGAGCAGTCACAGACCTAACTACAACCATTTTGTACCAAAGCAAATAGAACCAGCGCTATGCCCACAAACATTAATGCACCCATCATCGCTCCAGGAGCTGAGGGTCTTCCTCCTCCCTTGCCCCTGCACCAGCCTTACCTGAAGAGAGCAAAGTGAAGGTAGCCAAGACAAGTGCAGTGGCTGTCTTCATGATTGCAGCAGCACTGCAAAGATCCCTCTCTCTCCTCTGAAGCCTTGTTTCATAACTGGGATTCCAAAGCAATGACTGAAGCTGCTGGAAGAAAACACATGGGTTTAGGCACCAGTACAAAAAAAACAGGGGGGAAAAAGACAGCAGCGTAGATTGAAGGAGGATGGTGCGAGTATGCATGCAGCAGGGGGAGGGCAAAGGAAGGGCCAGGGGCCCTATTCTTAGGCACAGATGGAAAGCATTAGAGCTTTCTCTGCTCCACCGTGTGTAGGCCCCTGTTGGAGGCTAAATCATCTCTCCTGACCCTTTCACTTCAGGCAGCACATTGAAAGCATATTGCTTGTTGGTGCCTCTTTTCCCCTAAGCAGGTTTCCAGCACAGCCAGTTCAGGCTTTCTGGGCCCACGCACAGCGAGGAGCTTGGTCGTTCCCCTTCCCAGCTCAGGGAGACTCGCTCCGTGTGAAGGCCACGCTACACATTCACATTAAATCTGGAGAGAAACCAGCTGTAAAGCTGTGACACGTTTTCAAGCACAAGCTGCTCCACTGGACAGTCATTTTTATAGTGTGGCAACTGCTTCGCTTGCCCTGAATTGACTGCGGGATTCGCTAGTGAGCTGCATCACGTATCTAACACGTCGCAGCGGCCGGTGAGGCTGGTCCCCTGGGTGCCAGCACCTGAGGGGCACGGGCTGGAGGCCTGCCCTTACCCCTGTCGAGCTGCCCTTGTCCGCAGGGGCTGGGGTGGCTGCAGAAGAGAAGCCGCCTGCAGAAAAGGAGGAAGAGACACATCCGAGAGGGGAACTAGGGTGTCGTGCCTAGCGAGAGGTGTCATCCTGCGGGCATGTCAGCCCCCGGGCAGGGCAGAGCAGGATAGGCAGAGATGCACCCCACGGACCAGCTCCATCCACCAGACCAGCGCGCGGCGGCCTAATGCGGTCGACGCGACGGGACTCGCTGCCGCGCCTCAGTAGCGGCCCCGCCCCGCGCACTGCCGGGGAGGAGGCGGCAAAATGGCGGCGCCCATGAGGCGGGTGTGCGGGTTCGCGCTGCGGCGGAGCAGGTACCGGGAGGCGGGGTCGGGCCAAGTCCCTTGCTGGGCTCCGGGGGCCGTGGGGCGCTCCGGTCTTCGTCCTCCCTCCTGGCCGGGCGCTGGTGCCAGCCGGGACGAGGGAGGGCGCCTCGTTCCCTGCCGTCTCCTTCTCCCCGGGGTCAGCCTGGCGAGATCGGCCCTGCGCCCTTGGCCCTCCCCGAGCAGCGGGTCCCCGGGGACCTGTCCCCTGCG
>NW_005841940.1:1047594-1092580 GCF_000455745.1 Alligator sinensis | reverse complement strand
GTCCACGGGTCCCTGTCCCCTGCGGCGGGCTGTCGTCGCGCGCCGGCCGCCTGGCATCGCCGCCCCGGGGCTCTCGGAGCCCCCTGCTCGCTCCGGGCTCAGCCGGGAACGCGGCGCCTCAGACCCGCTCGGGAGGTGCTTCCCAGCGGGTGGCACTGAGGGCCGGGGCAGGTACCAGTTGGCGAGGGAGCACCTCGGGGACCTAATGCGCCAGCACCAGCCACGAGCATCGAAATGTGATGGGCTCGCGGTTCTGGGGTGAAAGGCAGAAGGATGCTGTGAGAGCGCTCGGGGTGCAGAGCTGTGGCCCCTCAGGGAGGACATGTCCTGCAAGCACTTCCTGAGCTCTCTGGCAGGCCGGCCGCCTCCACGTGCAGGGAGCTGACAGCACCCCGTTCCCAGCTGTGTGGTTTTGTCCCCTGGGTAGAGAAAAGACATGCAGTGTGAGTGCAGATCAGCTGTCTCTGAAGTGTAAAGACATCCAAGCAGCCTCTTGTAAGTCCCTGGTAGATTCACAGGCTTGGAATGGGCATGTTTCTCTTGGTTTTCTCGCTTGGGTGTCTCCTTTTCAGATGCAAAAAGTATACATTTTTAGATGTTCAAGTCATGTTGGAAGCTCCTTCCTGAATTGTCTCATTAAGAGGTTTGCTTTGTGTGTTACCAGAGTGGTAAAGCCCTTTGGTGTCATGGTTCAAGAAAGTGCAATGTGGTAAAGGAAGAGATACAGAATCGCAGCTCTTGATAGTCAGAGAGATTGTAAATAAATTAAGGAAGGAGATGTCTTACGTGACCCATCCTGGTTTAGGGAGCTTTTGAGGTTGATTCTGCCTCATGTTAGGTCACTGAAAGAAGCTCCCATCTGATTATCTGTTTCACAGCCTGTTTGAAAGGAATTATTTGGGGGAAGAGGGAGACACAAACTATTACATTGCAGAATCTACCACCTGGCTTGCAAGAAGCAGTGTGACTTGACCAGAGTGACTGAACTCTCCTTTCTCCATTGTAAGCTTTTCCTTCAGGTCTGAGTAGATGCATGTGGCAGAGTGAGTGGGTTTGTGGAAGCTACTCTTGGACTTCATCCTTTCTGTTTGTAGAAAGCTCTGTCTCGAGCATGCCAGGTTCCTCTGGCAAGATACAAGTAACTCTCGCTGACATCAGAGGCAGTTGTTTTGTATCCTGTCAGGGGAGAAATGGGCTCCAGGGGAAGTAGGACACCATGTCTCACCTCACTACACTCACTTTATAGAAAGGTGCAACCTGTGAGATGTGAATGTGTTGAATCCGCATGTGTGACTCTTAAGTTACTTTCTGTTGAATCTGCTAATGCCAATGCATGTATAGTTTTACTGTGTTTACAATTATAGTCTACCTTTGCCAGTCTAGCATCACTGTTTCCCACACTTGTGGCTACAGTTGTTTATATGTGAACGCCTTGAACAATCATACCGCAACTTGATTATGAAAAGTCTGGACCTAGGTAGTGCATAAAACAGAAAATGCTGTCACAGGTAGAAAAGCCGTCCAACTATAACAGGCTATATTGTTCAGTCAGAACAGGAGTAGGTTTCCCACAGAGTGGCCCATTCCTACTGGTAGTGCTTTCAAAGTGAGTTGTATCTACAGTCACAAACATGCTGAAAATAGAGCAGCACAAAATACAGAAATGATAAAAGCCATTAAGAAATTGTATCAATAAGTATATACCACAAAGTAGGCCTGCACCCTTCTCAAACACTACTCTGAGCCCCTTCCCCTGCCCAATCTGCTGCCCAGCTTTCTGCTTCTTGCCCTATCTGCTACCATGTTGTCCCTTCCCTAATCTGCCATGTGCCACAAATGGAAGCTGCCCCAGGTTGGCCACCCCTACATTAGAGATCTGAATAAATTCAACACACACATCGAGTAGTTCCCTTCAGAGGAGAATCCCTGTTAGAGTTAGCCTAAATGGAATATGACTCAGTGTTTTGAAAAGGCAGGAAAAATCCAGATAGAATGATTATTAATACACCCAATCTTGTGGGAGATTTTGGTACTGAATCTCCCAGGGGTGGCGAAGAATGTAAAGATTATCTAGGAAAGGATAGGTTCAATAGGATTTCCTTGATAATCTGAGGAGATTATTTATTGGTGTGCCATTTTTGCAATCTGAAGTTACCAAAACATGTTAGTTTAGTGATCTAAAATTACTGATGAAGTTTGTCCATGTTTAGACACCTATTTCTTGTGTTTCATTTACAGTATGCCAATGGATTGGAGTTTTCCCAGGCATGAGAATCTTCCTTTGAGAAACACTCCAGTATTCTGGAAAGAGCCTACTTTCAGAACCTTTTTCAGTGGTAAGTGAGGATATTTCCCCACCTGTGTTTCAGTTTCAGGACTCCAGCTTGTCTCCAAATTCAGTACTTGAAGGCTGAACTAATAGGTGGTCATACATGGGTGAGAATTGTTGGGGAGTAGGACATTTGTATGACATAAAGCAACTGGAGAAAGTGTGTCTGGGAATCTTGCAAACGTCACTTCATCCTTTGTATTGCCTCAATTTTCCTTTTAATCAAATGCAGAGAACTACCTATCACTTAGGAGTAAGATTTCATAGATTTCATAGACATTAGGGCCGGAAGGGACCTCAGAAGATCATCGAGTCCAGCCCCCTGCCTGAGGGGCAGGAAGTCAGCTGGGGTCATAGGATCCCAGCAAGATACCTGCACGTGTATAGGTGCCCAACTTGACTAGGGTGACTCAATTTCCCTTTCTCCATTGCAAGCTTTTTGTTTGAGCCCAACTAGATACTTAAACTTGTTTATGCATATATTCAGAGTTGGCTTGATACTGTCATATTGCTGCCATTAGTATAGCTCACACAGTGCTCTATTACCAGAAAGTTTAACTTCATTTAAAAAAAAAACTCCCTTGCGCACTCCACTACAAACAGCTCATCTGGTAGACGTGGGTGCAGTGGCTGATGCCTTAACTTCTCTCTCAGATCTCTGCAGTCTCTTGGTGTGACTAGCCTATGAACCACCACACAAAATAGCCATTTATTGTCAGTCTCATCTCTGTAGGGATTATACTTGTCTCAGGCTTTAGGACCAAGTCCCATGCATCTATTGGCTTTACAGTTTGAAAACTTTCTCCCTTTATTTAGGTACTGATAAAAAGAACAAGGGAAGGATATCCTTTGTTTCACTCATGATGTGCAACTGAGTAGGCCCCTTGCCTACCACTGGCTGGAAGCGTTAGCTGAGGTCACGTAACTGCAGTTTACACGGACCCCCCACAATATCAGCCACCACCAAAACAACATGTCAGCTGAAGTTACAGAGACAGCTGTGTCATTTGAGGGAGATGCTACCTCTCTTAACTCCCCATGGATGCTTTGATTTCTACCGTGTATCAGAGAAACTGACTCAGCCCTGGAGAAAAGTGTCTGGCAGGTCCAGCAGGGGATGAGCTAGGACATGGAAGTGAATGGGACTTGAGTATTTGCTGCAACCTATATTTCAGAAGTCACACCCTCCCTCCCCTCCTCTCCCCCACTGGACCTTTTTGGGTACATGTACTGATAATCATGCTATGGAATTATCTCAATCTGTGCATATGCTGCAGTAAGTGAGTCTACTGATACATTTTTACAGGCAACTCAAGATCCTTTGCACCCATCTCTGGCATAGGGTCTTGCCTTATCTAGTTTCATCCACACCTAAGTACATCGGTGAAGCAAGTTTTACACATGGGCATTTTTGTAAAACAGTTCAATTTTTAGGCAGATTATAATTGTGACATTATTCACCTGATGCTAGACCAGCAATATTGCTCCAGCCCACCAAAGGGGAAAAAATGAGAGTATCCCTTAAGGTGACTAGCCAGATGATATCATTCCATAGCTAGAGACTATGCTACCAAGATGTGGTTGAGGAAAGAGATCCCACAGAGAAGAGGTCATCTAATGGTTGCATCCTTAGCTTATGGAAATACCCAAATCCTAGCTCACTCCTGGCTTGACCTGCCAGATGGATTTCCCCAAGGTTGAGTCAGTTTCTGAAAAGTTGTGGGAATCAAGCTGTCCAGACTACCTATACCAGACTGCCAAACTGATTCCTGATGCAATATGACTGGCTTTAATGGGCTGGATAGATCAGGCCTTCTACTGTATAGTCCTTCTATCAGCCTGTCCAACCCTGGACTCTTAAATGGAGGCTGGGTTCACCTAAGCTCCCCTTCTGCCCTTGAGGGACTGCCTTTAAATTCAGCTAAAATCCTGTGTAGTTGGATGGAGTTCTGTAACCACAAAGCCATATAAATCCTGTGTTTCAGATGTTCTCACCTTTATTTGTAAGTGGATTGGCTGAAACACCAGGGAATTGATTTACCAATTCAACATCAAGTTAGTGGCTGAAGTGTTCTTATTATGCAGGAACTTCCTGGCTTCCAAGCCAGTGCCCTAGATCACACTGTCTTTTAAATGACAAACACTGCTGTTAAGTGAATTATAAGTAATTTTTCAGGGACTGCTATTAAGAATGTCTGAATTCCAAGACTCAGAACTGCCATCCTTTCAATGTTTACCTTAGAACCAGAAAAAATTCTGTGGTCACCCTTTTATCAGAAGATTGGCAAGAGGCAGGGTTATTAATGAGTAAGCTGACTTTTTGTACATCAGTTTAATCATTGGTTATACCTGCAACAGTTTTTTGAAGTTAAATTATTCATGTGGATCTTTGTGGCCCAAGAACCTAGGCTAACAAGTCTGTCCTGTAGCTGTAGCTACAAATTTTGCAAGTGATGTGAAGAAGTTTGTGTGGGTGCAGTTAGAGAAGTCTGTGTAACAGCTTAATCTTTGATAATGACTTAGATACTAAAATGGTATGAATTATCACCCTGAAACATGAAGGATAATTTTGAGTTTTAAGCAGTGAAGTGATATCTTTAATGCAAGGATATCAGACTTTATATATGATGAATAAAGTGGAGAAAGCAACAATTTACAATTTGTCCTGTGAGTCATGTTACAACAGAAGCAAGCTGCTTTTCCTGTATAAAAAAAGTCTTCTCACTCGTGCTCAGTCTCACTACTCAGAATCCCCTGTTATTATCTAGCTATAATGAAAGCTATGGGTGTTGGGACCCACATGCTGAGGGGCTATTTTGGAGTCTTTGATCTCTGAGCTCAATAGTGCTAATTTCTTCAAGGCAGGCTCTGTTAATCCCCCATCCTATTACCCAAATATATATCAGATGTTGAGCACAGCTGGTAAGGGAGAATAGAGACAGACCATTTAAGGATGGCAAAGCAAGTGTAGAAAAGCAGGTAGATGGAATCCTCCTGCCCCCACCACCAACCCCTCCCCACCCAAAAATAGGGTGCCACAAATGCAGAAGCTGGAAGAAATAGTCATTTGAGGAACAGAAGTAGGTAAATTAGAGAGGGAGTTCAGAAATGAACACAAAAGAGACAGACACTGGATATCAATCAAGTAAAAAAGAGCCAAGCTGCATGTGTGTGGGTGGGGCCAGAGTTTTGGAGGTAATCCAGATTTCAAGGGAGAACAAAATAACTGGAGGAAGAAATATGGGTAGGATGCTAGAAAAAGTATTTAATGAGATCTAAAATAAAAGCATAGTTGAAAAACAAACCCAATGTGCCAACAACTTTAGCTGATCAAACTTTCAGCTGCTTAAAACTGGGCTAACAAAACTATTTGAGACCAGACCCTTTCTGAGGAGAGGGGTATAGCTCAGTTGTATACCATCACTTAATGCTCTGTGAAAGCATGCTAGGAATAACTGTGTTCAAAGACAGTTGTAGGTTGAGTATTTCTCCTTGCAGTGCAGATAAATATTTCACCCTGACGTTTCTGTCAAGAGTTCAGGTACAATTTCCAGCTAACCCTGTTGCTTTTTTAAAACTAGATCAGATGGCATTTACCACTCCAATGTGTCCTTAAAATTTAGGGAGAAATTCTGACTTATTATTGGTGTTGGCAGTCAGGATCTTACCTGGATCAGCTGTTGGCTAACTTTCATATTTTGTGATTCTACTGTTTAATGTAAAATTCTGGACTTGTTCAGGAAAAGTTGTCAGCACCTTTCCTTATGCATCAGTAGTGCGTCATTTTCTTCATAGATTTCATAGACGTTAGGGCTGGAAGGGACCTCACAAACCATCGGGTCCAGGCCCCTACCCAAAGGGCAGGAAAGTCAGCTGGGGTCAAATGACCTCAGCAAGGGCATCAGACAAACAATCTAGGTGTAAACAAGATCCTTATAACTTCAAGAGATCTAACTTCTAGCATGGGTTTGTGTGATGCCTCAGAACATCAGCCATCCTTTTGGGTAGTGCCTGTTGGTGGTACAAACTAGCCACACGCTCACCTGATGCACATACATCAGAGGTTTGTATGCTTTCTGTGTGCTGATGGTGACGTGGCTTTTAGGCATATTTAGTGACATGGCACCTCAGAACATTATTTGTGTCTAATCTGACTTCCCCAGTCCCCTCAAACCTTTTAGTTTTGTCTTTACTCTGTATCTGTTCTACTTCCTAAAGATCTTTCTGTCTTTATTCTAGACAAGAGAAAACTTCATACTGCTGCAGTTGGGCGTATTTTCCGTCTGCGCCCCTTCCATTTCCTGGTGGCTACAGGTGGGGGATATGCCGGATACAGAAAATATGAGAATTATAAGGTGGAGCAGCTGGAGAAAATGGGTCTAGAGGTGCCGGCCAAACTCGCAAGAGAATGGGAGGTAGGATACTTTCAGCGAGTTTGTACTGCACACTATGTTTTGCTCCTTTCTGCTTTCCATTCAACAAAGGGAAAAATCTGTTGCTTTACTATCAGTGGCTTTTCTGGCAGATAGATGGCATAAGCTGCTTTTCTTATCTTCTACTTCTGCTTTTGCAGCCAATGTAATGGCATGCTAGGAACTGCAGCTGTCTCTTGCCTCTTAGTACAGCTCTAACTGTCCTACTGCTTCCTGTAGCAGAAGCAGCTTGGACAGTTTGTCCCTTTGTCTACTTCAGCTTGTATCTTACAGCTACAACAAAGAGCAGACTGGTAGGCAAAGCATAATGCACAGGTTGGCAGAGATTTTGGAGAAACTGCAGTCCTTGTGCTTAGTAGAAGAAATCTGTTCATATCTCAGCCTTCCAGTAATCTTTCATTCCAGCTGAATTGGTAGCATCTCTTAATTTTTAATTTACTTAAAAATATGCTGACAGTCCTATATTGGCATGAAGTCTAGATACTCAAAACAGACCTTAGGCTATTTATAATTAAAGCAGGTGGTCTGTAAGTGATAGTAACATCATTCTGCATAACAGATATGAGCACTTAAAAAGAGTTAGCACTGAATGTGTGCAAGGGCTGGCAACCCACAGAGCTGGGGGGCTTCAGTGGTAGTGTTTGGCCACAGGCTGCGCCTGAGCACTGGGGAGAAGCAGAAGCAGCAGCTAGATCCTAGTGCAGGCTTACCTCAGACCCAAGCTGGTTAATTTTGGCTTACTGCCAGAAAACATTGCTGACTGCTGCTCTAGGCCAGTAACAGCTCTGGCTAGAGCATGTGTAGAAGCTTGCTTCAGCCCCTAGATGGAGGAAGTGGAGTCAGGAGTTGCTAGTTCCAAGTATCCCTTTTGCTGTTGACTCATAATATGACTTTGACCATGTCACTTAGTTTTTCTCTGCCTTTATTTTTCCCCCTGTAAAATGTGCCTTATTATCATTTTCCGCACACGGGAGTTCAGACTGAGTGAATGTACGTGGGAAAGTTTGAGATTCTAGGATACTCAGGCCCACGCAGATGTGTTTGCAGTGCAGAATTTGCATAGATGCAGTTCTTACCCAAGTGCGTGTGGGCACATGCTGAGAACTGTTTCCTGCAGGGCAATGCCTTAATCCCTAATGAGTCTAGATTATCTATAGCCTCAAGTAAAGCTTGTTCCTTTCTTCCAGATGCCAGCAATTCTAGGTCTTCAATGTTGTCACTCTGTGAAGAAGAATGCAAACTAGCTTCATGGTCACGCCATAGTAATCAAAGTGACTTAATTGGAGCCATACATTGAGAGAAATTACACAAACCTTTATAGCTGTCGTATCTTCTACAGTTCCATGGTAGACAGTTTACAATAGTGTATTTTCCTGTTCATAAAATGCATTTTTCCCTGCCAAAAAGGAGGTCTAAAAGTGAAGAGTTTTTATATGTGAAACTTGTGAAATGAAGAATTATTGAATTTCAATATGGTAGATTGAAGACAACACCATAATCTTGTCCTGGTGGTCAATCCCCAGGGGTCCTATAAAGTCTGGAGATGCCAGTGAGAATTGGTAGTTCCAGGTGAGAACCCAGCAAGTAGAGGCATATGTGACAGTAGTCATTTCTACACACAGCCCTGATGGGGCCTAGGGCCTATTCTGTTACTGTGTTGCCTTGAGGGGCTGCTGGGAAAAAATTTGGGGAAGGAGGCTGTAGTTGTCCACTTTCCATTCTGCCATCTGCCCCCGTGTGTGTCTTGGGCCAGCCTCCAGGGCCTTGCCATCCCTAATGGTCGAGCTGTGAGAAACCCTATTTCTCCTTGCCTTGTGGTCTGAGTAGGGTCAACTCTGTGAGGGGGACTTTCTCACTAACTCTGTCCTCATGCTCTCTACCTCCCTGCGGCCCTCCCAGTCCTCTTCATCAGTTGCCTTGAAGGCATATGTGAGAGATACCCCTCATCCCACAATCACACCAGATGTGGAATTTTTCATCAATTTTGTCCTTTTTTGGGAGGGTGCATCTTATACACTGATAAAGACAGTACTTATTTTGGTTTGTTTTGCTACTAAACACACAATGAGGTGACTTCATGCTACTTTGCCACCGGCCCCTTTCTGTGAGTGAACAAATATGACATATCTGAAAGTTGGGGCCTGACAGGGTAGGCCAGTGCAGAGAATGTTCCTTTACCCTTCCTGAGCACTGTCTGTCTGGGGGGAGCTTTGGCCAGCCATATGTTTACTAGGGTCTAGACTGGAATCTCTAAACTCATTTTCACTTGTGACCTAAATCGGATTTGATGGCAGAGGCCAGATGTGAACAGCTTGGGCTGTAACAGTTTCTGAGGAATTTGTGTTCACTCTGCCTTCCTTTCCCAACCTAACGCAGTTCATTTTGAACAGGATCAGGAAAGACCTTATGGCATGATGCAAAGGGGACATGTACAGTTCTGCTGAGTATTCACTCTTTAAAAAGACACTGTCAAGGCATTTTCCACCGTCATAATGATAAGAAAGCAACTTCTTTTTACTGTTGAGAAACACAATGGAAATGTGAAACAGGGCTGTTTCCTTTGGTTTTCTTCACACATTAGTTTTCTTCTTTTGGACTAATACACAGGCTTGTTTTCACTGGTTTGCTGCTCGGTTCTGAGCTGCTAGTACAGGTTTAGCCTTAGTGGAACCAAGCACTTAAGGATTTGTTTGTTCAGTGGAGAATTGCATGAAGAATTTCAAACAGATAAGGCTCCAAGTGGGACAGGCAAATACCAATGTGCCATGCTGGCAGGTTCCTCTGCCCCCCTTCTTGTATATACTATGTTGGTTTAGGCTCCACTGAATGTGTCCTTTGGAAGAAACCCTGCCAGTTAGGAGGGAAAAAATATGGGGGGTGGGAGAGGAAGGGAAACTATTTTCAAGCTTCCCCAGGGGTGTTACAAAGGTGGATTCAACCAAAAATATATCTGTACTGTTTCTTTCCCTGGAAACAAGTGCCTGTTTTTGCTGACTTGTCTGCATTATTCCTTCTGTGCATTTTTGAAATTGTGGGAAGCAAACTTGGGATAGGAGAGAAGGGGACTATCTCCATGTTTACGATTGTGGATTGGCAGAAATGGAGTGCAGTTATGTGGGGTAGATGGGTCTGAAAGACTGTAACGTGGCTGTGGGGAAAGCCTCAGCAGCTGCACACGCTTTTGAATAGTATTAGCCTGAACCTGTGACTGTGACTTCCTGATTCCACAGCTCCTGAACTCTATGTGTACAAATGAGATAAGCTAGGTCAGAGTGTGCTTGACCTGCTAGTTCCACATGGAAGGTAGATTCTCCTGCTTCTGCAGAAAAGGCAGTGGCAGAAGTAATATGCAAGCAAAGAGTCCTCTCCCCACTGCAGATTACCTTATTGTGGTGTCTGGAGCATCTGAGGTGACTTTTATACACCATTCTGATAGAGAAGCAGCAGTTCTGGACCATCTGCCAATGAGCTAAAGAATAAAAGCAAATATTTCTGCATGCATATGGCCTCCATCACTATAATGTCCAAGTCCTTCCCAGTGTGTAAAAGTAGGTGCTGGCTATATTATGTTGTAAAAGCTAATGAAAGCAGCTCCAAACATTAACATTATTTGCATTGTTTTTCATTATGTAGTTTCTATATGTACTAAGGCGTACACTTGGTGTCTTAGTATTGTTTTGCTCTGGATAGTATGAATCAATTGACCTGGGTCAGAAATACAGTCCTGAAAATGTCACCATTTGCTAAAATGTGAACTTTGATTTCTGTATGTGGTTGTTGTATTTCCACTGAAATGAAGTGTTCTGTGTGATAAGCGGAAAGATACTTATTTTTTGTGCTAGTCTTTGAGAGTGTACCTCCTCTGAGAGCCTATTTTTAATTCTATTTGCAAAGTTTCTATTAATCATTCACAATTAGGAATAATCTAAAAGAGCAGCCAGCAATTGTATATCAGCAATTAGTTCTTTGTGAATTCTTTTAGGTTGTATCAGTGTATCCAGGTACTGAATTGATTTATCTGAAGCAACACATACATGTGTAACCAGAATCTGTAGAAGTTTCCTCCATTTAATATGCCTCCCTTAGGTACGTCTTCAAAGCTGCCATAAAAGATGCATGATTAAGGTTTCCTACAATACACTAAACAAGGGCTTGAATGTTTAATATAATTTTCAAAGGGTTTGATTAATTTCTTCTAATGATTCCCTCACCAAAGCACTAAATCAATCCTGTGGGGAAGAGCTGTACTCTACAGGTAATGTTTTAAAGTTCAAGTTATACAGATCTCAGTTGCATGTCATGATTGATGCTGCACACGCAGTTAGTCGTTTTTACTTTCTGCCTCTAATACCCTGCATAATGCTGGTTGGTGAGGATGTCCTTGCAGGAATGTGTTTATATTATTTTGACTGACTATTTTGAAAAATCAAAAAAATATTCCTATTTGTATTTGTTTGCAAACACTTTATAAGAAAGAATCTCTATTGGTTTGTGTCTGCCATCCCTTATGTTTCTCATGAATTTCCCCTATTTATCAAAAGGACCAGGAACCACTGGCTCTTCAGTGTGGGCTTTTTTCCTTTAATTTTCCTAGAGACAGTATGTGGCTAATAGCTTGATCTGATTAACACATTAGTGTATGTCTTGTTGTGAGTACTGGTGGAATTAGCTTCCATTTAATTAGATGAGGCAAAGCAGACAGCTGTGAACTGAACAGGTAAGATATTTATCATATGGGTGGAAGGAGGGATTTGAGGCAATAAGCACCAGTCTATCAGGGAATGTTTCTTGATGAGTGTTTCTGCACAGCATCCATGGTGCATGCTAAATGGAGGCAGTTGCATTCTCTGCTGGATACTGTGGCAGTGTTGATACACTGATAGTATAATTTACACAGAGAAAACCTTGGCCAAAGAGTGAGTTTGGATAAACATCGTGACACAGTGACCAGAGTTTAACTAGAGAGGGAGGAATTATTTGCTGCCATCCTGCCTGTATATCTTGGGTTTGTTGTTACTTCGGATGTGATATGCAATGTTGCATTTGTGTGTAACAGTAAGAGTGAACCTTTCAGTGGTGGTGTTGGTCTGTAGTGACCCCTAGAAGTGTGTATGGACAATAGCTTGATGTTCTAGCTCACCGTATGCAGGCACCTCATCTGCTTGGCTTCAGAAGTGCAGGGTACCCAGAGTTTCTTCAGGTCAATGAGCAGTGATGGTTAGCAGTAGAAAGATCGTTCTGGAATGCTGTTGGGGCTGTCCAATTTAGGAGCTTGGGACTGCACCAGCAGGGGTACCTGCAAGCTCCCCCATTCCCCAAGGTTTCTCCCCCATCAGACTGCTGCACCATGAGTGGGCGCCCCTTCTTCCTTGGCTGCTGGCCACACCAGAGGCTCCCCAGTACTGCAAGCTATGCTGCACCTCACCCCATGGGGTGGGGGCAGGAAGTGAAAGCCAGAAAATGGAGGGGGAGTCTGGAAACCCTGACTGTAGCAGCTGGAGTAATAAGGGAAATAGCAGCTGGAAGGAGTCTGGGGGGGCTGTAGATTAACTCTCGCAGCCCCCAGGCCACCAGTTTGGACAGCCCTGCTCTGTGCCAGCAAGTTACACAGGGCTTCCTAGCACCAGTCTGGTAATGGAACACATCATCTAGTGGGCACAGAGCTTTTGGTAGTAGCCTATTGCATAGTGGGCGATCCTGACTCTTAAGGCAGCCTGGGAAAGGGTCAACAGAAAATCCCCTACTGGAGATTTAGTAGTCAGTCCGCTCTAATTCTCAGTCCAGTTGGCCTGTTTGTGTCTTGGACTTGCTCCTTTCTTGTGATGCCAGAATCCTGTGTGGGGAGCTGTTGTTATACAGAAGAAATCTCTGGCATATAGCAGAGCGGTAGATGTGTATTGTGGGGCATATCGGGAGATTTCAACAGCAAAAGCAGAAGGAGGGGGGAGGAAAAGTGTTTTTCCAGCAAATTTGTCCCCATATTTCAGCCAATCCAAGAATATTGTAAGTTTCAGTGTAATGTTCAAACAATTCAGAGAGAAAGTTTGTATGTAATTAAGTCCCTTCCATGGTGTAAGTGTCTTTCTAGTTAAATGTGTGTCACTGGGATTGTGGACCAAAGTATCTGAATGTTCTGAAGGGTTCATACTAATACTGTATGTACTCAGCAGCTGGGAACGTTTACGTCCAGGTTCTGTTACATGTCAGTAATCCACAGCAGAAAATTTGACCTAGATCATCCTGGGTACATGTTCTTCCATCCTCAAGGTATGAAATGTATGCCCTGGTCTGCAGGGTTGTTCTGTAATGATTCCGCGTGGTGCTTTGTTAACTGTAGTTTTTTAACTTTGGGAAACTGTTCCCGATTTGGGAAACTGTTCTCACTGTTAGAAACTGCTTCAGGTGTTTAGCCTAAAATGTATGTTCTCGCATGTTCTAATCTAAGGGATGATTTGTGAGAGAGGCCTGGCTACTTTAGTATGAGTCTGCTGTTTTGTAAGCGCTGGGAAGTGCTTCCAAGTAATTTAGGGGAAGTGAGAAATGATGTTGCCATGGAGTCTTCCCTCTCCCTTCTCTCTCTTCTTTCGGTTTTTCCTGTGTTGTCTCCGCCTCTTAAAGAGGCACAGGAGAGTTCGGGCGTTGTGAGAAGGCAGCTGCTTTTGATGATTATTGGGGCTTCCTTAAGAGTTCTCACTCGGGAGCCTGAATGGCTGAAATATGAGCTGAACAGGAGGTCCCAGTGCTTTGTGCTTCTATCTTAACGCAATGAGCCGGTCAGCACTGGCAATCAGACGGTGCCAACGGTCTGAGATCTCAGAAGCTGCTCTCCTGGGGCTCATCCTCTCAGGCTTCTAGAAGATTATTTTGGCCATCAGCAAACAGCAGCAGCTACAGGTGAAACCTTCCGCTGAGTGGGGAACAAATTGTTACTGTAGTTTGGCCAAGTGTAGTTTTTGTGCTGAAGTGTGGCTACCCTCTGTAACTTCACCCAGGTTTTAGACTGTTAGAAACATGATAAGCATGAGAGGGGATTGTGTTATGGACTGTTTGAGAGGGGAGGAGGATTTCAAGGTGGAAATGAGTTTAGAGAACTAGCTTCTGTGTTATCTGTGGGTGGTTTTCAAAAAAATGAGCCTGCAATGGAGTTAACACTTTGAATCTGTACAGGGGCGGATGCACATGTAGCAGACAAAGAACAAAGATTGCTGTTAGTCATCCTCCTGATTTGCATGCCTCTCCATATGTGAAGGCTTAGCTTTCTTTGTGAATCCCTCCAGGGTGCTGGGTCAGTAGGATTCAGTATTGTCCTACTGTGCTGGCTCTTGGTATTGTTTCAAGGACCTAGCACTATGCCAGTGAATTGCGATTGGAGTTGGGACTTCTTTTGGGTGGGGTTTGGCATCTATCTGGGTGTCCTGGCTGATGGGCATTGGCAGCCTAGTGTGGGGCTAAGATCTGGTGATGGTCCCATAGGATCATGTTCTCCACAGAAGTTGTCCAGCTGAAGAAACCTTGCTTAGGTCTCTTCTTTTACTATTCCAACAGAGCAAACTCACAGCCTGCAGTCTTACTTAAATGTAATTGGTACATCCAAAGTCACTGGTAAAAAATAGAGCTATGAAGAATGTTGGGGGTCACAAATGACTGGTTTAGGGTGATGTCCTAGGGTTATAGGGAGGGGTGGACACTTCAGTACATATGACTTCTGTTAGGCACAGATTAATTTTCCCCCCTTTTTGTGCGCCAGCCTGTATGAATTTTTCAGGAACATTTTATGGGGGGTTGGAAATCCATTGTTTTGTTTACCTGTCTTGGAAACTTGTAAAAATGGTTGGGAGGAGCCAAGTGACTGTCACATTTTAGCAGATAAAAGCAGGAAAACTGTGAAGGAACCAAAACAGGCTTACCTGGACACCAGTTCTGGCAGCCGCAGAGGCTAACTCCCAGGGAAGAATGCGGAGACTTTGGGATGCAGCAAGACCAAGTTGGACTCCAAGGAGCACCACTTATTAGTCACTGTTCTCTTGGCATTTCAGGATAGATGAGAAAGTTGAAAAGTCAGAGCGTTAGAAATCTCCGCAAAATGTAAAGGTTGAGTTGTACCAGTATTAACAGAGTACGTAGTTCCTGCGTTACCAGTCACAAAAACTGTAGTCAGGCTCAGGAGTTGCACGTGAGCTTCTGCTATTTTTGTTGAGTTTCCAACTCTGGACTCTTAAGTACTTAAGAATTTTCCTTTTCAGAAGAAAAGTAAAAAATCAACCACCAGTTCTCCAATGTGCTTTTATTTTAGATGCCTTTTACTCCAGCAGAGACCTGGCTCTATAGATTTCTAGGGTGAAAGATACTTGTTCAGTGTTTGAAATGGAAGATGGGTTATAAAAGTGGAGAATTTAAAATACTACAAATGTTAAGAGTGCTACAAATTGTCTTGTGGCTTTACAGGAGTAGAGAGATCAATGATTAGTTAAGAAAAACTGCAATTTTTAGAGATGATAAATATTTCTTGGCCTTTCCAAAATGTTGATTTCTTTCACTGCATCTAAATGGTGACTTTAGTTTCCATTTAAAAAAACCCCAAAACTAATTACAAAAACTTCTTGAGGTAGGGGGAATTGTGGGAAGGCTTTTGCGGGAGAGGGAGCAGATGGAGAATTCTAGAAGCTATAGGTGGAAAAAGCCTCCCTGAATTGGGATACGTAACACGTTTCCTAGCTGGTGCTGACAAATCCACAAAGAAGGTTAGGGGATTGCAGGCTTTCTGGGGAGGGAAACACACTCCCTTAACAATCATGTGACTCCCACAAAAGCCAGTCTGCATCCAGGTTCCCCCAATGCCTGAAAGGATTTTTGTTTTGCTCTTAAAGTAGCAGAGATCCTGATTGGCTGCTGAGGAGGGTATTGTTTCTGCTGCTGGACTACCCCACAGCAGAGCTGGAGGGGAAGAGGGATTTCTTTTTAAATATATACACACATTCAAACGGAGAGAACTGGCAGTGGCTGGGGGAAAGGGATGAAGCTTTGATGATGAGCTGCCACATGCCACTAAGAGTACGTCTTTCTGGTACAGGCAGGCAGTTTCCCTGTCAGAACTGTCCCCCCTCTCACTCCCCCCAACACTTCACTGCTTGGTATTTTCTCATGTGCTTCTTGGGTGGGATCAGTTCAACAGCAGCGCGGCTTGCAGACATCTATTTTAAGTTATGCCAGATATTTCTAAGTGGTAGTACTGGTGCCAAATGCAGGGAATAGGAAGGGAGGGCTTCTGGCCCTTGGGCTGGCAGATCCCAAGTCCAGCAATGCACACATGATTTGAAAATTGACATTTCTTAATTGTGGTCTCAGATTCCTACAAATCCCCTGATTTAGTGTTTTGGAGTCTTGAGAGGAAGGGCTTGAAGCAGTAATGAGAAGACAAGTAATTAAATGAGGTCACTGGATTTGATGCTTATGTGAACTGACAGAGCAGAGTGGAGTTGCATAGCTGACAGATTAGCTGTTCATTATTAGATAATAATTCCCCTTTGGGGATTTATGCCTCAAGCAGTCCCTACTTCTTTTACTTGCTTACAAGGGATTCTGGGGCAGTTCAGGCAGGTGGGGTTGGTTGGGGGTGAAGCCCCAGTACTGGATAGGCAAGAAGGTCCAAACTGTCCTCAGGTCCTCCAGTACAGCTAGTGATACGTTAACGTGCCATGTGTGCTTGTACATCAGTTTTTAAGCAGGTTTTTGTCATAGGCCTTGGGCTTGTTTCTTGGTGGGCATAAAGGGTTGATTAGAACAGAATTTCTGAGAAACAAAAGACTTGTCACCTACATGGTTCATGTAGGAGTGGAGAAAGGGATGCAAACTGCATTGATATCCATCTCTCCCTGAAGTTTACCAAGCAGAGTCTCTTTTGTATCATGGGGTGCCTGTAAATGTGCAGGAACGCTGCTCTGACGCACTGTAATTACAGTGCCTTAGACCAGACTCGATTAACTGAATCTGCTGGAGTGTGCTAATTAGCATGCACCAGCAGCCTCCACATCTCCTGCATTCAGCGTCCCCATGCTTCAAAATGGGCAGTTTAACTAAAACTTGTTGAACAAGCTTTAAAGCGCCCCACTGCCATTTTGAAGCACGGGATGCTGAATACACAAAATGCTGCTGGCACTTTAATTAGAGAGGCTCTCAGAGATGCTATACTTAAAGCGCCCCCCTCCCCCCAATCCCTGGAGCACGTATAAAGATGCCTTAGGATTCTTGCCCTAGAGAGTAGTAGCCACCATCACAAGTTCCTTTCCCACCTTCAGCGGTGCCACCATTAAACAGTGGTGTGTTCCAGTACTTGTTCAGTCCTGGGGTGCAAGTTGGTTGTTTCATTCTCCTCATGCTTCTTTAGCACCGTGTGGAAATAAAAACCCAGTCCCGCAGTCTAGGATGTACACATGCTTGGGGTGGGGAACATCAGTTGGGAGGCTTCCATTAGAACAGCTTGTATTTGAAAGGAGCATTTCCTCTCCTGGCTCTGGGGGGAATAGTTCTATTCATTGGGAATGCATGTTACTTGTTCTGTATTTTTCCTACATGTCCATGAGGTCCCCTAGACCTATAGAATGAGGCTAAATCAACAGCAAAGAGAAAAGCAGCGCACACGTCCTTGCGTGTGGGAGCCCCTGCATGTTGGGAATGTGAGCAGGAGGAAAAGAAATGTAAGGGTCAGCCTTGCCCTTCTCCAGCCTCTGCATCAATGCTGTGAATAGTTCCTTTCCCTTTTCACAGCTTCTGGAGTTTGCCTGGATGCCCTGCATTTGTTGGGATCTTGATAATGGCTTTCCCCTTGTCCTAACAAAATGTTTTTTAAAGGAACTCTGTCCACTTCAATTATGTTTCTGGCTCAACATTTGTACCTATTCTTGTAACTAGAAACTCCTCCTGTTCCCGTCAGTAGCAGTTCAAGAGTAAATATCTGACTTACTTTTTCTGGTTACTTTAATCAAACTTCCTGTCTGCTGTTTCACTCTTCCTCTGTAGAGTCAGATTCTCCTTTTACGTAGGCCTTTGATGCTGCAACAAAAAAGAAAGCATGTTAAAAATAGACAAGTGTGACTACAAAACCACAGAAGTAGCTGGGGGATTCAAGAGATGAAGCACGTGTTGTGCCTGAACCATGTTTCACTGTTTTTAAGTGACTGCATTTCATGTTACTAGCATTCCTTTAATACGCAGTAGCTACATCAGCCTCATCTGTGGCTCTTGTATTTAACATAAGAGATCTTCCTGAAAAGCTATAGTTTGATGAATTTCCTTCCTTCTCTCTCATGTTTAGGGCACTAGAGGTGTTTCTAAAGAAACATCTGGAACGGGGCAGGGAAGGCAGCCATCAAAATGTGCCTCTCTCTAACAGGGGTTCTTGAAGGGACAGCCTGAACTGGGACGCTGTTAGCACATGAGAATGCAACTCAATGTCTTCCTGCCTGCCCTGCCACTCCTATTTTCTTCCTTGCCCACCCATACAATGTGTAACCTCTCCAACCCTGGATTAGTGCAAAAAAGCCCTCACTGAAGAGCCGCATCACTTCTGGCACTGGTGTGTGAGGTGTGCTTTGCAAAGGGAAAACTGGTTTCTCCCTTGGTTTGGGCAGAAGTCATTAGTGATTAACTATTCTGCTTAAATATTGAACTCCTATACCAGGGTGGGCAAAATGCGGCCCGGGGGCCGGATGCAGCCTACCGGGACATTCTATCCAGCCCATGGGGCCCCTAAAAAATTTAGAAAATTAATATTTATCTGCCCTGAGCTGCCTGTCGTGCGGCCCTCAATGGCTTGCCAAAACTCAGTAAGCGGCCCTCTGCCCAAAATAATTGCCCGCCCCTGTCCTATACTGTGGCTGACACTGAAGTCAGGTGTCACTCATTACTGATCCCTGGGCTGGCCTCTTGTTATTGGTTTCCTCCCATTAACAATACAGAACATCCAGCAGGAGATGCAGGAAGGTGCAATCTGTAGGGTGGGAGAAGAGAACTTCTCAAGCTGAATATTTCCAAGGCTGGGTTGGGTCAAATAGGCACAGTCCTGTAGGCAAGCTTCCAGCCCCATGCTGACTTGACCTTTGAGCTCTTTGGGATGTGAACACTATCGTTGTGATGCTGCGAGCCACATAAAGCATCTGTTGAACACTGGTAGCACCTACTTCTCAAGCTGGCCTTGGGTTTGTTCCATTGTAGAAGTGTACTGGTAGAAAAGCATTTTTTCCCCTCTCCCTTGGTGGGCTGCGTGGGATGGCAAGGGGGTCCAGGAAACGGGTCAGTCTCTGGCTGGGCTGTATGAGATGGAAGAGATGTTCCCTCTCCTGCTCCTTGCTTAGGAGCTTTTTGGCAGCACGAATGCTGCATATACATCAGATCACTCAGCAGTCCAGAACGGATCTAGCTGCAGTTACTGCAGTGCAGAATTGAAGGCATGAATTATCTCCCTCCTCCTCTTCTCCGCCCCCACCTCCCAGCCTCGCATTCAGACTGGCTCTCAGGATAGCTGTGTAAGGCCAGCTGGCTGCAGTGCTGACAATAGTGCTTTGGTGCCTGGCAGCCTTGGACTGCAGGAGGCTCATCTGGGAGCTGAGCTTCAATGGCAGTCCTGGCTAGCGAGGAGTGGGGACCGTTTGCAGGCAGAGGTTGTTTTTTGTCTCATGCACAGCTGCCTGTACAGGAGGATGATAAAGTGTGACACAATGCCTGTTTGTTTGCAATAGCCAGGACCCTCGTAGCCCGAATTGCAAGTAGGAAAGAGACAGAGGGGGAATCCGGAGACAAACCAGCGGGGGAATTGGGAGCCGTGACGTCGTGTCTTCCCTCCTGTGCTGCTGCAAGCAAGGGAAGGGGAAGTAGAGGAAAAGGAGAGACTGACTGAGACTTGCGACTGACCTTCATCCTGACAATGTGTCAGTCAAACACCCTGCAGGGACCAGATCTGCACGCAGGGAAATGGTGAGATGCTATAAAGCTTTATCTAACCCTCGTCCCTCTTGCTACAACCTCCGCAAAGTTAGAATTCATGTCCGGAGGCTACGTTCAGGGAACGGTGGCAGCAGCAGCTGTGCTGCGGAGCAGCACCCACATCTGGAGAGTCCAGGCCTGGCCAGCTCTGCTGGGGTCCCATCAAATAGGAGAGCCCGTTTCAGGTACTGTTCGGTGTTTTCCGCTTTGCGGGAACAGCAACCGAAGGGAGAAATGAGGGAGGGAGGGAAGATGGACAGAAGGAGTGACAGCCATCTGCAAAGCTTTTGTTTGGCCTAATTACTATAAAGCTCCTTATGAACTGAGTTGGCAGGGGAGGGAATGCTATTTCACAGCAAGGGAAACGGATGAGGATTTCTTTCCCTCTGGTCACCTTCTGATCATCAGGAGAGCAGAAAATGTAGTGAGGGGCTTCTCTGAGGCAAGGCCAAGACAGTGAGAAGCCAGGGGGTTTCGAGCAAGCTGCCAGGATGCAGCTCTGCAGGGATTGGTCCATGGCTGTCTGCAGTGAAGGTGGGGAGAAGGCAATGGGAGGGGAAAGTAGTACCTTGTCCTCAGAGCTCTTGGTGAGGCCAGCTGCCTTGCAAGGCTCTCAGGCCCTGGGAGGTGAGGATCAGTGGGAGGAGGACCCACAGGTTAACTGTCCCTTCCTATTCCTGTGCTCTAGGCAGGTCTCATCTCATGTAGATGAGGCCTGCTCTGTTTCTGCTGAGAAAACACTTCATCTTGGGTTTTTCTTTCACTCTGCTGCCCAGAATCTTCCTTTGTTTTGGAAGAAGTAGTGTTACTTACTGAGGAAATCACTACCCAGAGGCACAACAGAAATCTCAGTGGTGGCCATACCACTTGCACAGGTTCTGCTTTAATCTTGCCCCGTATCTTTAGAACAGCAAGTTGACAAGACTGTATTTCCCTTTCTAATCTCCCAGCTCCTTTCTCTCTGGGAGAGAGAGGCAGAGCATGTTACAGCTAACTCAAACAGTTATATCTATTGACTGATTGATTGATCGATCGATCGATCGATCGATAGATTATATAACTGCTTGAGTTGGCTGTAACACGCCCTGCCTCTCTCTCACACCCTAGTAGTTGCCCAGCAGACCTGAGTGCATGTCCAGAGGACTTCAGTCTGCTGACATGTCCTGAGAAGCGTTGAGAACAAAAATGGCTAGGCATTGCCCCCCAGGGGACTCTCCTGGGGAAAAAGAGGGGAAGAAAATGGTTTGCCCAAAGAAGACCCAAGCAAGGTCTCCTAATGGGATGTGGAGCGTCCTGCTGAGTCATTCTGGCCCATAAGACACAGGCTACTGGTGGCTGTTTATACAAAATGAGTTTGTAATGTAGGTGTCTGGCCTAAGACCAAAAAATAACTCTCCCAGTTGTTTATGAAACCAAAGGCTGATTGGGCTGTGCAGCCTGAATTACCACACTACCCAAACAGTGTATGAGTTTCATCCTTGTATCATCTTTCTAGGACTGAGGTGCCCTAGAATGATGTAAGACCTGAGAGGTGCCTTTTGCCTTTGGCACTTTGGGCACAATGTGCATGAACTCACAAATACCACTTGTTTGGCTCTGCAGAGCTAAGAACCAGGCCACATGGGGCCTGATATTTCCTGAAGTCAGTTAGTGTCCAGCAGGCTGATTCCAGGCATATTACAGTTTGACCCTCCTGCTTTTTGTGGTCCAGCATAGGACTCGGGCACAATATAGTCAGGGTTCCTCCAGCTGGCGAGCTGTCTCATGCTGGTAGCTTCTGATGTTGCCCCCTATTTGGAGGGACTACCAGAAAAGAAGAATGGTAGCAAGCATGAGTTCCTCCCACTGCTGCTGCTGCAAAGGGAAAGGAGAGATGTGTGTTTAAATTTCCCTTTCTCCCAGGGGTTGTAGCTCCTTCCCAACAAGCAGTGTGAGCCCAGGATCTTCTCCAGCAGTTGCAAGAGGGAACAGCACTGTAGGTGGAACTTAGAGCCAGATTCCAATCATCCTACCCCTAACTGAAGCCCTGGAGCCCCACATCTGGGACATCACTGCCCTGGGCTTGTGGGGTTCTTGCACTGCAACTTGTGTTCTTTTCTTGACTTGGGCCTAACCCTCCTGCACAAAATAGGTTTTATTCCCAGGCTCCTGAGCCCTGGGTTCTCTGCTTGTGACCTTTCTACCTCTCCCAGCATTGGAGAGGTTACATGCCTGTTTCCTGTCAGGTAGAGCCGCTTCATCTTCAGAAATCTGGGAAGGAGCTGGTTTCTTCCTTCTCTGGTGATTCCTAGCCTACCATTCATGTTACGCTGCCAGTTGGCCTGGTTTTCACTTCTCTCAGACCTTCGTCAGTACAAAATGTGTTGTAATTCTCCAAGTCTTCAGACCATCAGGAGGGTATACTGATCCTGTGTTTTGGGTGTCTCTCATTCAGGGGTGAGCTGACACTATTTGGGAAAGGGACAAGTTTGAAGCCAAATAAAGGAGCAGGGATGTGCAGAGGCAGTATGTAAATGTAATGGACTGGGATAACCACCCTGGCTATGAGGAACTGGTGGTTCTGGTGCTGAGCAGGCTGACCCCCATGTGTGTCATCTTACAGGTTGCAATTCCCCCAGTTGGCCCTGAGGCGGAGGTTGGGCCAGCTCAGCTGTATGTCTAAGCCTGCTCTGAAACTCCGTTCTTGGCCTCTGACTATTCTCTATTACCTTCTGCCTTTCGGTGCTCTTAAACCCTTGACCAGAGTGGGATGGAGGCCTATGAGCAGGGTAAGTGTGATCAGGTCTTTACCGTGCTTGGTAACAATTGTGTGGGTGACTGTTCTCTTTCTTACAATGGAGGGGCATTGGCAGAAGAGGAACGAGCAGGATGATAGGCAGTATTAAAGCAGCAAGCTGTGGTTCATGTTTCCCTCTCCCTCAAGCTTTTACTTTATCTGTTTGTTTGGAAGCATCAGGGATAGTGTTTCACAGACAGAGGATGAATTTTCAGTAGCATAGAATTTGCATATGGACATTTACTGAGTGGGGTCCCAAGTGGGAGAAAATTGATGGAAAATTCATTCAGACAGTTACACCCACAAATATTAGAGCTGGGGTAAGGCAGGCCAAGCCTTTTGCAGACATGTTCATGTGACCTCTCATCTGCTGTAACTTGTGCGTAAGAAGGGTTGTGGTTACTTGTTCCTTAATTTTGTTCTTGGGTGCCTGAAGTCTTAACTGTTTAGATAACATGTGAATGCAAATGCTCCTAGCTAAAGTGGGAGAATGTAGGAAGCTTTAACCCATGGATGTTTCTCTGTATACAGATCATTACAATGTGCAAATAGCACTGAAGTTTTTTTACTGCAAACTTCAACAGCTGTGCCAGCTCTTAACATTTACGGCAGCTAATCAAACACCATGAACCTGAAAAGCCAGTCAGTTTTAAAAAGTGAAGTAGGCACCTTCAAGAATTGTGCATGACCCCAAGTTGTTTTGCCAGCTTGCCAGTGGTTTTACAATCACACATTATTAAAAAAATCAAAACAAAACCCTCTCCCATGACTGGGAGAAATCCATGAGTTGGTTCCACAGGAAAACCAGGAAACTATCTTTCTGCAATGGCTTTCAAATGCACAGAGTAAACAAGCTAGAAAATATTTCTGTCTAACCCTTCACTTACTGTGATCTCGGGTGTTGCTTGTTTAGTTGGTTTAAGGTGTCTCAGTCTGAAGTAAGGTTAAGTTGGCAGTGTCTCATTTTAAAGTCACTGGTTTTTATTTCTAGGCATCAGCCATTAGTGGAGGTGGTGATCTGTGAGTGAAATAAATGCACCTCATAGAACAAACAAGGTAAAAGACCACCTCTTGGGAAGCATGAACTGCTGTTCATATTGACCGCTGCTTTCTGCAGATCCTAACTAGGATGGATACCCTTGCCACAGGGAGTAAATAGCTTCTCTTTGGCTTGGGAAAGAAAAGAGAAACCTTTTCTCTTGGAACTGGTACTAGCTAGGTTCACCATTAAGTAAATTTCTAGCAGACATTTGTAGATAAGTGTTCTCTTTGCAAAACATATTTTAGAGGGCTCTCTCCTCTATGTGTGATTAAAATATGCTTTTGCAAATTGTTGAGTAATAACGGATACCACAAATCGCAGGTGAGTGATCCTTGGAATGGCCCAAATGGTAAGGCCTGGCATATACAGTCTTGTAGCCATGTTGGTTAGTGGTATTTTTTTTTAAACCAAAATAGTTGCACTGGTGTAAGTTATGGCAAGTATAGAGGTGCCATATACTGGGATAGCTGTTCCTTTTCATGTAGGGAAAAGAGGATCAGTGGCCTTTATACTCGTGGGAGAATGGGAACCATGTAAGGAAGGACTGCACTGCTATAATTGTACTGGCATGATGAGAAGAGAACAACTAGTGTGTAGGATTAGACGGGAGTGTGAGAAGTGCTGAGATGTAGGGGTGTATTCTGAAGTGGGGCTCCTTTTGGTTGTTCACAAAGACAAATGGGGTAGTCTGCTCAGCCTCATCTCATCAGTGCTGTACTGGAAAGCTGGAAATGTGCTGCTTGTCTGCAAGCCTCTTAGGAGCAGTTTCCACTAATTCATGCCTGAAGCAGCAGCCTGAGTGGGAAGAGGGAGCCTGCACTGTGGCTGCCCTGCACCTCACTGAAAGGTGGCTTCTGTGCTGCAGTTGTAATTGGTCTGCACCTCTACCTTTTACCTAACTGCAAAAACATAAGCGTCAAAAAAGCCCTGTTAGAAAGGACTCCACTGTCCCTTCCCACATCTGGTGAAATGTCCAGATTTACCTGTTTTGCTTCCAGAGCAGGAGCTTATGTCGTCTCTCCTAGCATGTCATTGCAAGGGAGTGAAAGTGAGGTTCTGCTTCTGGCATACTGAAGACTTGAGGGCTAATACATGCTCGGTACAACCCCACTGAAGTCAGGGAAGCCCTAGCAGGGACACCTCTGTCCAGTCCACTTCATGGGGAAAGCTGAGCGAATGCCAGGGGCAGTAGAGAGAATAGAAGAGCAAAGCATAATCCCTCTCTCTTTCTCTAGGTTGCTCTGTACAAATCAGTACCAACACGACTGCTGTCACGAGCCTGGGGACGTCTGAACCAGGTCGAGCTGCCAACCTGGCTCCGGAAGCCTGTGTACAGCCTGTATATTTGGACGTTTGGTGTGAACATGAAGGAGGCAGCTGTCGAAGATCTTCATCACTACAGAAACCTCAGCGAGTTTTTTCGCAGGAAGCTAAAACCACAGGCCCGGCCAGTCTGCTGCTTGCACAGTGTGGTGAGGATGGGGATGGGAGAGAGGTTGCATTGTGTTTTAACTCAGAGAGGGAAGTTTACATTGGCTTGTAGCTTCCCTTCTAGTTTGTGTGTGGACAGGTGCTAAACATGAACTAGCTGCAGGCCAAATCCTGGGAAGGTGGGCTAGACTGGGCTGAATGGAGCTGTAGATCCGTCATTTGCTCCTACAGTTGCTGCTGTTCTTCTTAGTTACATATAGGCTATCGGGGTGAGGAATAACAATTGTTACTAGACTACTAGGTCAGTAGAGGGTATTTCCCCTGTGAGTTGTTCCATGTAGACTGGAGCATGCATTCTCATTGAAATAGAAACCTGTCTCTTTAGGGGATCATAATGATGTCCACTTTGAATGCCAATATGAAATGTCCACTTTGGTCCTTCTGGATCTCAGTTATGGGGTGCCCTGCTTACCTTTCCCATGTAGAAGGGGTTGGGTCTATCCCTGTGTGGGGTGAAGGTTTAACCTGGGGGGAAGAAAAGTGCAAGCTGCACACTGAAATGACCATTAAGGCTTGTTTTTCTTCCAACTACAATGGAGTGTGTTGAGAGATGCCTGGACTCCTAATGCTTTTCCTTTCACTGTTTCCTGTAGATCAGTCCCTCAGACGGAAAAATTCTCAACTTTGGACAAGTGAAGAACTGTGAGGTGGAGCAAGTAAAGGGTGTCACTTACTCACTGGAGTCCTTTCTGGGGCCACAGATCAGTCCAGAGGACCTACAGTTCAGCCAAAGTAAGCTTGCCTCGGTTGGTCTCTTAGTAGGTGTGCGCCTTTTCACAGTTTCCATTAACTGCAGGGAAATGATAAATCCTATTTGTACTAGGCTATACCCACATACTTTCAGCAGCAGCAAAAACAGCCCTGCTTCCTTTTGGCTTAGTGTGAGAAATAACATGGCTCCCTTTCTCCTTAGTACCCCTTCACTCTTGCCAGACTGTGTTTTGTATTTGCTATGATTAACTGCTGTTCCCATAGTGCAGGGGTTGTCAACTGGGGGTATGTGTACCCCTGGGGGTACTTGGACCAGTCCTAGGGGGTATGTGTGGTGGGGAGGGGACGGAGCACTGCTGCCTCCCAGGAGCAGGGTTTGGGTGGGGCAAGAGCAGCGACACCCCTCTGCAGGGCAAGAAAGCTCACATGCGACAGCCACTGCTACCACACACCAGCCTGCTGAGCTTCGTCGCCCCACAGAGGGACACCACTGTCCTCGCCCTGCCCCAGCCCTGCTCCTGGGAGGTGCTTCGTCCCCACCTCCCTGCTCCATGTCTGGCCATGCGCTGCCCCCTTCCCCCCTTGCTCAGCATCCAGCCACTGGGGGTACTTAGACTAAAAAAGGTTGAAAACCTCTGCCATAATACGTGATTATATTGGGGTAGCATCTGATGAAATGAGCTCTTGCTCATAAAAGCTTATACAACTCTTGATTCAATTAGTCTATAAGATGCATCTCTACTCTGTCCTTTATTGGGTTGATGGTGGCTGATTTCAGGGTTTCTCACCTTAATGACAATTCTGAGCTTTTGGTGTCAGACTGAAACGTGCCTGTGTGTCCAGTTAAGAGCTGTTATATTAGATCAGATTTTGGCAGTAGCACTGCAGCATAGAGACATCAGTCTCTCTTCTCTTAGGCCTAGAGCGGCTCGTCTCGGGTCAGGGCTTCAGAGACTGTGAGGAACTTTGTGCTCTTGTTGCTTCTGCTAGAGCTGTTCTGTGGTCAAGCGCTTCTTTCTCCAAGGCCATCAGTCTGGTGGTAAGATGGTTGGATAAACTTACGAGTGAGCAGCATGCCATGAAAAGAAACCCTTTGGAAGCCACAGGATTTTTGCAGCACTTATGAAAATACAACCAAACTATGTTTTCATAACCCTGGAGTGTTCCCCCAAATGTTTCTATCCCCAAATACTTGAGGTGTCTTTTAGACAAGCCCCTTGTATTCTGTTAGCTCCAAGCTTCTGCTGCTTTTCTTCTGTCTGGGAAAGCTGAGGTTCTTTAAAACTATTTGAATTCTTCAAGGACTGAACTTCCAAAATGTTTAAATTATATAGAAAAGGAATCAAGTTGCTTAAAATGGTGGGACCCCTGCATTGAAACACATCTGTTCAAGATTTCCTATTGCCACATCAATAAGTGTGGGGTACATTTAGTGCTCTGCAGTTACCATGGTCTTCTGAGTATTGCATATTTCACAGTGCACGCTTCTCATATGCAGTAGATTCTTTCAGGGGGTCCTTTTGTCCATTCTTTATAATTCCTTCCATTATTCTGTTGTTCCCTTGTAGCCTCCTCTTGCAACTCATTCCAAAATCAGCTCGTCACAAAGGAGGGGAATGAACTCTATCACTGTGTGATCTACCTGGCCCCTGGTGATTATCACTGCTTCCATTCACCCACTGACTGGAGAGTATCACACCGACGCCACTTCCCAGGTAGGTTCTTACCTCTGGAGACAGGAACACAGAGCAAGTGCTTTGGAAAGTGCAGGCAGGGTCTGTTACTGAGAAAGGCACAGAACTATGTCTTTGTGATGTGCTTGCAGAACCAGGAGTGAGCTGCTTGTTGCACACATGAAAATCCTGAGCACCACCCTAATAAATTTCTGGGTTTCAGAGTCTTGCCCATAGCTTATCGTAACTAGTGAGTTGAGTAACTCGGTCTCCAAACAATCCCAGTTCTCTCAGTGTATGAAAACCTGACTTGTTTCCATTAAATTTCTTACAGTGAAGATTAAGAGCTTGAAAATGTTCTCTCATCACCTAAATGGGGAGAAGGAGCACTCTCCCTTTCCATATCCACAGAACAAGCAGCAATCTAAGGCACAGTCTCTAAGGCTGGCAAAGGGGAGTTTCCTGGAGGGGGAATGTGATGATTATGGGTAACTCGGTCTTATGGAGCCTGTGAATATGTAACTAAACAAAGTCACTTGATTGGAGTCACAGCTGGGAGGTTTTACCCACAGCCCTACTCCTCACTTTACAAATAGACACATCCTTCATTCAGCAGATGCTAGTTCTTTTATTCTTTTTTTTTTAATTACCTAACAACAAAGAAAGGATTTAGACAAGATTTCAAATGCCCTGTGAAAGAGAGAGAGACTGAGAGCTGGCATGAGTCTCATGATATCTGTCAAACTTTAGACTGAAGCTGGGGTTTCAGAGGGAAATGCTGCCAGGAGATCCATTGTAAGTGCAACAAAATACAAAAATGGCTTTAGCTACAAACCTGCTGGCTCTGGTGAAACCTAATGACTGCTGTATATGTTCTTCTGTACTATGAGATAGGTTGGAAGCCTTTATAGTTTCTTTTGTGGTACACTTTCTTTTTGGATCCTAGGCCCACTTTAAGCCTTTTGTTTCCTATCTGGTGAGCTGCCTAGCTTATTTCTGCAGTACTAGAGTCATTTCTTCATGCTTTTGCAGGACTGGAAGGGCTACAGATCATGGCTTTCTTCCAGTAGTGCTAGAGATGTGGTCCAGTGATACTATTCATGTAGATAAAAAGACCTGTTTTGTTTCTTAGCACTAGAACCATTTTGCATAGTTACAACCCACTAGGACCAGAAAGCCCCTTGTCCAGTTTGAGTTCCACCTGAGCTTGTTGGGTGGCAGTGATATTGTCATGTTCATGCTGATTCTGTGAACATAGATGAAGATGCTAGACTCAAATACTGTGGCTGAGCAAGCGGCAAAGCTTATTAGATTTATACATCCTTCTATGGCAAAGTATTATTAATGACCAGGGATCCTGGTTTTCCCTGATTTAAAAAAAAAAAAAAAAATTGCAAATTCTCTGATAAACCCCCCCCAAATCCATTATTAAAATTGAAGGCTCCCCCACAGAACCTCCAGCCTTGCTGATGCCCCTTGCCCCCCACCCACAGCCCCTGCTCCCCCAGCCCTGGCAGAGGGGCCCCCAGTTGCCAGAGCTATGGGGCCAGGGACCCAGGTCTGCAGCCCCCTGCTCTCCATAGAAGGCAGCAGCTGCTGCAGTGGAGCATGGAGCTGACTCCCCCCTGCTGCCAGCTGTGGGCTCAGGAAGGGGGTGGGGCCAGCCTCCTGTCGCAGCACACACTCCTGGGGGATAGCGGGGACCCATGCCCCCTCAGATCACTGTGCAAGGCTGCCCTACTGCCCTCTCCTGAGGCCCCTGCAGCCCGCAGGTATGACCCAGTGCTGCAGGGCAGAGCGCGGTTGCACAGGGAAGCTGCTTGCTGTGAGCTCTGCACTGCCTTAGTGACATCTCCCACACATGCAGCAGCAGGGAGGGGCACAACCCTGCTCTGCCACCCATGCTGCCTGCCTCCCTCCTCCCCCCCAGCGTTGCCAGGGTATTATGGAGCTCACTGCAGCACTGGGTTACATCTGCTGAGCTGCAGAGGCCCCAGGGCAGTAGGACAGGAGCCTGCAGTGTGCAGCCCACACCTGCCTCTGTCCCCACCCTGTCCACAGATCTTGGGGGCATGGGTCCTCCCTCTGTCCCTCCAGTTCACGCAGTGGCAGGGAGCTGGCCCCATGTCCCCTAGATGAGCTGCCCATAGCCCTGTCCCACTCCTGGCCAGGGCCGTGCATTGTGGCCCTGGGCCCCAAGCTCCACACCCTGCCTGGCTGGGCAACAACCTCAGCCCTGCCCAACTCCCTCCCTCCCTGTGGGGCTTCTGCCTCCCCCCCACCCTTACCTGTGGGAGCTGCTCCCCAGGCTGCCTGGAGCCATGTGCATATATATGTACATGGCACCCCCTGCCTGATGGCCCTCCTCCTACTCGCTTGCAAAAAGTGCTTGCTGTAAAAGCCACAGATTTCCCTGCTAAAATGGGAAATCTGCATTTTACGCTGTTTCCCCCCCTTCCCCCCCACCTAAGAAACCAAGATCCCTGTTAATGAGCTATTTAGTAGGAATGTTTTCCCTTTCATTTAACCCTTCAGCAGGGAGCCAGGAGCTTAAATATTCTGGATGATAAATTAGGCTCCGAGCAATGGCAGATATTTTCAAACAAATCTAAACACAGATTTTGCCTCCTTAGGGGAGTGTTGGGCAGATGAGGAGCTCCTGCCATGGGATAACTGATATTTAAAAGTATGTTCCCCATTGGTGGCAAAAGTGAAGAGGGATTCAAGCACCTTCATACTAAGGAGCATTCTGATAATTTTGAAAAGTTACAGGTGAAAATGGACTTGATCTGTTCAGTGCTAGACTCATTGTAAAATAGTGTCATGATCTAACTGTGTTTGGATGTGAACATAGGTGCTGAGTCCTTAGGTGCTCCAGGGCTCTGTTTGCAGATGTTAAAGATCAAGCACTTTTAGAGATTTAGTAATCCTCAGTAGGCCCTTAGCTGGTGAATCTAGATTCTAGAACTCCAAATCTAACTTTGTCACATGTTTCTGCCTCTGACTGGTATATGTAACATCTTAAGGAAGTACAGATGTTCCCAAATGCTTTCCATAGGGTTGCAGGAATTCTATGTGGGAATAATGTGGATTGCCATTTAGAGTTCCCCTCTCTTCAATCACTTCTGTCTCAATACAGCCCTTTCAGATGATGTGAACCCTGCTTGTTGTTCTTTGTGAATTCTCTCAGTTCTATTCAAGTCCTCCATTAGGGCTGCTCTAGAGCAGAGGTTCTCAACCACTGGGCCGCAAAGGGTTGGTTGCCAGGTCGTGGTACAAGCCCCGCATCTGTCTAGCCGGGCAAGTGGCTTCTGCTGTAGGCAGTCGTGTACAAGGTTAAAACTGGGTGGTGGGGCAGCCCCTGGAGGGAGGCAGCCAGCTCCATGCGCCCCGTTTCACTCCCGTACTGGTCCGCAGTATAAAAAAGGTTGGGAACCACTGCTTTAGAGTAGTAATGTGTCCTAATCCCACGGCAGTTAAGATCTGCCAAGCTATGTTAGTCTTGATTCATGTGACTATGGGTGCTGTCAGATATGGAAAAAAAACCCACCATGCTTTACTGGAACAAGCAGTGTGTTGGTTCGACTCTGCTCTGCAGCATCTGTATAAACCACATGCTTCATCCGGGGTTTTATCTAATAGCTTCATTCAATCAGCTACTAGATACAGGTGCCAAAAAAGCTCCATTAAAGCACCCGATCTGTACAGACTCTGGGTGAACTGGGTCCAGTTAATGCACTGCCTCTTCTAGGCAAGCACCGGGCTTGGGATGGGGGGTGCGCAGAGTTTAAACAGAAGTGCCAGTTTTGGGGGGGGGTTTCTGTCTGTACGCAGCCTAAGGGTGTAAAGGCTGGCCCAGGCTAGCCTTTAGTGACCTTGAAGCTGCAGCTTGATAAAGACTCCTAACCTTGCTCTTCCTATTTACTATAGGCTCCCTAATGTCTGTGAATCCAGGGGTTGCTCGTTGGATCAAGGAGCTATTCTGCCATAATGAGCGTGTTGTCCTCACAGGGGACTGGAAACATGGCTTTTTCTCACTAACAGCAGTAGGAGCCACAAATGTGGGCTCTATCCGCATCTACTTTGACCAGGTGAGTGGCATGACAAAAAATCAAGCTTTGTTTTGAAGGTCAGGGATACTGTCTCTCTAACGTAATGAAACAAGGCCACTTAATGAAACTAGGTCCATCTTTCCTTTCTTTGAATTTAGCAGCAAGCTAAAATTGAAACTTGGATGATTTTTAAGCAGTGTTACTCTGTGGACTGGCGTGTGTGTTCTAGGACCAGGTTGAGGCATCTACTCTGTATAGTTTCTTGACTCCCCTTTGAATTGCAAGTTACTGCTTTGAAACTAGCCCTGGTAATGAATAGAGGATACTGAAATGCACACGTGACAGTCTTTTTCTCCCCTCTGCATGCAGGACTTGCATACTAATAGTCCACGTTACTCCAAAGGCTCCTACAATGACTTCAGCTTCATAACCAACAACAACAAGGAGGGCATCCCCATGAGGAAGGGAGAACACTTAGGCGAGTTTAACCTGGGCTCAACCATTGTTCTCATCTTTGAGGCACCCAAGGACTTCAAGTTCCACCTCAAACCTGGACAAAAAATTCGCTTTGGAGAAGCCCTGGGGTCCCTATAGGAACTGCCAGAGCAAGAGGATTTTATACATGGAAGGACTCAGCTGTACAAGGAAATGTTTCACTAAACAGAAAATATCACTCAGCAGGACCTGGGTGAGGGAAATAACATGCATCACTGCTCTGTTAAACGGGGAGTGTGCACCCTATAGTGCATACCCTTGCTGAGTGCAGTAAAATAATCGGATAATTCATATACATATCAGATACAGACGCCTTTAAGAATGTTGACCAGGGAGGTTCCTGTTCCGCCCTGTGCCTGAAGTCTTTCATGCTCTCCCCCACTTTAGCCTGCCGAAAACTGATTACATTTACAGAGTATGTAGCTCCTTACTGGGCCTGCTCAGACTCTGTAGTTGCAAGGGGGAGGGATGAAGGCAGAGAGATTAGTATATTTAAAGGGACACTGACAGGTTGATCAAGATCTAAAATTTCAGTTCTGTAAAATCTGGGTTTCAAACTATCTAGTATGTCTTCCCACATTTATTTTTCAGAACCATCATTCAGCATCATGTTAATACAGGACAGCCATAAAGTCTAAACTGGCTAGTATAGTTTCATTGGCCAGACTAGGAGAAGTGCACAAAACAACATCAGTATTGGTGAAAGCAACTTAGACTCATTCAGTCATAACAATTCAATGTATTAGCAACAGATATAAAGCGTTCAAAAGTTCATAACCTGACACTGTCCCTTTAAATTGGACTTTGCACTGTATTTTTAACCTGAAAACACTGTGTCTACATTCCATGTGGTCAAACTGATTATCATACTCATCTTTTTTAAGGATTTTTTTAAAACTTGTGGCAGTCAGCCCCAGCCACTCTATCTCCACCTCTGTGGTTTTACTTAGTTATTCCAGGCCTTAAGGATTTTTGTTCATGTGGCTGATACACTCATCCAATGACAAGCTGTTGCAAGAGAAGATTGTGACAGGAAAAATAACACTTAAGGGGTATATTGCCTTTTCAGTGCTTGGGGTGTTTCCATCAGAGCCCCCTTGTGCTTTACATTAGGAAGGCAGCCAAAGTGTGTGTTCCCCTTCTGCTATTCATGGGATGTTGCTTTTTTTGTTGTCATAAACTGTGGGATCTGTCACTAAGTTCTGGGTGGAGGGATTTCTTCATTTATTAAACACTTTGAAATACTTCAGGGCCTACTGTTAGTGCATGGATTGAAATACCACATGCACTGACTATATTCAAAACCATTGTGAATTTTCAGAGCAATCTCAGGTTGCTCCCCTGGTGCACTAACCTGCTTTTCCATCCAGCAAAGAACTTGCAACTATTTATCACAGTAGAAGAAGCCAAACTTGTACTTTTTGCCCTCAGACCTGGTAGAGAGATGCTGGGGCTGAGAGCTCTGTTCTGAAGCTTCATTCTGTTGCAAACTTAAATGTTTTTGTAAATTCATACCAAGGAAGATTAGAATGGAGATATTAACATTTCAGCCAGTCTGTGAAACATGACACTAATACTTGGTGTGTTAAGCTTCTTGTTGTCAGTAATGGGATTGACAGCAACTGGTGCCAAAAGAGTGGAGAGATACTCACTTTTAAAGCAATGTTATCATCTATTCTAAAATAAATTCTACTTGGAGTCCAGGAAATCAAATGCCTGTAAGTAACTAGGCCAAGTGAGGGAATTAACTCAAACTCCTGTCTGAATGTGTTCCACGCTGGCTTGAGCTTCAAGGGCACACATGCCACTGGGGCACTGGATGTTTTACTTAATCTGCTGCTACTTTAAGGGGGTCTTCTGACAAAAATGCTTCTTGGGAGTCTATACCTTCTTCTTGTTCCGTCTCCTTGCAGTTCAGCTGTGCTGAAGGAAAGTCTAAACTCCCCCTGGGCTGTGCAGAAAATAGAAAGGAATTTTGTTGTAAGTGTGCAGTTGGTCAAGCCCCTGTACATATAGCTTCCTAGTAGGGAAGAAGAGATGATGTAATCTGTTTGCTAACACAGCCTGACAAATACTTACCATATGATCTTGACTGTTTGATGCACAAGGGGAGGCAGGGGGGTGGAAAAAAAGAATCCTTTGGTTCTAAGTCAGTCTTTCCTCCTTTTCTATGGGGATGGTTTTTGTAGAAGTTTGAAGTGGCTCTTAGCAGCCAGCCACCTTGTTTAAACCCTTTCAGTTAGCAAGTTAGCTCCTGTATTAGTGTATCACAACAGTCTGGTTTCAAATATGCGGAGATTTAAAAACAAAAACTTGAGGGTGTGAAGTGCATGAAGACAGATATCAGCCCCAGGGGTTAAAGCTGTCACTAGCCTCTTGCAAATTCCAACTTGTTGGACCTGTTCCAGTGGGTCAAAGGAAGGAAGACTGAATCTCTTCCACCCACCCCCTCCACTGGGGCTTAATTGCCTCTGGGCATGGCCAAAGCAACTCTAAGCTTTAATTTCTCACTACTTGGCATCATCCTCCATAGTATCTGAGGGCCATGGTTAGGTTAACAGTGGAGAAGAGGGTGCTGCTGCTTACTTTAACATAAATCTGAAAAGAGGCAGATCATTCTGCACCAGGTTAACTCTTCATGGTAGTCTTCACACTGTAGAAGCCTGGCTGATGGCTGGGGAAGAGGAATCTTAGCCCTAGATCAGCACTGGTCATAGAAAGGGGAAGCAGAGTTCCTGGAAGGTACTGGTGATGCTGTGAATTTCTCCTACATGGAGAATCCATTTAATTTTTCAACTGTATCAGTAGCACGGTATTTTTGTATGTCAAAGTGTACGACTTATGAACATTAACTCATTTACCTGCAAAACATTTTGAATAAAAAGTCTTATACGTGTTGTTTATTGTCTTAAAATAGTAGGAGCAGTTTTGCTAGCCAGGTATATGTGGACCCATCACTCAAGTAACTTTGGGCTACTGTATGAATGCACATTTCTGAGCTATACAACAGGAAATTTTCCCACCTGTTTACAGTTGTGGTAAATGAATATGACAACGTGTTACATAAATTAATTTTTAAAACAGAAAAGGCAACTTTATCACACACACGTGCAAGGAGTTTTACATGAACTAGTGGGCCAGGCTTGGTCCATGATTCAGTGAGGCATAGACACTCAATATTGTCTTCCCCTGACAAGTCTGTCTATGTCCCCACTCCCCATCAGTGACAAAGCAGCAATCATCTTACCAGGGAACATGAACCACTCTTCAGAAGTTTTGGATTAATTACATGGCCAGAGCAGCACGAATGTCCTGTAGACGCATGACATAACTCTGTACTCTCTCTCTCCCCTCCAAGACCACTTTTGCCAGAGAGTTGATCCTTAGCACCAACTATGAAAGAGAGCAGGGAAGAGGAAAGGGCTAAGCTGGTGATTAAAGCAGTCCAATTAGTTCAGTTGCTAACCATGCCACCAGTCATTCTCATTACCTCCCCTGATTGATTAGGAAGCATTAAGTGATTGAACTGGGTTACACCTTCTGCAGCTGGGCTGTGGTTCTTCCCCCGCCTCAGATAATGAAATGCCATCAGAGCAGCCTGCAGCACACTGACATACCCAAGCTAGCTTGAATACTGGAAGCACTAAATACTGCAACATAGACTTCAGTGCAGCTTAGCTACTTAGAAATCTTGGGTGCACTTCTATAGGGTAGCACAGCTTGTGTCAGTTTTGCTGCTGCTAACCCCAGTCAGCTCAGGAAGTACAGCAATATCCCCAGATTTTATGGTTCCTTTTCCACTCTTACTCCCAGTGCCCCCTCTGCTTGGAGAAACAGTTTTCCCTCCTCACACCCCCTCCCCCCTTACTTTTGCTAAGCTCTCATGATGCTTCTATAACATTATGCATAGTTTTACAAGCAAGCAAGAGTAGCCCAGTCCTGCGATACCATTCAATTCTCTACTTCTATACAACAGCATCATGGGGCCAGTGTTTGCTCTGCCTTCTCCCCCGCCCCACGTACCTGCTCCAACTCTTCTTGAACATGCTGGACAGCCTCATGCTCCTCCGGCCCTGTGCCACCTGTACTCGTATCTAGCCACTTACGTAGAATCTGTGCTTGCCGCTGACATGACCTGAGAGAGTAAATCAAAGATTCCTGTTCAGTACAGAACTAACAATGCAAGAGAAAGGAAGGTACTTTGTGTCTCATGCCCAGCATTACATGCAGACATTGCTAGGAAGGTGCTCTGTGACTGCTCTTTACAGATTGCTTTACAGAAGAGATTTCTATTAAAAGTCAACTGTGTAAATGCAAATCTGCAACCCCTCAGGTTGGCTTGTGCCTGCCAGATGGGAGGCAAGCATGCAAGTGCCTTGAGTCCAAAATACAAAGCCTCAAACTCTCTCTTCAACTGCTATCTAACCCTCACTGGGCAAGCTCCCTGCATGCCAGGACACCTACACCCTGACAGGGCCAAGCAAGTAGGTGCCTAGGCCACACTGGAATCCAACTACAGAACCACATCGGAAGGCACTCTCAGATTCTAACCAAGCAAAAGATGCAGGAGGAGGTCTCTCCTTTTGGCCACAGCTCAGCTGTTAAAGCATTCACCCAAGATGCAAGCTCAAGCTGCAGGTTAGGACTTTCTACATCCACTACCTGACAAGTGAATGCTCCACAACCACGTAACTATTGGTTGGTCTGGGTCAGTTTTCAAGTCTCCCTATGGAAACTGCTCTGCTCTCATGGAATAATTATATATGTTGCAGCAAAGAAAGAACACAAGCACACACCTATATCCTAGTGGTTAAGGTATTTAATCAAAGAAAAGGGAGAGACTGGTTCTAGTCCATGCTCCAACAAACATAAGGCAGGGGGTACAGTGGCAGAGGCGTTAAGGTGCCTTGGCTACAGAAATCAACTGGAGCTTTGCTGCTGGCTTACGCTTAAGGCCAGCCCCAATGAACTTTCAGAAAGGTATTTGATTATTTGGACTGGGGAGTTAAAAGGGAGCCAAACATGATGCTAGTTACTCCCTTGTGTACCACTGCAGGCTAAGCATTGGCTCAGTTGCACCAATTCAGCTACAAAGTACTCAAATGATGCCCTTACTGACACCTGTACAGTGTTACTTCTTCAGTGTTTGCCCCAAGCCACCTAAACCAAATGACGAAGTGTAAGAAAGCAATGCTGGCTCTGCAGGGCTATAACAACCCCTCACAGGTCAGCAGGGGCAACAGAACAGGTCCAGAGCCCATGTTCAAGTAAGAGTGGAAAGGGGTCATTTTTAACAACTGAACTGCACCAACAGTGGCAATGCAGCACTGGACTGAGGCTAGAAGGGAAGGAATGCTACGCACTTGAGCTCCCGCTTGCTGTTGCAGTAATGCTGCATTTCCAGACGGATGTGTTGGAGTTCTGCTTCCAGCTCTACTCGCTTGGTTGAACTGCCTTGCCTTTGTTCATGTTTACCTGAAAGGAAACCCAAGGCGCACACACAATGACACTGCAAAGCTATGGTCTGTTTCCTGTGTCTACTTGTTAGACAGACAGTTGGGAACTCACCACCCTCCTGGATCCTTTTCATTATACCACCTGGCAATATGCAACCTCCAGCCTCTCTTCCCTTGCTAACAGCATTAGATTACGCTATGCCCAGCAGGAGCCTAAAGGAGCATTGACCAAGACCTCCAGTACTATGCATGTAATTCTCTAGGTTCTATTCTCACATGCAAGAGGAGACATGACACCCTGAAGCAGAGGCTTAGTACCAGAGTGTGTTTGTACTTGAGTTTTTCCATTAATAATTAAATGTGGTCTGCTCTAGGAAACCAAATAGCCACATAGCATATAGTCAATATCAAGCAGGATCCTCAGCCTAGTCCCACAGAACATTTAGATCCTGTCTTATGATTCATGACCATAGTGGAAACAGCCACTGATCACACTAGCCTGCAGCTCCAGGACACTCTCTACCTGGTAGGGATCACTTAAGATGGCAAATAATTGCCCCATGGGTTGGGCCTTGCTCCCTTGCCAGCCATTTTCCTCCAGGCAGTTCCCCTTTTCCTCAAAACCCCAAAGCTTGTTTACACAGATGTGCATATAAACATGCCAGCAATAACATCAGTTTTCTTGCTAGCTAGGTTGAACCTATATGTTCACATCCTTCTCTCTCCAGGAGCCCTGTGCCCCAATTAATTCTTCAGCATCCTGATACAGCTCTCCTTTCCAAAGCAGACACATACAACATTTTCCCCAACACTAGGGGAAGCACTTGTTGGGGGGACTTTGGTGGAGGCACAGCAACTGTAGGTCAGATCTTGAGACCTACCTGCAGGTTTGGGGCTTCTCTCTCTTCCTGTAAAGCCTTCGGGCAACAGCAGATGTGCCTGTGGGTTGAGTTGCACCATCTCTTCTCCTGCAGTGGCCTGCTGTGTGTCATGGGGAGTGGCTTCTGGGTGACCATTCAGGGATTTGCCTCTAATCTGCAAGGGCAAGAGAAGTGTAGGATGATAAAACAGTCATTTTGCCCTTAAACAGGGTAAAGCACAACCCCAGAGAAGGCCTTCCAGACAGGACCCTCCCCACTTGATGTAAGACACTAAACTCTGCTTCCAAAGGTAACTTTGTACTTCCTGGGTGTCCACAAGTGCCTCCCCACTGCCTTGCTCCTCAGGTACTATTTGTGGTCAGAGCTTTTCCATGGAACAGAAGGATTTCAGCTCTTAAAGAATCCCCACATCCCCATCCCTACCCTTTTGCCAAAAAAACAAAAACAAACAAAAAACAACCACAAAAAGGCGGCACTACCAAGTTGAGTTACTCTTAACTAGATTTCCTCAGCTTAACAGGCAGTAGATGCTGAACCCTTTGAATATTTTCCTCCCAGTCAGATGCCAGAATCAGGAACAAGATGTGAATTCTCCTGCAGTACAAATACACTTGCTCTGATCATGAGAACTGTTTCTTCAGACTGTGGCTATTGTGACTGGCAGGTGGAATGGAAAGGATCATTTTACTTTAAGAGCCTGCTGACTTAGCCTATTGCAGGTGCCAGGACAAGCAAAGAACAACTCAGGGAAGATGGGGGGTGGGGAGAATCAATAGGGAAACAGTAAACAAGTAACAAGCAGCCAGTCACTCATGGAGTTACTTTAATTCCTCCTCAAAACTCACCAGTTCTGATCCATGTCTCACACATGGCATGAAAGATGAGGGAGGCAATAGCTCAAGCTTTGGATTTGTCTGAACAGAATGCTGCATGACAGGTGTCCAAGATGGTATACAGGGCAATGGGGCAGATGCACGAAGGGGGCAGATGGTGTTTGTATTGCTGTCCATGTGAAGTGACAAACTATAGCTGCTTCGGTCTGCTTGAGTCGATGGCAGCAAGTTCTTGGCTGGAGCAAAATGTTTGTTCACAGCTGCTTGTTGCAAAGGCATTTCTGCTCCCTCCATTCTAGAAGGGGAAGTAAAGGGCAAAGTGTTGTTACATTCCAGACAGCCCATAGGGTCTCTTATCCTCAATGCAGGGTTGCCAAAGGGAAGCATAGTTATGGTTGCGTACAGAAGCAGCAAACCCGTCCTGAGGAGTCAACTGATCCCCTACAGTCCCCAACAATACTACAGCATCTGGCTCAGTGATCTGATCTTAATTCTGTGGCACAAGTTAATTAGAAATGGAAGTGCAATGCAGGAGCAGTGCAATTTCAAAGGAGGTGGTGGCAACCTATAGGACTCCTTCCCCCAGCACCCAAGGTAACTACTTCATTAGGCAGGTAATTCCCCAGTCACAAGACCAGAAGAACCAACAAAATCAAATGCATTTCCTAAAGCTGCTAGAAACACACCATTTGCACCAGGAGTCCATTTCTGCCTCTTTTCAGTCCCAGGACAAGAACTCAATCAAGACTTTGACAGTACAACCAATGGACAGGAGCACACTTCTCTGAACTGCAGTTTCTTTCCTTTCTCTGAAGCAGAAGCCATACACCTAATGTGAGAGCACAGTTTCAAAGCAAACTTAAACTAAGTATTTTTAATATATTTTTTCCTGCAGCAACTTCAGCTTCTACAGCAAGAGCAGCTTCAGCCCCCTCCTTTCAGAAGAAAAGTGATATGGTAACTAGAGCTGAAGTAAAGTGCTTCACGACAGTTTAAGTGCTGCCTGCCTCAACATCCTGAGCTTTACAAGTGTCAGAAGGGAAACATCAAAACTGGTAACTCTTTAATGGGCTATTCTGGGCTATAGTGTTGGGGGAGGGTGCAAGTGCTCGGAGAGTTTGAGGATGATGGTTACTAACATTACTTCTCCCTCCTCAGCCCTCAAGAGCCAACTCAGCTAAAAAAAGAAGAGGGTGAAGGGTTCTGGCTCATGCACTTAATTGAATTGTGGGTAAACATTTCAATGGCAAGGCCAACAGGTTCAGCTGTAGTATCTGCATCATGGGGTGAGGAAGGGCAGGGTCTAAGAGCACAAGAGCCAGCAAACACCCTCATGACTCAGACCTGAGGGTTAAGGTTGCAGAGCTGGCAGTAAGAAACGCCATCTGGCTTAGCAAGTGAGTTTCCATGTGGAAAAATCAGAGGTATACCAAAGGCAAAAGCTCCAAAGCCATTTTGCACAGAATTTTTTCAGAGCACAGCTGGCACTTCAGTTGTGTCACAGAACATAGTTTAAACTAACTTAGTCATTCCCTCACTGGGGGAAACTGAGCTCTTGGGAGCTGCTAGGTTAACACAATTGCTACATTACTGTCCATTTTGTAAGATGCCTGAAGCTTTTCCACTTGCTGTGGTCTTTATACTGTATAGAACCCTCCTATGCAAATCAAGATAGTCATAACATCATAAAGTGTGCTATTTGCAACAGGGTACATTCAGTTCATGTGACAAAAGCAGCTGAGTAGGGACAACAGTGGCCCTTATGCTTAGTTTCCTTTCCCCTGTTTTTAAAGTGTTCTTACCTAGGGAAAGGTGTTCCTAAGAGTTTCTCTCTCTCCAGAGATCCCAGCAGGAAGTCAGGGCGACGTGGCTGTAACCTTGCTTGGCGGACAGCATTTCTGGGAAAAGAACAAGAAGAACAGTTACCTAGACCCCCCAGGGACTCCTGTCCTGGGCTGTAGCAGCTTTGCAAAATTTCTACAAAGTCTCCTGAAGAGATGCATTAGCAAGGCTGTCAACGGCTTCAGAGGGGAAAACTTTCACAGAGGCAGAGAGAACACAGTTCCTTTTTCCCCGCAATGTGCAGGGGAGAGGAAAAACTGATCATCAGTATAAGTGGGACACTGACACTGCAGCCCATTCTTTCATTACACTTAGATTCATAGAGATTGCTGTCTGCCAAGCAAGATTCCACACTTAGCCCTTACCAGGAGAGTGAAAGGCTGTGAAGACTTTCAGGTTTAGTGCCAGTTGGGTTACTGTGTTCAGAGTTTCATGGTAGTAATATTTCTATTCCTATACTATTGGGCTCACACTCCCCTATAGGACAATTCTACCTTAGAGGTCCACTAGCTTACCAGCAACCCATTACCATACAGTAGGGAAGCACCTCTGGTAGACTATACTGGGCTAAAACTTCTAACAGTCGCTAAGGAAGCATGTAGTCACGAATCCTTTCATTATTCATGGAGAGCCACATGCATTATGCAGCAGTTTTAAGAGTTCAGCATGAGTAGACATATGAGGCAGTGTTAGGAATGAAGAAAACAGCTGGAAGTTCATAGTGGTCACTGCAGGACTAAGAAAGTGAACCTGAGCTGCAGTGCTAGGGACACAGGTCACACTCAGCTTTACACTCACAGCTCACTAAGAACAGAGTCCCCAGCAGCAAGGAGGAATGGAAGATCATCACTCTTCATGCGGCACAGACTCTCTGCTGAGTTTCCTCTTTCCCAGGAGCCACCGTCAGATGCAGGCACCTTAAATGTCACCCGCTTCTTTGGAGGAGGCAGAAGGGAGTGAGGTTGGTCTAGGCTCTTGCAGAGAGCCTTCTGTTTCCAGAGCATGGCACAACGATACACTGACTGGTGGAGGCTGTAGGCTGCCTGCCAAAACACAGAAAACAGCAGATCGTTTGACGGAGAAAGAAGAAACGCAGCACCACGCCACCCAGAGAGGAGGGTCCTGCAGAGAGAGGTGGGGCTTGGCAAATGGTCAAAATGACAAGATGGCCATGATATCAGCTCCCAGTGCTGGAAGCATCAGCCCAACTTGTTTCAGTCCAGTAGAGAAAATTACCAGCCACCACTGTAGCACCAGGACCAGCAAAACAGCCAAGGTATCTGACTCTCTTACAAACAGGGAAGCAAGCAGAGTCTTACCCAGGAACAGCAGCAGGGAGAAAGCTGGCAAGTCCCCCTCCTATCTGTAAGGCCACGTTGAATTACAAAGGCAACTGCTGCTAAACAGGAGCTACAAGCACTGACTGAAGGTACCTGACTCTGGGCATTTTAAAGGTCACTTCCTACAGTGCCCAGGGATTTTTCTTTACAGGTATTTTTGAATGAGTATTCTGGCTTCCTGGTGCTACACAGCTTCTCCTGTAGATAGACACAGCTGCAGAGCTCAGAGGTGCCTCTAGGGTCCTGTTCTATGGCTGTGACATCCATGTTGGAAGGGGGTTAAATGAAATGTAGACTATCACTGAGTTTGAGACAGCATCTGCCCCACTACTTGAACATACACTAAGGGAAACTTTGAGCCACACTGCAGACAGGCAAAGTTGTTGCCTAGCTGTGCTGTGCAAGCAGCTATAGGGCAGGGGGGAGTTCAGTTTCAAGGTTGCTAATTGACAGCAACAGTCTAAAAGGCTCCAACTGAGCTGAGCCAATGGACAGAAGGAATACTGCTAGGTCCATGTAGAACCTAAACCTCACCACCCCCCCTACCTCAGAAGCCAAGGGATCAGAGCCAGGTGCATGGAGCCAAATGGCAACATGCAGCCCCTTTACCTTTAGCTGGTGCTGGGCTTGAAGCTGTCCCCGGAACTGTTTCATGCCAGCCACATATCTCAGGATCCGTGTCACACCTTCTTTCAGCAGAGTGGCACGGTAAACTCCCACAGCACTTTCAATGCGGCCTTTCTTCCTCTGCCGCTCCTGGACAAACCCTAGCCAGGCATCAAACACCTGTAGGAAGCAAAGAGAAGGCCAGATTTCAGAGTGCTGCTACAGGAATTATCAGTCCTCTGAAGAGGGAACTTTTGGGGAGGCCAGGATAGTAGCAGGCAGAGATGCACTATGGCTATTCCTCCCTCTTGGGACAGAGGGAGATAGGGAGGCATGAGGAAGTCATCTGCGATTGGACAGAAGAAACAAATGCTTTTATTACAGGACAGCATCAGAGATCAAAGCATCCCAAAGCAGAACATGGTGGTCCAAGGAGAACCTACCTAGCACAGCTGAACCTGCACACTCTCAGCACAGATCCTGGTGTGCATCAGTCTAACACACTCCTTACCTTTGCCTGCAGGGAGAGTGACCAGTGCCACAGCGCCCGCACCGTCTCCTGCTTCTCCCATTGTTTCTGCACCAGCTGTCAGCAAAACAAATTGCACAGTGGCTGGATTAGCATTTAGATGCTGTATGCTAAGGGTCCTACCCCACTACTAATGTTAACCAGAGAGAGAGTGATTTGATTTACCTTAGGCTAAAGGGAAGACAATGGAACAATACAGCTATCCACTGTCCCTACTGTTAGTTCCAACCCAAGGGTCATACAAACTGCACACTGGGCTCTTCCTAAGCTGGGTTTGAAGGCATTAGCTTTACAGCTTTGAAAGCAGAAAGGGATTAACTCCTTAGCATGCAGGGCAGCTGTCCAACACCCAAAGGACACTTGTAATGACAACAAAAGGGCTGATGAATATAATTCACTAGGGGTGACTTTTTCCTTGAATCCTACCCACCATCAACCTGACAGACGTCAACCGCAAGTGAGCAAGGCAAACTTCACAGAAACTCAATCCTTTCCTTTCAGCTGAAAAGGTTATCCTTTGGTGTGAAAGCCCTGAGGTCAATGTGATGGGTGCATCTCATGCTAATGGAGATGCCTGGACACAGGAGGAGGGGTGGATGTCGTATACTTAGACTTCAGGAAGGCCTTCGATACAGTATCCCACCCCATACTGGTGAACAAGTTAAGAGGCTGTGACTTGGATGACTACACAGTCCGGTGGGTGGTGAATTGGCTAGAGGGTCGCACCCAGAGAGTCGTGGTGGATGGGGCGGTTTCGACCTGGAAGGGTGTGGGCAGTGGGGTCCCGCAGGGCTTGGTCCTTGGACCGATACTCTTTAATGTCTTCATCAGCGACTTGGACAATTGAGTGAAATGTACTTTGTCCAAGTTTGCGGATGACACAAAGCTATGGGGAGAAGTGGACATGCCGGAGGGCAGGGACCAGCTGCAAGCAGACCTGGACAGGTTGGACAAGTGGGCAGAAAACAACAGAATGCAGTTCAACAAGGAGAAATGCAAAGTACTGCACCTAGGGAGGAAAAATGGCCAGCACACCTACAGCCTAGGGAATGACCTGCTGTGGGGCACGGAAGTGGAAAGGGATCTTGGAGTCCTAGTGGACTCCAAGATGAACATGAGTCAGCAGTGTGACGAAGCCATCAAAAAAGCCAATGGCACTTTATCATGCATCAGCAGATGCATGACGAATAGATCCAAAGAGGTGATACGTCCCCTCTATCAGGCGCTGGTCAGACCGTAGTTGGAGTACTGCATGCAATTCTGGGCACCGCACTTCAAGAGGGATGCGGATAACCTCCTGGAGAGGGTCCAGAGAAGGGCCAATCGTATGGTTAAGGGCTTGCAGACCAAGCCCTATGAGGAGAGACTGGGGCACCTGGACCTCTTCAGCCTCCGCAAGAGAAGGTTGAGAGGCGACCTTGTGGCTGCCTATAAGTTCATCACGGGGGCACAGAAGGGAATTGGTGAGGGTTTATTCACCAAGGGGCCCCCGGGGATTACAAGAAATAATGGCCACAAG
>NW_005841940.1:1045865-1047487 GCF_000455745.1 Alligator sinensis | reverse complement strand
GGGGGTCTTCAAGAGGAGGTTAGATAAGCATCTAGCTGGGGTCATCTGAACCCAGCCCTCTTTCCTGCCTATGCAGAGGGTCGGACTCGATGATCTATTGAGGTCCCTTCCGACCCTAACATCTATGAATCTATGTCTGCCCAGACGATGATATTTGACATACAAGCTCTTTCACTGTTCTTGTGGCAAGTCCAGGACTCTAGTGGAAAAGTGAAGGACAAGGGTGCAGCATGACTTCCAGAAGGCCAGTCTGTGAGGACAAATCTCTCACCTGTCTCCTCCAGCAGGAGAAACAAATGGAGTAGAGTCTTTGAGCCATCAGCTGGTCTCCTTGTCTCTGCAGAAGCTGCCAGGGAATCAGTACAATGAGTCCTACTGATGTACACAAACATCCTCAGGATCACACTGATCTGGGATCCATTTCTCAAAAAGTACCCAAACCCAGAAAGGATTTCTACCCTAGAAAGTTATTGGTCCATACCTGAAATCCCCCAGCCCTTCCCAACAGAGGGCTCATCACCCCATCTGACAGCTCTATGTACTCCGGTGTAGAAGAGACAGATATCATGTCCACACTAGCCGAGACTCCCACACTGTTCCCCAGCCTAAACTGTGGGAATGGGCTTCACCTGTAGCTCCGTTCCTTTTGCAGAAGACTGCTGCGTAGATGGTTTCTCCCTCCTACAAAACCTTCCCAGTCCCCTAGTTCCCAGTTGGTCGGCCCTTCTCACCATCTTCCCAATGCACTGCAGATGATACTGCTTCCACTTAGTGAGGCAGTTTCTGAGCAAGGACCTCTGATGGTGTTCAGCCGCGGTGTCCAGCTGGGTTCTCAACACCATGGACCTCTTGGCAAGTTCCTTCCAGCGAAGAAACAGGGCCTGTAGATGCACTGTTGACAAAAGATATCATGAGCTAAAGGACCAGGAGACCTCCCGCTCTCTATCAAAGGTAGAAGCAGCTATGAGACCAGTTCTTCTATTTCCTTTGTTTGACAGTATTTCATAGAATCATAGAAAATTAGAGTTGGAAGGGACTTCAGGAGGTCTAGTCCAACCCCCTGCTCAAAGCAGGACTATCCTCAACTATATCATCCCAGTCAAGGCTTTGTCTAGCCAGGTCTTAAAAACCTCTAAAATGGACAGTCCACAATACTAACAACAATATTTAGGCTGAGAGGAAAGATAGTCTTATATGTCACTGGGAAGGGAGTCAGGATATCTTGGATGTCTTCCCAGCTCAGTCACTGACATCCTTTGTAATATTAGACCCTTGACTGCTTCACGACTCGGGTCCTTCTGAGAGTGATGATAACACCACCTCCCACCAGGAAGGTAACTATGCAGTTATGTCTACACTAATAGTTAAGCCTGACCTTAAAGTCATCTTCAAGCCTGTAACCACAAAACATTTATGCTGCAAACCCCTAAACTCAACCCCTGGCAGCAGTCTGATTAAAATGAAACACCACATGCATACATACATATGGTGTTTCATTTTAAATCATGGAAAAAATGTGGATTTTGGGTTACTTTTTTTAATCCAAAAATTGGGTTGTTTTTTGTTTGTTTTTTTTTTAAATCAGAGAAAACCAGGATCCTTGGTTATAAGTTACCATGTAG
>NW_005841940.1:1044090-1045834 GCF_000455745.1 Alligator sinensis | reverse complement strand
AAGAGCAAACTACATGGCTCCAGGTAATTATGGATGACCTTGAGGTTGACCCTAAATATAAGTGCACCCGCAGCCTTAGCCATGAATTGGTTAAGTGTTCTGAGAACCATAAATGGAAAGCACAAGTGATAATAAATGATTCTATCAAGCTTTGCCTCAACCTCCCTCAAGATTCTTGTACAATCCTCAGCTCCAAGGTACATAAGCATCTTGCAGTCATTAACAGATTTTCTCCTCCAAACACTCCTATGCGGGTGGGAGAATTATCCCTGTTGTACAGATGGGGAGCTGAGGTATAAGATAGATTTAGCAACCTGCTCAAAGGTCAGACAAGACCACTTCCCTTTCCATCAGGTCAGGAAGAATGCCTTCATTTGTACACATCTCGGAGATTAGAGGGGTACCCATTCTATGACATGAACCTCTCCAGAGCAATGTCACTACCAACAGTTCTCATGACAGATCCAGTTCATCTCATCAGCAGAGAGTAAATGTGTGGCTGCCACATGGAGCAGGGTGCTTCTTGGAGTCATGCAGCCAGAATACACATACTAATATGGTAGCATTGGAGTTATGCAACTCAACCATGCACAACTCGGTTGCAGCAACCCAGTCTTTTTGTGACTTCTTTACATCTCCTGTCCCCCAGAAACTCACCTGCATCCAAATGCTTCCTGGCTTCCCTCATAGCTGCTGCATCCTGCTGACGGCAGTACACCTGCAGGGAGGTGATGTCCCTCCACTCCAGCAACACCTAAGGAGAGAGGGAAAAGACACAGGATCCTAATGGATACCTTCTTGTTCTTTAGATGCTGGAGTGGAGACAAACTGTTCTGCTATCAGAAATGCATTCACACACACTTCCCCCAACTCTATCTTACACCAACTTCAGCAGGCAGGTGTACCCGCCTACTCCTAACAGAAATTTTTATTGCCACAGCTGTGTTCCTGAGGGGAGCCATCCATCTGGGCCCCCTTTCCATTTGCTGAAGATACAGGCAGTCCTCAACTTACAACATTTTGAGTTACGTTTCCCACTTATATTTCTAGATCAACACCCTATTTCACCCTGTCTGACCGCTCACGTAGGTTCCTAGCCGAGATACAGGACCTCCATCTAACTCAGGAGGTGCACAGCCCCACCAGGGAAGACGCCTTGTTGGATCTGGTGCTGGCCACAGTTTTTCTTTTTACAGCTATCACAGTATAGGCTCTGCTGTGCAATTTAAACGTCACAGGAGACTGCTGCTTACAAGTTGATTCTTATTTCCTGAGAATCTGAAAATATCAACTGCATCATTTGTGCAGTGAGGCTCACAGAAACATGGTGGGACCCAAAGCATGACTGGGCGGTGAATATCAAGGCTATAGGCTATATAGGAGGGACAGGACAGGGAGGAAAGGTAGGGGAGTGGCACTCTACATCAAGGAGGAATACACATCCTCATCTAGTAGCACAAGGTCAGATGAGTGCTCTGGGTTAGAATACAAAGAAGTCGAGGGGAAAGGGACTTAACGGTGGGGGTCTACTACAGGCCACCCAACCAAGGGTAAGAGCTAGACCGGGAATTCTTCAGTCAGCTCACGGACGTAGTTAGGTCAAACAATGTGGTCACCATGGGGGACCTGAACTTTCCAGACATCTGCTGGGAAGAGCAGTCAGCCAGGTCTGACTGCTCACATAGGTTCCTATCCGAGATACAGGACCTCCATCTAACTCAGGAGGTGCACAGCCCCACCAGGG
>NW_005841940.1:1031394-1041991 GCF_000455745.1 Alligator sinensis | reverse complement strand
GAGGAGGCTGGATGAACACCTTGCTGGGGTTGTTTGCCCCCAGTGCTCTTTCCTGCCATGGCAGGGGATCGGACCTGATGATCTGTCAAGGTCCGTTCCGACCCTACAAACTATGAAACCTTTTGGACGTCAAAACTATGAAACTGTTCAACTTTATAACACTTGATCTGATGTGACACCATGCCAGCAAACAAGTCGCTGTGTCACCCATCTCCCTGGAGAACATCTGTCCAAACTTCCTTGGACGGTTTCTTTAAGAAAGCAGACAAGACTCCAGAAAAACCTGCAGCCAAGACTCCTGAGAAGAATCCAGCCAAGAACCCTTCAGAAAGTCCAACCAAGAGCCCTTCAAAAAGTCCAGCAGTCACCTCAAAGAAGTCCTTCCAAATCAATATGATTGCTATTTACAATATAAATACATTAATGTAGCTATATTACTCAGCTATAATTGATTAAGTACAAAATTCTGGGTTATTTTTGGTGAAAACAGGGTATTGGGTTCAGGAACCAATCCTGCATTTATAACATTGTTTCCTATGGGAAAAATCGGTTCTGAGTTACAATGTTTCGACTTGAGACACCGTTTTCAGGAACCAATTGTGTCGTAAATCCAAGGACTGCCTGCATCTTCCTGCTTCTGGCAGATCTGCCATGTTTTTCTACGCAACTATCTACTTCCCCTTCTAAGAAAGAGGGTAAGGAAAATTGCCCACTCTCCTCACTCCTTTCCTCTCCCCTCAGCAAAAGCTGGTAGGGACCTCTCTTGAGATAGGAGGTTCTAACCTAAAATCCCTGCATCCTTTTTATGGGAAGCTGTCCACTTCCCTGTGCTTAATACTACTGTACTATATCTAGACTTAATCCCTGCTTGGACTGGTTTCACTTCCCAGCTAAACTGACCCAAGTTGCCTCCATGGTCCCACCTTTGCGAGAGTTGTTCTCCTGTAGTGCTGTTCTGCCTGAACAGCTGCCTTAGCTTCACCCATAATGACAATAGTATTTCCTCTCCAGATACTTAACACCCACCTGCAAAATGGTAAATAGAAACAAATCAGAAAGGGTCCCTGCCCTTCCATGCCAGTTTGACCATGGCACCCTTTCCACTCTTATAAGGGAACCAAAAAATGTTTTTTCACCATATCCACCCTAACAGGGTCCCTTTGGGTCTATGTTAGAAAGAAGAGTATGTAACAGCAGAAAGCACTCTTCATTTCTAATGAATGAAACTATCTGTTGCTGGACATCAAATGAATCAGGCAGTCTGGTACTGAAAGAGTTCAACAAAATAAAGCCATCAGGTAGCACAAAAACTAAAACTGGTACAGTTAATGGAGAGCAACTGAAGTCCTTACTTGCTCAGTTACCTGCCTTTTCTGTTACCGGGTTAATGTCTTTCAGAAACTGATGACTATTTGATCAGAGCTATGGGCCCAGCAGTCACTTCCAGAAAAGGATTGCCACAGCTTTGAGACAGGAACCTACTGCCTGGCAGGCAAGTCCAGAGGAAGTTCTGCCATTTTTATTGTTATTGTTCTTATTGAGATGCAGAGGAGCACTGATGCAGTGATGAACTGGCACCAAGTATTTCAGAATTAGTAAAGGTGCCAGAGAAGCCCAGCGTAGTCTGAATACACAGGTCACCCTTCTCCAGTACTGCACGTGGATAAGCAGCCTTACCGCAAGAGCTCTCTGTTCCGGTCCTCTGTCTTTTCAGCAATCTGGTGTAAAATGTGCCGTATGTTACACTGGTAACTCTGTAAGAAATCCATAAGATGAGACCTCCCCAAGCAGTTAACAACACGAAGGAGAGAAGTCCTTTGGGGAGCCCTCAGGAGCTGTAAGGTGCAGAAGCAAATGGAGGAGCTGGAACCACCCAAGCCTACCCCACTCCTCCTGATTCACAGCAGCCATCACCCACCAGTGACTCTTAGGAATCTACTGCTTATCTCAGTCTTACAACTAAGGAGACAACTTGGGCCCTTTCACGCCACAGCTATCAATAAAGCTGAGTGGAAACTCTCCACTCCGTGTAGGAGAACTTTGCCTCATCCTCCCCTACCACTTGGGCAGCTCTGACCTTGAGAGTGAAGGTGTGCTCAGACACAGAAGACCCTGTAATGAAAGAGGTCTCCTACCTTCCAGGCTCTCAAGACCCTGTGCAGCAGTGAGTGCTGATAATGCATGTCTGCTCGCATCAGCTTCCTCCATTTCTCACCCTTATGCTCCATATACTACAAGCAAAGATGGCACAGGGAGAAAGAGATCAGGGCAGGGGCAGAGAGAGAGAGCAAGAAGATAAGCATTCCAAACCTCAAGGGAGTAATGTAACCCAAAAACAAGTACTCCCAACCAGCAATGGACCCTGCTGTTAGCTTCCTCTTCTCTGAGTGCTCAAAAAAACCCACAACACTGTGCCAAGCTAATGTAGCCAACAGCATCTTATCCACAGCATATTGCCTGGGCTTCTACTTCCCTGCTGACAGAACATACTTCCCTAGCAGGACGGAGGCAAGAGCTCTGCGCCCCCATACATGGGTGCGGCACAGGTCCCTATGAATTGTCTGCACTGGCATTAGGTAGTCTGAAAAAGCAAATAGGGAAAGTCTGTCAAAACCAGAAGGATGTCTGAAGGCTGCAGCATACACCAACCACTACATGACTTGCACTGTTTAACTGCCTTCTGCCCAAAAGGGGAATTTAGAAGAAACGTTCCTGAGAAGAAAATTAAAAAAAAAATAAAAATCAAGCACTGCCTCAAAGATTACAGCCCTTCACTTCAGTGATGTTGGGGAAGGAGATGGTGTAATGGTGAGAAAGGTCTCCACAGAAACCTCTGTAACCACTATTTATTCTAAGGCAACCCACACTTAGCTACACTCCTGTCCTCTTCCTACACACTTTACCCTGGGCAGGAGAGCCAGTGCAGAACAAAACTGAAATCTTCCTCAATCCTCTAAAGGCAATTTCTACTCCTCCCACATTGCACTGATTTACCCCTTCTTAGAAAAAGGACAGACTTTGGTTAGGTAAGAGCAAGATTAAAGAGCTTTATTTCAAAATACACAATGCTTTTGTTATTGTAAATATTTTTAAGCAGCCAAATAATGATTACAAGCAACTAAGAGATGGTAGAGGATTCAAACCTTTCTCCTTTTGCCAAGATTCTCACCTCTCTCCACTGGCTCCAAGACCACTGCAGACACTTTGAATAATGGAATCTTAAGGCTTTCACCTCCTTGATTCTCCTGAAGAAAAGAGTTTTCTTACTGCGCAACTTCGATCCAGACCCATTGAGCTCCTCTAGCATGAAACCCAAACCCATATTTGCCAGCATGCGAGGAAAACACTCCTGCATATTCAGGAAACAAAGACATGCAAGCAGTTTCTCAAGCACACAAAAGGGGTGGCAAGCTGTGAATCAGACATGCCTTCATAAAAGGGGCCAGCTGTAGAAGTGGACTGGGATCACTACCCGTTCTGGGCTGCCACTTACTCTGTTCTGATTGCCTGAACCACCTTCTTCCAGAGATTAAAAGTCTTTAGTAGGAGCAGATGGTAGTAATGATCATGAGCCTGAGCCAGGCCCTCTTGCTCCTCTAAGCATGCTTCTGTTCTCCTGCGCCAGGAACACCAGAAACGAACCAACAGCTGCCACTCAAAGTGAAGAACAGCCTGCAGTTGAGAGGAGAAAGTTGGTAACCTCATGACACAAACCAGTTATAACCAGCAGGACAAGCTTCCTCAGTCAGAGGAAACAGGCACAGGAAAACAGTCCTATGTGGTTCATTTCCACTTGAGGGACAACAACAATCAGTGCAAGCACATCTTGTGTAGCCTGCATACCAGCAGCTGTTTAGGGAACTATCCCATCCATCCCCTTGGGTTAACTAAGGGAAAGTACTGTATTCACCGTTCTCTCTGCTGTTCGATCCTCTTGCTGCTGATGTGTCCTTAGCCACCACATGTCAAATGTCCGTCTAGTCCAGACCTCCCTGCAAGCAAGAAGGAATAGTATCAGTAGAACAAGCTAATCTTTCAGCCAGCTATAAGGATGACTATGGACTCCAATGGGATTTGAACCATGGTTACGTCAGTCTATTTATTACGCAGTTATCTGACCTGATATTTCAAGGCAAGGGTCCTCCGTAAGTCAGTTATGTAGCCCCACTACCCTACAAACTCCCTGCCCAAGTATGTTATGTAACCAGATGGACAGCTCCTTTGAATCCCTCCCATGCTATTAGATGACAAATAAATGTTCACATGTCCCTTGACAGATGCTTCCAGCCAGATTATTCAGAAGACCATTCCAATTTCCATTCACATCACACATCACTGAGCATGTATAGAGTGACAAATGACAAACTAACATTCTGGGTCAGGAGAGATGTTGTTACTATTTACTATATATAAACTTACACATGCACACCCCTTGTAAAAGTGCAGTGAAAGTCTATCAGCCTAGAAGCTTAGGCTGCAGCCCAATAGGAAGTGTTCCAAGCACAAGAGAGACTATTTCTGAAACACCTTAAGATAGATCTACTACTAACCTGCCAGCAAATCCCAGCAGTTCCCTAGCACAGAGGCCCAGGAGAGGACTCAGGTACTAGTGCAGTTTGTCAGGAGAAGGGCTGCTAGGGAAGATTTTCAGGGACATGAATACCAGTTAATAGGTTGAGAAGGCATGGAAGTTAGAAGAGTTGTGCTGAAGGGTGTTGCTAGCTACCAGCATGCATGTCTGATCCCTGGGCAATCAGAAACCTTGGAGCTCATGGGCATTCATGTCCTTTTTCACTCAGGCCAAAAATGTGTGTGTGTGTGTCTGTGTCTAAAGGGGGGCAAGAAAAGCTGATATAAGAAGACACCATGCTAACAGAAACTGAACTTTGTGGGAAGTCTAAGCAAGAATTAACTCGAGAAAGAGACACAAATCCCCTGGAACAGGCAGTAAATGCAGCAGCTGGACCTTTGATTGGTAAACCTTTGCATGGCAAGACTAAGATCAAACATGGAAACAAGACATACATATAACAGTGAGGGTAGCCCTGGGTGGAAGCCAAAAAGCATGTTTGTTCCTACTGAGTTCCGGACTTTGTGTACCTTCTTTGTAAATAGAGGACTGCACCCACAACATCTGACAACATTAGTCTAATAGAAGAAACTCAACAAGGTCAAGAGACAAGTGCTGAATGGTTGCTATATCTGTACATTCTTCTCATCTATCAAATCCCTTTTCTGGCTGGGGAGGCACAAGCATCACATTAGCAGATTCATGCTAGAGCCAATTTTCTCCTTCCTCACCTCAAGTTTCAGCCTCTTGAATTAAAAAAAAAAAAAGCGGGGGGGGGCAGCATCAAGTCCACTCCCCATCCAACAAATTCCAACAAATCTGAGACAATGGTTCACAGCTACATTCCCACATCAGCAGATACCATTCCTTTAACTACTTTCAGAGATGCAGCTGCCCTCATTACTCAACTCTTCCCTCCAAATTCATCTGCCAGTCTCCTACAATGCAAGGTAACTTCAGAGACACTGCAGAGGCGGTCTGTGGCTTGTTTTTAACTTGTTAAGTGTGGTTTTTGATAGTAAAAATAATTAGCCTAAGAAAAAAAAAACAGTACACAACCATTTCTATTTTGTAAAGTTGAAAAGAAAAGCCCACCAGGCCCAGAGCCCCAATTTCTTTCCAATGGGGAAGAAAAATATTTTCCTTCTGACTCAAGAAGTGGCGGAAAAAAACGGTTTCCTAGCAATTCTCCCAATAGAAACTGAACATCTGTACTTACCCAAAGCCAACTCAAAACCAATGCAGAAGGTCCACACATGAAATGCAGACAGATGAAGTTGTGAACCACAACCAATGTGGTTATTTTGGTTCAGATTTTGATGCACAGAAGATTCAAGTCTGCATCAGAGACAAACTGAAGCCTGTAGGGTTTTTCAGGCAGTCTCGTGCTGAATCTAACAGACTGTCTCGTGCCAGATCTTTCCAGCAACAACACACTTTCCCATTCTAACATTATTTATTTGCTGGTCTTTAGGCATTCTGACTTGTGGGTTAGGGTGCCCCCTGATGTCAAGACAGGCAAACTGTTTGCAACAAGTGCAAATATACAAAAGTAACCCTTAAAGAATAATTCCCAGGAAGCAATCTCTTTTTCACTAGACAGAGAAAGTGAAATACCAAACACTAAGTTTCTTCCTTACATCTGACCAAAGCTGCCACAGCCCCATACAAAACAAGCAACCTCTATTTAGAGAAAATCCATAAGAACAATCCAATGTACCTGTGAAAGCACAATGCTGTTTCCTTCATCTCTCTCCACTTTTGTTGATGATTCTTAAATTGTTTCCAAACCTGCAAGGTGACAGGCAAGATCATCTTCCCATAGTGATTATCAGCTTTAGCACGCTGGATCTAAAAGTAAGCAACAAGCTTGATTTCATTTCTGAGCCTTTCAAGTCCTTCCCACCTGAGGGACTTGTGCAATAAAGCAACCCGAAACAGACAGCCTTAGGTCATGTATAAGAGTTACGGGTTTTGAGTTCTGAGGGTTTGTTTCTGATCTTTATGCAACTCTTCTTTCCAAGAGGGAGGCAGCAACTACCTCCAAATCGGAACACAGCTTTAGCTCACTGCCTGGTACATGTGGCATCCTTGTTTATCTAATTCAGCAACTCTCAATTAGAGTGCCATGAGATCTTTTTAAGGGTGTATCAGAGTGCAAGGAGGCAAGTGATCACTCATCCCTGCCTGGCCCCTATGCAAAGAGGTGAGCCCTGTAATAAACAAATTAATTTTTTTTTAATGAAGTGCTGTTAAATTCTAAAGAGTTATGGAGGGGTACCTAGAGTCTAAAACAGGTTGAGAACCTGTGATCTAATCCAAATGTTTAGTAGGTCTGAATCTCTTGGGGGTTCATTTAATTCAATCACATACATCTGGGTTCTGGAAATAGTTGTCAGATTACACATTTGAATCTGAGGAGAAGAAATGAAAAAGGAAAGAGCCAGTATTTAATGGCCAGTCACTCAGTGAGGGAGAGAAGATAGCAGTGAATAATCTCTTCTAATTTGAATGTAAGATCTAAACCCACTCTTCCCTCTCAAAGCCTAGCTTTGTTTTTATTTCCTAAAACTGATGAATTTGGGAAGTTACAGCTGGTCTCATATTCATTTTCTTCTTTCCTCCAGAGAAATGGGCTAACCAATCTGTGCTGCTTTATCATCAACACAGGGGACAGCAACTTCCCTTCTAAGCTCTACAATAAAACTTGAACAGAGAATCTGAAGCAACCGTTGGAACTAATTCTCCATTTAAATGCTATCAAGCAAAGTCAGAATCACTCATATCTGGAAGCAAATACTGGAGTATTTTCTGCATTAGAGAAAGGCTTCAAAGTATGTGAATTCTGGGCACAGCTCAGCATCACTAGCAAACATGCTGCAAAAGAACAACAGCTATGGAGTCCATGGACAGTGAGAGCTACTTAAGCATACTAGGTATCACATACCTGCCTGTGTCTTCTCCACCTGGCATTCTCTAGCCATAGCCTGAGAGATTTGCGTAGCAAAATTATTCTGAAATAAAACATAATAAAAAGTCAGCCCTCTGGCAAACATCCATCCTTTACCTCAGGTAACAGCTCAGGACCAAGGACAGCTCCATCTAACTAAGCATCCTGAACAGCTAGCTGCTCTCATTAAGGACACTACTGTATTGCTTAATTCAGAAGGCTCTACAGGCATGCCATACGCTGTCTCCTCTTGCCCCACCAAAAGTGAGGCAACAAAGGTGGGTGTTGCATGTTAATCTAGCAGAGGATTGCATGCTTCACAGCTTGTTTAGGCCAAGGTCACTGCACCCACTACAGGATACCTGTATCCTTCTAATCATCCCCACTAAACCTGTGTCACATTCCAGTCCCCTCTATTGTATGTACTCTCTGCAACTCCACCTACCCCACCTCCCTTCATGTCTGAGCCTATGCTCTCCTTCATCCTTTCCTCCATGCCAGATAGAGACACACACACACACACACACACACACACACAGAGTGTGTGTGTCCATTCCTTCTTCACCTTCCCATACCAAAAGCTCTGTAGAACCCCTTTCCCTAATAAGCCTCTATCCCTTCCTTTCCTCTCACAACAGGGGCTCTACGCCTATGCCTCTTCTTCACAGCTTCATCCAACAGAGCGTCTCCCATTTTCTTCCCAAAAATCAGGGCTCTGTCACCCCCGTTCCCATGTTCTCCCCATCAAAGTAGCTGTGTGTACCCTCTTCCTCAGATCTATATCCCCCCTGGGTCTGTATGCCCAACCCATGCTATGTATCCACATTTCTCCATCCCTCCTCCTCCACATTCTTCTCTCATTATATCATTCAGGAAGTCTGCATATCAAACTACTGGGAGGGTGGAAAGAGATGAGATGGTGCAGTCATGTTGGAAGGCATGATTAAGTGCTTGATCTATAGACAGCTACAGACCTAGAATGCAGGACAATGCTAAACAAACCATCATGGACTCTCCTGTCTCCCCATTGCCCTCCCCCTGCGTTGAGTTTTCCAATTGCCCTTCCCCTCCTCTACAAAGAGAGGGAAGGTGAAAAACAAAACAACAACAAAAATGGTTCTGATCACCAAAGCCAAAAAAAATTCCCTTAAATTTTGAAAACAGTTACACATGGCTTTCAAAGCCACCATCATATGGATGGAGAAGTGTCACCAAGTTGAGTTCAGGGGCTCAGCAAGCTCTGCTAGGATAGAGGGGGGCAAATACAGGTTTCTTCAGATATGTGTACTCACTCCAGGACTCTTTATAAAAAGGCAAACCATGTCTAGTGGAAGGATCCCAATCATGGAAGTGTTACTAGATCTAAAACCAGAAATCAAGAGTTGGTGGAGTTACAGCTCCTTCGGTACATGGAGATGCAAATATTTCTACAGACCTGTAGTGCCTGTGAGCTGCAAGGGTCAGAGACCATAGCTGCTTTTCCTCTTCCTGTTCTAGCCGAGATTTCCAGCAATTCCAGAAGCTCTGCAGCAGCTGGAGCAAAAGAGCAAAGACAGAAATGCTCACATATTAAGCAGGTGATAGAATAGAGTATATAAAATGTCCTTAAAAAAAAAAAAAAAAAACCACCCAAAAAACAAAACAAACAAAAAACCCCAGCATTCTGCAAGGAGTTTCCAAAGCAATGCTTAAAAAACAAAAGCAAGCACATGAACTCAGTACATTTCTGGTTTCTTCATGTTACTCTGAACACGCAAAATGAATACCCAAAGCCTTGCTATAGAAAAGTTGGTATATATAGGTACTGCTATAGCCATGTTTTACATGAGTTTGTTCTTGTCACAGGATTACAGAGATGTACTGTAATTCCTCCAGGTTACAAAGGTTTGTGATGGGACTCCATAAAAAACAAAGAACCAGACCAATATATTTGTCACCGATCCTAGACATACATAAGATATACTTTTAACTGTTTGTACCAAGGGAACAATGCAAATGACTGAAGAATATTTTGTAGGTGCTATTATGAAAAGGGTTTTTTGTTTGTTTGTTTGTTTGTTTTTAAGGAAAATTTTTCATGTCCCAAATCAAATCACCCAAATCAATTCCAAATCCATGAGTCATTCAAGAACCATACTACTGGCAACATCCTCCACCCCAGCCTGGGGCTTCAGATGCTTCCAAATCCTTTGGCAGGCATCCTACTTGCAGGCCCAAGCCCAAAGGCTTGAGGTACAGATGCCCTTGAGTTTCGCTTGCCCTCAGCCGTACAGCCACAGAAGCAAACTAGGGAGAAGTCTCTCATTTCCATAAAGTTGGTGTATAACCAAGATCGTTCCACTGAAAGTGAAAGTGGGAGGCTATCTATGCATTACCTCAGTCAAGGTACTACCCCCAGCGAAGAAAGTGCCTTTCCCCTGCAACTAGGAAAACCACCTTAGTGGTATGGTATTTCCCCTGCCAGGTAAGTGCTATTATGAGAAGGTTTTGGGGAAAATGTCTCACAGAATCAGCATAGCACATGTGCACGTGCACCCCCCAACCCACCACAACTTGACGTTGCCGATGAGCCAAATTTTTTCTCATTTGTTGGAGACGAGCATTCACAACATTTTTCTGGAGGGCATCAAATCCAAATTGCTGTGGAAAAAAAAACAGCAGAACAGCACTCAACACTTGTACACTGTGAATTATTAAACATGCAGGGGCTGATTTGCCAAGGAGCAGCTGAGCCTTATACACAGTACTGGCACAGAATTAACAACAAAATTAGGTTGTTGTCTTACTGCCTTGTCAGAGACATGCAATTAGTGGTGTCAGTCTGAAGTCAGGCAGAAGGCACTGCAGGCCGCACCTTAGTGACTACTTCATTCAGAGAGACATGAGCTTTTGTAGCTGATTGCCTACTTAGTCAGATGCATATGCCTCTCTGAAAGAGTTACTCTCTAAGGTGCCACCCTGCCCTACCTTCTGCCTGCCTTGTCACAGACATACATGCATCCCTCAGCTTCTCCTATTTCATTAGACACTTTAGTTCTCAAGCTAAATTAAAATTCTCCTCCCTTCAGGCTTTCTTC
>NW_005841940.1:1021972-1031363 GCF_000455745.1 Alligator sinensis | reverse complement strand
TCCCCACCCAGCCCCCCCACCAGCCACTGGTCCTACCCCTCTCTTGTGGAAACCAACAAAGCCTGTACCTTGCCCATCTTCTCTAACTGAAGATTGACAATTTGCTCCTATCCATGAACAAGAGAAACCCACAGACTCTTCCATTTGAAGGTCCTTCTCACCTAGGAAAAGAGATTCCACTTTCCCCTTTCCCAATATTCTAACTTTTTAATTTCCATGCTCTCTCAGGACTAAAATCCCAGAATGCTCTGATGTTGGGAATATTATTGTGCTAGAACAACATTCTGCCTTGAAAAGTTTATATGCCCTTTTACACTACTGCTGCCATTTTCAAAATACAATTCCACTGACTTTAGGGACATGTTTTTTGATGACAGCCGCTTGCCTATGTTACAGAAAAACCTCACCTTCAACACGCGTAATGATCTGTAACTCAAAAAATTCAAAGAACGTGTCTGCTGGGAGGGAGGTAAGGATAAGATGTGAAATCCCAACTTTCCCCAAAGGCATGAGACAAATTCAGGGACTCTGAAGCTGGTGTATGCTGAGATTATTGTAAAGGGGAGTGCAGACATGAATCCTGCAACACAGCAGTGTAAGAGGGAACACAGGCATTTGGGGCAGCAACTCATTCACATATAGCAAAGGTGGAAAAAAATATCACCAACAATAAAAAAGGGAAAATGCTATTCTGTATGAAGGGGGCCAGGGAGTGCATGAAGAGCCCAAGAGGTCAGGACTGATTTGCTACTTCTCAAGCCTCTTGATTAAAACAATGAATTTCTCAGAGGGAAGCAGAGTTTCCACATCCAGATAGGAGGATGAGTCCCTATACCATCCCTGCACACAAGAGCTGCAGAACAGCTAGTCTGGTAGATTCCACAGCAGTTGAAGTTTGCGTGACTGAACACATCACTGAGGAAAATTCTCTAACCCAATGCACTCAACATTTATGCGATCCCACATGCTCCTAAACACAACTATCTGAAATACTTCCAAGGAGTCCAGGCTCCTGCTCACCTGAGATATCATAAAGTTCTTACCAACAGATGATGCTTGTGATGCTTCTCGGCCAGCTCATGCTGCCAGTTTTCTTCTCTGCGCAGTACCACATCTGTCGAGTTAAAAAAAAGGTCTTGCACAAACTCCTCATCCTGACAGGCTCCCACAACACATGCCATTAATCCTCAGAAACCAGCAGAGACCTGCTCCTGCAACCTGCCTTAGCATTTGGGCTCTCCAAACTGGGATCATCATATTTTGAATGCAGCATGGGGATGGGGGTCTTTTAAAAAAAAAAAAAAACTATTGTGCATGATGTTACAGAGCACTTCTCTCCATCCATATCTTAGCCTTCACAGGTTCTTAGCTTCAAACACACTAGCATATTTCATTGCAACAAGTCTTGTTTCCTTTCTGAGTTTGTTCCTCACAGACTTACCTACATTTAGTCAGGAAGTGTTTCTTGCACCTACCAATTCTTGAAGCAAATGCTGTTTCTTGCATTACTCTTTCACTTGCTACTTTCCCTGTAGAAATACCCTGAGCCTGGTTTCTTTAATGGTGACCCACAAAAAGGATACAATGCTTCCAGTGTGTGAAGACCCTCCGTAAGGCACTCCTTACTGCTAGCTCACCAATGTACTCCTGATGGACTCTCATGCTTCTCCTGTGCTCCCAGGCCAGCTGCCAGCTTGAGAAACATTGCTGGAGCACATGGCTCTGGTGGTGTTTCTGGGCCAGCTCTAGAACAAACAAACATTACAAGTGAAAAACTATCCTTGCTCTAGCCTCGTGTGCATCAGGATTAGAGCCCACAGTTTGTACATCATTACTTGAAGTGACAGCAACTCTACTATCATCAGGAATCAGAGGAATTCATAACAGCTTTGGTAACTAAGTTACTTGCGGGCTATATTCCTCCTCTTGGTGTGAGTAAGCAATCCCAGTGTGGTAACATTTCAACTTCAAGCAAGGGTTTCCCTCTCCCTAACACTCTCTCAAATCCTCTGTCACTTAAGAGCACAGACCTAAAATCTGCAGTTTAGCATGCATTTCAGTGCATACCAGCTTCTTTGCACTGTAAGGTTTCATATTTACCACTTCCCAGAGCACCAGGCTGGATTATCACCAAGTCTTAGGTATCCACTCAAAAGACCAAATTTATCTCAGTGAATTTCATTAGAGCTCTACTGGAGAAGCATTTGGTGCAGAATCCTTACACCCCCTTCTTTTAGCAATCATTGTTCTGCTTATTTGCAAGGATCCAGATTAGCCCTGAACTTGGCCTCAGACCTCCTCCTCATAGATAACATCAGATGCAAGCCATACTGCAAGAGGACAATATAATGCTTTCCTTTTTCAAGACCATACCCATCCTTCCAATAAAAAAGGAATATTGGGTACTTCTCTCAATGGCTCAGCATGCAACCCTTGCTAGCCAGTGAGCCCTGGACTCTGGAGTTCAGCTGAACCACCAAACAATTAATCATGTTTTCTAATGCAGAAAACTTTTAGCAGGAGCCAGGAACTAGCCAGTCAGGGAAGTCATTCTGTCCTACCTCTCCACTCTGACTTACTGTCCTGATGCCTTTTAAGTCTTCGGAGCTGCAGGTATCCCTGCCAGGCCTTCATGCACCTCTTCAACTCACAGTGCCGATGATGATTCATTGCCCAGGCCTCCTTCCACTTGACATTCTGGCTGTGTAAATACAAGTCTTTCCATTGCAGCCAGGCCTGACAAGGTAATTAAGGAAAAGTGAAGAGGAGGACTAGCTGGGGAGCAAGAGTGAATGGGGAGTAGCAGGGGAGGGAGGAATGGAAGCACAAAGGCAACAGATTAGGAGACGAGACTGAAGAGGGAGCTATAGTAAACTCAAGCTTCTACAAAGCAGTCCTTCAGTTTTGAGTCTTATACTGAATTGCCAATCAATTTAGCCAAGAATTCTCTTTTACAGCCTCCTCCCTTCCCTTCAATCAAGATGCAAGTCTTGCAGCTCAGGTTTCCTCATACATATCCAGCCCAGTTCCTCCAATCTCAATAACCACTCCAACCTAAGCTTTCTCTACCAAAGCATATGGCAGTTTAGAAATGAGGGAACTGGGAAATGTCTGGGCAAATGTTAAATAGGAATGTATTGTTATTAATCAATGTTTTTGCAATGTTTTATTAATGAATAGTTGTAATTTTATATCTTTGTGCCTTGGTAAACTGTATAGCCTATCAAAGTTAAGCCACAGCTATATCGTAATATAGTCCCAGTGACACTAAAATTAAATTTATCACTTTTGTAACAGTGTTAATAACTAACTTACACACAAAATGTTTTAGTGATGCTACATAAATGCTTTGTGCGCAACAAGGAGGGGACTGCTGGATATGAAAACTGAAATATTGGACAATGTTTGTTGCACAAAAATGCAAGACAATGGCTGGGGCAAGACTGGGTTGTGGTAACAGGACTGTTGCAAGAAAATCAAATTCTGCTAACGGCTTGCAACCCATTAGGCAGAGACAATGGAGCCTGAGGTACCCAATACCAGACCCATGCCACAAAATAATAAAAGTGATGGTTAAAATTGTTGGCAGAGACCTGACACACTCATCACGTGTATTTCCAAGCTAAGAAAGCCAAAGCAAAGGCTGAGCCACTGAAGGCAAGGAAACTACGTATGCATTTTAACTGAACTAGCAACTAAAGACGACAAAAGACTAAATATGCATCTCAAGAAAAACCTGTAAAAGGTACAGGAAAAATGTCCTGTATGTGACATGCTCATATTTCTCAAAACAGGCATCCAATATCTAAGGCAGAGGCAGACAAAATCCAGCCTGACAGGCCATTCTATCTGGCCTATGGGACCCCTAAAAATTTAGAAAATTAATGTTTCTGTCCCTGGCTGCCTGTCAAAGATGACAGGAGCCAGTGGCAGTAGAACCCAGGGAGAGTTCGTGGCAGAACTAAACAGCCACAGCAGTAAGTCTGTCCTTGCTTCTCCCCTGCCCCTCCCCTGCACCATGTGGTTCTCAGCTGCAGCACCGGGACTGAGAGAGCAAATGGGATGTGGAGCCAGAGTAAGGGGAAGACAGGGTAGCGGCAGGAGAAGGGCAGCAGTGGCAAACTGGAGGCAAGTGGCGGTGAGCAGGAGCACAGGGCATGTGCCAGTGCCCCAGGACCAGGAGTAGCAGGACCACAGAGCCTAGGCTTGCAGAAGTGCTGGCAAGGGCTCTGCCTGTCATACTGGTGGGGGGGCGGGGAGGGCAGGCTGGGCAAACTCTCCCCCTCCACCCATGCCACAACCCTCCTCACACACACACATACACCTCCCCACAAAACCCATGCCCACCCACACCCCACAGAGACTTCTGGTGGCAAAGGACAGGGGTTAGAGGTTAGGGGGTAGGACCAGGCAGTAGGGCACCTGTCAAGATGGCGACCAGGGGGTAGGGCATCTGTGGGGCATCTGTCAAGGAGCAGGATTACCCATGCAGCCCCCAATAGCTTGCTAAAAATTCGGTAAATGGCCCTCTGCCTGAAATAATTGCCCACGACTGGTCTAAGGTGTTACAAACATCTCAATCATTTGATGTGTCTGGAGTTTTGTAAATAAACCATCACCAGTACAAGCTATTGTGAATTTGCCCCATTGATAAATAAATACCCAAAGAAGGTCCGGTAACCAATGCCTCTATGCATCCTGTTTGACCACTCAAAACCTGTCACCTGTAACTGACCTATAATTGCAGTGGCTGTGAAAAACATAAGTCTTCACAGCTAGACAAATCCAAAAACAGGATCCAGGCAATTTAACAATTGTAATATGATGGTCACCTTCTTTCTCCCTGTTTTGTTCAAACTTTAATCGGCCAACTATCAAGGAAAAATGCTTTAAAGCTGTACAATTAAACAATATAAAGGAAGACAAAACTGCCAGCAAGGTGTGTGCAGTCCAGGGAAGACCAAAAAGCCATCCTGCCACCCAGCCAATAAGCAAAGGATCCACACTGTGAGGCTGTACAAGAACTGCTTCCTGCCTGCACTGGATAAAGATGTCTTCGCAGCTAAGAAAATACAAGGACTAATAGCTCATTTTATATTGGGAAGAAGTCTTTTTCCATCATTTACTTTATTAACTTAATAACTTTTAGTTATTAAAGCAAGCCTTTCTGCTATTCGTCAACCAAATGTTGTGTCAATTCTTAGAGCAGTAGGTTTAAAAACCCATTTGTAAGTGCAGCATCAGTGATTTAAGACACAGAAGTCATAAATCAGGATCTACTCAAATAGCACTGAAGCGAAGTAAAAATTGTGGGCCACTCGTGCCTAGCACCATTTTCGCGGTCTTTTTGTGGCACATCTCCCCACTGCTGGTTGGCCAAGGAATCCAGCAACCCCACCCATTGCCACTGATTGGCTGAGTTGCCCTTCATGTGGCCCCACCCCTTCTCACTGATTGACAGAGGCAGTGAGGCTGCATGAAGGGCAGCTCTCTTGGCTGATCAGCAGCAAAGGGAAGGCGGGGCAGTGGCCATCTTAGCTGCTCCCCTTTGTGTCGACGGCTTCCCCCTTCCCACCCCCTGGTAGGCTGCAAGGCTGGGCCACAATGGCTGCTGGCTCCCACTGGGAAGCCAGCATTTTATTTTTTGTAAGCTTGTTTTTTCCAGTGATTCTGTGCAAAATCTTGAAAACTTCTGTTTTTCACAGCTCTCACCGAAACTGCTGTTTTTCACCGTTTCCACAAAAGTTGAGAAATTGCAATTTGAAATTGCTTCGCTGGGGGATGGAAATTGCTCCGCTGGGGGATGGGGCCACAGGGGGACACAAGGACACTTCCCAGCCAAGACAGGTGACGAGCACAAGAAGTATCTAGGTAAGTGACAGGGGTCCAGATAGTCCTGGAATCAGAGGGGAGGTGCATGCACCCATAGGAGGCCTTAAATGCCTCTACACTAATACTCATAGTATGGGGAGCAAGCAGGAGTAACTTGCCCTCCTGCTACCTAATACAAACCCGGACATAGTGGGCCTCACTGAAACCTGGTGGGATTCAACCCATGATTGGGCGGTAAACATCAAGGGCTACAGACTATTCAGGTGGGATAAGAATGAGGAGGAAAGGTGGGGGTGTGGCGCTCTGCGTCAAAGAGCAATACATATCCTCAACAAAAAGCATGGGGTCAGAGGAGGGGCAGACTGAAGTGCTCTGGGTTAGAATACAAGGGGGTTGGGGGGAAAGGGACTTAACGGTGGGTAGCTACTATCGACCCCCCAAACAGGGGAAGAGCTGGACCGGGAATTCTCAGGTCAGCTTGTGGAGGCAGTTAAGTCACGGGATACGGTCAACATGGGTGACCTAAACTACCCGGACATCTGCTGGGAGGAGCAGTCAGCCAGGTCTGACCGCTTACGTAGGTTCCTAGCCGAGATACAGGACCTCCACCTAACCCAGGAGGTACACAGTTCCACCAGGGTAAATGCCTTGTTGGACCTGGTCCTGGCCACAGGCAACGAGCTGGTGAGGGGACTGTGGGTTCTCAACCACCTGGGAGATGGTGATCATTGCCTACTGGAATTCACCATCCACTATCCACCAAAGGCAGCAGCCCTTGACTTCAGAAGGGCCAATTTCAATGAGTTAAGGAGATCAGTCGAGGAGGCACTGAGGTCCCAGAGGGTAAGGGAGTTGGGAGTCCAAGACGAGTAGTCGTTCCTTAAGGAGACTATCCTCCAAGCCCAAAGGGTGACAGTCCCAATGCGAGTCAAAGGGGGCAAGAGTGCTCAAAAGCCCCCATGGCTCACCAAAGGCATTCAGAAATGTCTGAAAGCTAAAAAGGAGGCATACACCCAATGGAAGGGAGGGACCATCACCAAGGAGGATTATACCTCCACTGCTCGAGACTGTAGGGGGGCTGTTAGGAAGGCTAAGGCGGAGACAGAACTAGGGCTAGCAACCAGGATCAAAGATAGCAAGTCGTCCTTTTTTAAATACATAGGGAGTAAAAAGAAAGCACCAGGTAACATGGGGCCCCTGCAGGACACGCTTGGCAATCTGGTGGTTGCACCAGACGATAAAGCTCTTTAACAAATTCTTTGCCTCCATTTTTCTGAGCAGGGACTGGGACATCCCCTACACTGGGATGCCAGACGGACTCAGGAGAGGCATAGCCAGGCCTAGGGTCAGAGCGGACCTAGTTAGGGAACTTCTGGTGGGACTGGATGGGTTCAAATCAGCAGGTCCAGATGATCTCCACCCCAGGGTGCTGAGGGAATTGGCAGAGGTCATTGCGGGACCCATGGCACGGCTTTACGAGCGCTCGTGGTACTCTGGCCAAGTGCCAGAGGACTGGAAAAAGGCCAATGTGGTCCCCATTTTCAAAAAGGGGAGGAAGGAGGACCCAGGAAACTATAGGCTGGTTAGTCTTGCCTCGGTCCTGGGGAAGCAGGGGAGATTATGCTTAGGGGCAACCAACATAGGTTCATTAGGGACAGGTCCTATCAGACCAACCTGGTTGCCTTCTATGACCAGGTCACAAAATCCTGAGACGCAGGTGTTGCGGTGGACATAGTCTTTCGGGACTTCAGGAAGGCCTTTGACACTCTCTCTCACCCCATTCTCATTAAAAAATTAAGCGACTATGGTGTCGATGCTGTTACCTGTCAGCTCTGTGTTCCCAAGGGAGTCCTGGCACCCAACTTGCTGGACTTACAAAGGACTTTTTCTATTCCACCCCGCCATACACACACACCCACCCACTTCATTTAACCAGAACTAAGCAGAAGAAAAGTTTAATGGGCATTTCGGGCCGTACATTCCCCGGTCCCACTATGGGAGGCCTATTTAAACTTGATTGACTAAAACTCGGTCACCAGGTTATGGAATGCTGAGGCAAGAGACCGAGTCAGAGGGGGTATGGGCAACATTTGAACAATGGTTAAGGGTTCATCACAACGTCCAGCCCATTGGAGCCCTGACCACAAATGCTATCATACTTTTCCCTGGATGACTGGTGTAAGTCCTCCCCACAAAGTTTATGAACACTCCAATAATCCCCTTAAGTCTGTTAAAAGACTACAGTAAGATCTGGAAAAGTCATGCTAAGCTGAGGCTTATTCACAACAGGTAAAAATACAAAACCCTGATGCTGCAAGCTATCTGAGAAAAGCAATGAGGTATCCCCATCCAGTATATCTGCTATCCATAAAAATTTCAAGCTGGCTCCTAAGTGTCTGGTTACTCCTTAAAAACTTATGTTTTTGTTCATTAATCAGATTCTTGAGATGTTCCAAACCAGATAACCCCTTGTCAATAGAAAAGACAATTATTTACACAGTTAAAACAATGCTTTGAAGAATCTAAACTGAGTGTTTAAAAAGCTGTAAAATCAGCAAACGGAGAACTTCAAGAGAAATCTCTCCGACACCATCTGCTATTGTTCTCGGGAAGCTGGAAGAAACAGATAGTCTCCCTTCAAGGATTGTGCTAAGAACTTTACCTGTCAGCACTGGAACACGAGTGCCTTGGACTGGTGAGACCCCAGGTCTTGGTCTCTCTCTCTCTCTCCTTTCTAGGCATAGATTTCTGAACCTGAATTGTATTAGTTAAGCTTGAGCTAGGTTTCCCCAAATACTTAGTGAAACCAGGGTAGTATTGCAATTGTTTTTGTTTGTTTTCCTTTGCGTGTCTATTACCATGTACCGTTATAAATGTCATATACTTAGCAATAAATAATGTTTATAGTCAAACTGGTAGTAACCGGATGCACGTTTCCTTCTCTACTTTCCTTCCCCACTTGCTCTGCAGCAACGTTTCTTTTACCTAAGCTAAAGATCCCTGTGAAGCCCAGAAACACTGTGGGGTCTGCTCATCGAGAGGCTACCATTACTAAGACAGTTAGGGCAAAAGATTGGGACGTGCTGAGTTTGAAACACATTAAGAGGATCAGCATGTACAGGCTGATTGACCCAGTTTGGCTCAGACGTGCCCTAATAAACTGAATGCTGGCCCATGAGGGTGTCAGCTAGACACCCAGCTAGATTCAGAGGTATTCTGGTTATTTGTGTGCTAGTGTCTGACTGCATTTTATTGCTACCTTAATGAATTGATTCCTGGCATATGAGGGTGTCAGCCTGTCCATGCTGATCAACCCAGCAGGGTCAGGCATGTCACGTTAATCTGTGTGCGTTTGTGTGTATGACTGATTTGGTGACTGGTGGAACCCAGTCCCATTGAAACTGAGTCCTGCAAGATAGCTCCACTGGGGGTAAGGACTTGCAGAAGGGATAGATACAGCTCTGTATAGAAACACAAATAACACAAGCAGCACATGGACAGAATTACAAAGACCCTAGAAACATATCCCTAATAAATGAGCACACCCCAAAGTGATGGG
>NW_005841940.1:1008182-1021037 GCF_000455745.1 Alligator sinensis | reverse complement strand
CGGCATCCTTTCCTGCCCATGGCAGGGGGTCGGACTTGATGATCTGCTCAGGTCCCTTCCGACCCTACCAACTATGAAACTGTGAGTACGTCCCTAGTTATAAAAAGTCAGTGTTTGTAGGATTTACCCGAAACTGAAGACTCAGTGCCCAGTGTTGCAAAGCCAGGGCATCCATCTCACGGCTGGCACAATTCTGAAGCAGTCGCCTTGTCCACATTCTCCATGGCACGCTACCAAAAACATTTAGGACACATTCAAAACATGCAGTTTGGTACAGGGACCTAGTCTCCTCTTATCAGGAAAGCAAGGGGCTCTCTGACTCTACCTAGACATATCAGCAATGAGGTACTGCCTGCCAGCTTGAGTCTTATGGAGCCTTTTCACTTCAAAGTATATAGGGAGGAGGAGTAGAGACAAAAAAAAACCAACTCATAACGATCAGTCAACAATATTCAGTGCAGAAGATCATGTGATAGAGAGATGGAAGCTCTGCACTTATGGTTAATAAACGATTCTTTCAAATCCATTCTCACCGCAGAGTGCTCCTTTCACTGAATGCCAGGGCCTTAGATTGCATGCTATGCTTGGTCCTGCGAACATCAACGTAGATCAGCCAACACCGCCATGTCCAGCGTAACTTCTGCTTCTCTGCTGCATACAGCAATGATTACATCACTTTTAAAAGACATCCTATGAAGATTTGGCAATTCTGTAACAAATCCACATCGACACTCCAGCTCAACCTTCCATCCCACCAGCCTCACAGTGCCACTTGGTAGGAAAGCCTAGAAGTGCAGGTGGTCCAAAAGCCAAGACTGCTCTGCAAGATGGCTGTTGGCTCACTAAGCTTTGTTCAAGATAAGAATCTATTGGTATTGCAGAGGTTATAACCATCAAAATATACACAGAATATGCTAGGTTAATTACTTTGTTCAAGCTTTAAGATCCCTGTGGGCTTCACATACATGTGCTGATAATATTCAATAATTATTATTATTTCTATTGCATTAGTTTAGTGTAACTGGTTTATTGGAAAAGATTTAGCACCTTATGCAGCCCTTCAGCAAAAGTTATTAGAAAGTGAAAAGCGAGGCACAAAGGAATTATTTGTTCAGGTTCATCCAGCAGCAGAGCCAAGAACAGAATACAAGTTTCCCAAATCCCAGTGCTCTATCCACAAGGACACACTACCTTTCACACTACTCATATATAAAGACTGATGTTGTTGAGGCAGAGAGTTGTTAATGAGAAACAATCCAAACCAGCAGCATAACTGGGAAGCAGGGAGAGGGGGCAGCAAGTGGAACACCAGCTTCAGTCACTGATTTACAGCAGGTGCCAATGGACTGCCCTCCCCCAGAAGTCTTTATCACTACAAGGGCAGCTTGGCCATAGGAACTAAACAAGCATACCCCATGGCTAGTAGTGTATCTGAGGGGGTAGACAGGTGTCATTACAGGCTTTGCCACAGGAGGAACATGCTTGTACCTGAAGGGGCGAGGGAAGTACTAGGTACCAAGAACAGCCCCCAAGAAGCCTGCACTGCTGCCTGTCCCCCAGCAGCAGCAGGTGCCCAAGCCCATACTGCTGCAATAGCAGCCACAACAACAGCTGTTGCTGGAATAAAGACAACCAGGCAGGTAAGAATCTCCCCCTCCCCCAGTTCTCCACTAGTCAGCATAACACCACGCCCCCACCCCCCTATCTCTGCCCTGGGCACTGGAAGAGCTAGCTATGTCTCTGATCCAAACCACATGTTCACTCACCCCTCCCACACATGCACACTCCTTGATTTTATGCTGTTTTGTATTTTATTTCTTTTATAAAAATAAACAGAAACCTTCAACAACAAAAGTCTTCCTACAAACAGATGTCCAGGATCTTGTGAATATAGGCTTAAAAGGGGTCATTTCTTTTGCAATCTGACTAATTAATGAGACATTATTTTTCTTTGAAAACAAAATGGTCCACCTTAAATTGGCTCTGTGGTATTAGTATTTCAAAGCCTTGCACAGAGCCCTCTGATCTTCAGTGTGACAAATTCTAAAGCTTTAACATCAAAAGTGGGGGTTACAACAGGATACTCCATGAAAGTGATGTAAAAATGACTATTCTGGCCAGTGTGCACAAAATCTTTGTTCTGTGCCAGTGAACAGTGCTACTCTTCTTTTCCACACTTACCATGAGACTCTGCAACATGATACTTGCTCTTCTTCTCTCGCTGCTGGCATACATAAACCTTCCAGGTCTTAAACACTAGATTGTATAAGAAATATCTGAACAGGAAAGAAAGAAAAACATTGCCATAAGCCTTCACCCAAACACACCAGTTTCTATATAGCACAGCCACCCTCACTTGGTTTGGTAAAATATGTCATGACCAAGGGAGACTCGTATCATTCAGCAAGACTCCTATCATGCAGGATACTGGGCATTCACACTGAGGACTTGTATTCAGGATCGTAGATTCATATTCTGGAAGGGAAGCATTTTACAGAACAGGATACAGACATTTTGACTCGTCAAAATATAATGGGAGAAGGTCTTGGATCCATTCAGGATTTCTGCTTGATCTAACCCCTTTTGGAAAGGGAGCACCTTTACAGAGAGACTCTTTTAGTAAGTCTGTGGGGACTAGACGGTCATCTGTGTTTTATTCTCACTTTAATGAGAACAATAGCCTGCACTGAGAAGGCAACAAGGATGGGATTCTAAAGGGTTTCTCTGCCTGAAAAAGGCCTCTATGAAGAAAGTCTGTTAAAAATGGGGCTGAACTCAGTCCTCGTCTCTGAGACAAGATGAGGAATAATGAAATCCCTTGGTTCCTTTGAACAGTTGTCAGGAAAACCTTGAGAGGAAGGGAGAAGTGTACAAAGGACTATTAGATTACCATAAAGTGAGGTAAAGTACAAACAGATTACAGGTTGGCTTGGGATCCATAAAAGTCCCATGAAAAAGCAACTTCATTTTATTCCCAGGTCCCATCACGCAGCAATATGAACAAGAGAATAATATAGAATGGAGTGGCCAACCTGCAACATGAGTACTGCATGTGGAACAGGCAGCCTCTCTCTCACACATGGCAGATCAGGCAAGAAGCAGACAGCAGAGCAGCAGAGCAGGTAGTGAAAGGGACTGAAGTGGCACTCAAGGGTTTCATTTTATCATGCCTGATGAAAAGTTTGGTTCCTACTGATCTAGAATGCCTTTTTCACTGATTGTGCTTCCAGAATCTGTTCCAACCTGGCATATAACCTGGATGGAGAACCAGTCAGAGAGAGAGAGACCAAGTTCCCATACCTCAGTGTATAAGAAGCAGGCAAGAGGCATGGTGGTTAGTCTGCTTTGACCCCAACAGCATAAGCCAACAGCATGGGATCACTTGAAGGACAAGTGGAATTCTTAGTCTGAATGTAACTCAGACCTTTCTGAACAATTATATGTTGCTAAAAATCAGGAAATTCAATTTCTGCTAGCCAAGCTGAACCCTCATGACACCTGAGCTGTACAATATGACCCCATCTTAGGGCAAAACATAAAAAAAGGAAAAGAAAAGTGTGCTGCTGTTGGATAAATGGGTCAGAGATTAGAAAAAGACAGGAAAGAAAAACTGCAAAAAGACATGACAGAGGCATTATAATTGGTCTTTCCCAACCATGCAATCCTGCCCAGGTAGATACGTACTAATACATATACCCCTCTGAACCTAGCTATGAACACAGTGATCATTTCACAAACCTGTAATGGCAGTCAGCTCTGATGCTGAGCTTCCACTCTCTGCAAACAATCCACCATTCCTCCTTCCACTCTCTGAAAGTTTTTTGCAGAATCTTCTGGTCATAATGGCATCTAGAGATTTGAAAGATGTTGAGGATGGGGAAGATTTATAATGATTTCTGAGATAATAGCAGATGCATTTTAAAGAAACTGCATTTCTTTTTCCAGTCTTGTTTGCTTAACCTAAGAGTCTCTGAATGCATGACAAAACATAATCATTCTATCCCAAATTTCACCCGAGAATCTGGAAGTGCCAAAAGAAACACCTAGTTAAATCTTACATAATCTGTGTAAATACAGCAGCTCTTGTAAAGTTGAGCAAAAAGAAAGACAGTTTAAATAACTAGCCCAAGATCATGGAGTCGTTTGATGGTAGACCTGGGAACATTTCCTGACCTTTCAATCTCTGCTCTAGTCACTAAACCCACAGCTAAATGGTGACATTTCCACATCTAATTCACCTCATTCTACATTGATTTGCATGAATATTTTAAACTGCTTTATCTTTAAAAAAAGTATATATCATCTTAAAATCTCTATTTACTCTTAGAAGTCGTGCTGAATTTAAATCATCCTGATTTTAAGACAAGCATTGAAAATTGATTGAGATTTTCAAACATTTTGAGTTGCATATAACCCTCACTAACAACGTAGATGGGTATTCCTCTCTAGTTGTGAAATATATAAGAGGTTTATGAAGTATATACTGCCTCTGTATTTGTTAACTTCCTATTTTAGCACAAGCAGCAGCGGTCCCAGTCTTTTAGATGCAATTTGTGCATCCAACAAAGCCTGGAGGTATGTGACATAAACATTCAAAATTAAACTGAACTAATACAAACTCACATGGGAGGAGGTTTTAAACTGAACTAGAGAACTGGGACTTGGATTAGGAACTCCAGCACAATATTCTCTGCATCAGGTAATACACCTACTGTCTCTTTCTCTGGCACCATAATTCTGATTTCATTTAAACCAGTCATCTTTCCTCTGTACTACTAATCTGTGAAAACAATCATTTGGCCAAGATGGCACAGCTCATATTGCAAAAAAACCGAACAAACAATCCAACAAACCCCGCCCTTTAAATGTCATTAGATGGAACTATGAAATACTGCATTTGTAGGCGTTTCTTACTTGTTTGTATTCGTCACAGAAAAGCAAGCAAACAAGGCAGTAAGCAAACTACAGGCCCAATCTTGCAGCCTTAATTCACATGAACATTCCCAAATTAATGAGGATGCTCAGAGGTATGAGGACTGCAAGTTCAGACTCAAAATACCAGCCCTCCTACACTGCAAACCCTTCTACAAGCATCTGTGCATATATTGTACAACTCAAAACTACCTACCCCATCAAATCAAGTTGCTAAGCCATTCCAAGCACTCAAGCAGAGAAAAAACAAGCAAACAAGAGAATCACAAATTATTCTTTGAAACTGTCGAATTATTAAAAGTCAACAGGTGAGAATTTTTTGGTATGATATATGTTATTGAACCAACTGCATGCTGAGATACAGTTTAAACAAGTTTTCCACAGGTACCAGAGTACCCTTCCTCAGGTCTCAAGACTACATTTAACCCTATCCCAATCATGCAGTTGGTCCAATAAAAGACATCACCCACAAAAATCCTTGCATACTTCATGGGCCATCATAGCTACATCACTTCAACACTACGCAAGAATTAACAGGAAAATTAAGAAACCAAAATAACATGGAATTCAGGAATCTCTCCTTTATTTTGAAATATATTATTTGTTGCTTTAAAATTTAGCTAGCTGAGCTCCAGGAAATTTCTAATAGCATTGCTACTCATTCTGCAAAACTTCTTGGACACTATCTACATATTGCTAAAGCAAATAATGCAGATCTGGTTTGTACAATGGGTAGAGAGTTACTCTGGTTCACAAAATTATTCTTGCTTGCCACCTAATACAGCCCAGGTAACAACCTGTGCTCCTCAGTGGAATCATCTGGGGTGACTTAGGGCTTGATCTAGTTCACAATGAAATTAATACAAGCCTTTCCACTGACTTCTGTGGGAATTGGATTAGGACCTTAGAGAGAAGCAAAGCCACAGTGGACACACAAACGACAATGTAAAAGGGTGAGAGGGGTGTTGATTTGGAGCATCCAATTTAAAACTAAACTGAAGAAACTCTATTACTGCAGCTATGCCAAAGAGATGTATGCAAATGCTATTGAATACAAATTTAAGGACAATCGTACATGTTGCAGGGCCATTTGAACTCTGTGGCAACAGGTCTTTTCCCACTTCTACTATCTATATTACTACAATTTTAAAGTGAAAATGAAAAAAAACAATTCTTCTCAGGTTTGTTGCTGCGAATGCAACCTACCCACCATTAAGGCTTCTCTAAATTTACAGAGAAGCCAAATTTGGCTATGATTAGCTAGGAATATGGATGAGAATGATATTACAAAGACAGATTTCAAGTAGCCTTAAAAGCCATTTATGGATGTTCCTGCAAAGCCCTACAAATGCTCCTCCATATCGAGGTAGAATGCTTTCTACTCAGAACTGTACTACCTGGCTTTGGAAGGAAGAACTTGTCCAAATGTCTTTTTCACCCACAAGTAGAGGAACTTTCTGGCCAGGTGTCTGAAATGTAAACAAAGTTTATTTGCTTTTCTGATTTTAAACCCATGGTTCTATTAAATTTCTAACTAACTGCCTTACAGATGGAGATTCAGAAGCCTATCAAACTCGAATACAAATGACTAAAAAGGCCTCAATTCTCCAGATCTCAATACACATGGGACTGATTTACACGCAATGATATTAGACAGCAACAACAGTTGCTTAATTTGGATTCCTCCCGGTGATTCAGTGAGGATTAACACTTTGTACATCCCAGCATGCTCATTCAATCTTGTCTTGTAAGACATTTTCAATTCCTTCTTAGTCATGATGCTTACAGCAAATGTATGGAGTGAAAAAATAAAAGAATAAAGAAAGAAGCATATTACAACTTAAGAGTTTCCTTCAGGAAAACAGCTTTTAAACAGCAAAATAAAAAAAAAATTATAATGAACCTGATAGTCTAAGATGCCTGCTTTGATAGCTCAGGGGCAAGCAGGCAAACTGTTTGTAGAAGTCGGCTGAGATCACAGAAATGAAAGCTATGTGTATATGGTGCAAGGCAGTGCAACACAGCTAGTTCTCCATGTGCTAGCTCCCAAGCAGACCTAAATTAGTGTAGCACTAGACTAATAAACTCAGTTGAGAAACATAAGTTATTATCATGCCAATGTAGCTGTACTGCATACAGATGCAAAAGCCAGCACATCCCAAGCTAGTTCAAGTTTTCTAAAACCCATGCTGCACTGTGCCACATAGATGTACCCAAAATGCACAATTAGATTCTTTTAATTATATTCTTAGTTGTGTGTACTTTTCGCTACTTATAATCTAGTTTCCCACAGGAAGAAAAACCATATGTCATCAAACTCCTTGCAGAGCTATCCAGAAGGGGTCATGCTAACGACACTCCTAATAATGTTTGTTATTTATTTATTTAACTAGTACCTTACCCCTGAGAATCCCAAAGCACTTTTATGAACCGGGTAGTGCTGGCCCCTTTTAACCAGAAATTGACAGAGAGGTTAAGCAACTCTCCCAAGATTGCTAAACAAATTAATGGAATATTTGTTATGAGAATCCCAGTCTTCTGATCCCAGATTCCCTGCTCAAAAAAAATGCCAAGATTAAAAAACAAAACGCCACAAATACAGAAAGCACAACTTTCACCTGATACGAAGTTCTTTTAACCTGCCCCCTCGATTCCAGGTATATGTAACCCGATAGGGAATATGGCCACTCCCAATCCGACACCAATTGCCTGCATGCCGGGGAGCAACGGTCCGTCCAACTGGATGGCTCTGAGGAGTTCGCCATTTTAAGCTTAAAAGGAAAGAGGAAGAGGAATAGTACTAGCTCATTCACATTGACTATTAACAGATGCTAGTGTCTCTATGACCTTGTCCCATAATCAAGTATTAAAATAAAATTACGTATCAAGTTAATGTCTACAAATAGCATATTAAAAAGTTCCATTTGATTCTATTAATGCTCTGTAAATTAACTCTCACTTGAGTTTTCTGGGTCATTCCCCAAGAAATACCAACACACACAAAGACTGGAACACAGGAGACCAAAAGCAATCATCTCCACTTACATTTCCACTCCCTTTTAAGGCAACATGGAAAGGAAAAACAATGGTCTTGTACTTATTCTGTTTCTTTTTTATTTAAAAAGACATGAATATGCAATTTTGTGTGTTTTCTTCTTATGATTCTAATATAGTATATCAAGAATTTTCTTGCACATTTTTGTTGAAAGACTTCCTGAAAGACTAGAGCTGTGGTTCTCAACCTTTTTTGTACCAGGACCCATTTGTAAAACATTGACAGCCAGTCCCGACCCAGTGCCCCTCACCCCCAACCCACTGCCCCCGTGTGCAGGGCAGGGGGGGTCCAAGCAGCCCCTCACAGGCTGGAACTCTGTCAGCCTGCAAGGGAAAAGCCACAGTTTCCCATGTTTTTTTCCTTTAAGGGAGAATCCATTTTTTAAGTTTGTTCATGACCCTTTCATATTCTTGCGACCCACTTTTGGGTTGTGACCCACGGGTTGAGAAACACTGGACTAGAAAACTGAACTGCAAGTATTTTCAGTGCTCAACAGAAGAGCAAGAAATACTCCATCTTCATATTATCAGCTTGTGCACATATAATTAAGAACACTGATTTTTCTCTTAAAAAAACAAATAACTTCCTTTCTCTATTTAAAAAAATCCAAACAGAACTAGGCAAAGATTTTATTTTCCATTATGCAGCTTTTATTGAAGTACAGTTCTACTCTGAAGCAACTTTAAAAATGGTGCAATGAGTTCTACCTTTATTTTGCCTTGGTAACTTTCTGAAAAAACGTAATTTAAGCCAATTTAAAACTTGCAGAACCAGTTGCACCCAAGCCTGCGACCCAGAAGCAAACACTGCCACCACCCTCCAGTGTTATATGTTGGAAGCATAAACACAACCCTGAGCTCCCCAGCAAGGGGTGCAATAGCATCTGAAAATCTCAATCCACTGAACACCTCAGGAAAGAAATCCTAGTTTCATTGAAGTTAATGGCAAAACTCCCATTAACTCACAAAGGACAGTTTACCTGAAGTTCTAATAATCACAGACCATTGCAGTCAAAATTTCAGAGGGGCAGAACTGCAAGTGTCACTGTTTGGATCTCCCAAGTTGCAAGAACAGAGACCAAAGCTAACAAACAAAACAAGCCTGGTGTTTTGTGAGAGTTTCTTTTCATGTAGAAGACTCTTCTAATATTTTGTAAAATAACAGGGCCCCATCTGGCAAGCAGGAGAGTTCAGTGCATGCCAATATGCACAGCTGCAGCAGTCACCATGATAACTCTCCAAGTGTTTTTGGAAAAAAAAACTGTTTCAGTTGCTCTTAAAATTATGCAAATGCATTTCAACTTTTACATGTCAGGTGTACAGTTCCCTATACAGCTTTGGGACAAAAAAGGAAGTTAACTTGAACCCAAATTTAACACAATTTAGATATGGAAAAAAAGCCATGCAAAAGGATTATTGCTAGCAATAATTAGAGATGTCATGAAGAGAACTAAATGGAGAAATTTAAATGGTTTGTATTAGTGATGAAAGTGTGTAAATACTGTCTCGGTGAAGTATTCACCATATGGCTTGGAATAGAGTAGTAACTGAAGATCAAGGCCCCTTTGTGACAGATGCTGTACACATACATGGAGAAGGACAGTCCAGGCCCCAAAGAGCTCACAGCCTGAACAAGCAAAAAGAGTAAGGGCAGCAGAAAGTATCATGCTCCTAATTTTATAGAGGACACAGACATACGTGTGACTTGCCTAGGATCACACAGGAAGCAGATGGCAGAGTCAAGAATTGAATCCAAGTCACCTGAGCCCCAGTACAGGGCCTTAGCATTGAGATCATCCTTCCTCTTTTTTACACTAATAAGGTTTATGACTTTATGCTATAGTATAGCCAGAAAAAAAACCAAACTTTAAGTACTTCCTCCTAGATAAAGTGGGAAAACCTCTGAATAGATTTGTATAAGACTGCCCCTTCACACCAGAGCGCACAATAACCTTTTTAATGTTTTTCTAGTCCCAGGGACCCAACTGGAGATAAAAGCAAAAGAGCAGCACAGCCTCCGTGTGACAGTCCTCACCTGCCCCTGGACTTCTCCATCCTGCCCAATAGCCAGGCTCTTCTGTAAACCAGCACCCCTCTCTTTTTGCCACTGGACTCTGGTGCGCGGCCTTCAGACAACAGACAAGCACTGGTTTGAGACATTCGTGGTGACTGTGAGTTGAGCACACAACGCGCCCCATCAGTGCCCCCCACTGTGCTCGGATCAGCAACCTGCTGCGTGAGCGCAGGGAACTGCCAACCCCTGCAGCCATCTGTGGGTGTCGGTGCCACCGGGCTGCCGCTGGCCCGTGCCATCACCAGGGCCAAAGAGCTCAACTCTGAGACAACGAGGGGTGTGTAATGCCCGTGGTGCACGAGCCTGGCGTTTGCTACCGAGAGACACCCGCATCAAGAGCTGAGCCAGGGAAGCCTGAGGGGGTCTGTCTGCTTCCAGGAGCTGCCGCCTTCTCTCCTCAGGGCACCAGCAGCCCAGGTGGCCCCTGCCCCGCAGGACGGAGCACTGCGTGCGGGTCCCGGAGGCGGGGCGGCGGCGGGAAGACCCCCAAGCCCAGCTGTGCCACGCAGTGACCGAAGGGACGGGGTTCACGGAAGCGGAGGCAGGCCCAGGCCCCGGCCTGAGGGCAGCGCCTCCCCTCAGGGCCCCCGCGCCCCGCACTGACCGGAGCCTTCCGCGCGCCCGTCGCCATGGAGAACAGCGGGGCCTGGCCGCGCGCTTCCGGCCCAGGCGGGTCCCAGCGCCCCCTAGCGCCTGGGAGGAGAATTGCACGAGGCGCTGCTGCTGCGGCTGCTCCAGGCCGGCGCCGCGCGCCTCGTCCCTCCCAGGCCGCAGCGAGGATGGGAGCAGGAGCCCCGGAGCCTGCCCTCGGCTCCCCCGCCTGGCTGGGTCTGGGATGAGGAGGACAGGCTGTTTCGTTATTTGCCAAGGGCAGCTGAACCTGATCAGCAGCCTCAGCCCTTCTTGACCTTGAGCCAAACATCTCCAGCCCTCAGCTGCACCTCCCCATTGGGAAATGAGCTCTTGAGCTCCTTTAGGAACACGGTAGGGCTCCAGTGCATGAATTCTTGACACGTTCATCTCCTTTAAAACCAAAAGTAAAATCTATGGGCAAAAAAATAAAAAATAAAAAAAATCCATGGGCATGTGTTGAGTCATTAGTTACAGGCAATTCAAGTTGAACTGCTCTTTTTAAAGAATATTGTGTCAGAGTTCACTCAAAGTGCCTGTGTCTAGTGCATTATTTAACATGGGTAATTTGTTTGTCAGTCTCTAACGGAACAAGGTAAAAGTATTGATTCTGGGCCCATCCTGCAAATTCCTTCCCTATACTTGTTACTAATTACTTTCTATAATAAACTTCCTGCTCTGAAGGAAGGGCAAGATTACATGGGCCTTACATGGTACAGGCTTCCACCTGCCTGGAATTCACTGCAGAATCAAGGCCTCTCGTAGGGTCCATTAAATTTATTCTGGAGTTTCATTGGAAACTGTCTCTGTTTCTTTTTAATAGTAAATAAGATGCACAAGGAGTCTGAGGGTAAAGAATATGAAGCAATACAATTCCTTGTATCTATCTTTTCCTAATGATGTTATACAGATATGCCAGCTCTCACTTAGCTGAGAAGGGAAGCACCTCATTTTGGACTGATTTTAAGGAGACATATTTTAAAATTTTGCATTAGTAAAACAAAATTCCAATAATTTTCTAATAAAGCATTTAAACAAACCCTTGGTTTCAAAATTAAGCTGTGGATTAAAGACCTACACCAACTGATTTAACAACAGAATCAGATATGTGCCTCTGACACCTTTTCATTTGCTTAGACAAACATTTCTGTTGAGGAAAACAGGAAATGTTTTATTCCTCTAATGCAGTCATATTGAAACAACCACACAGACACCAGCAGAAACTGACTACGGACTGTGTCTGGCAGATCTCGGAGTCTACACACAAATCCCAAATCCCTGTGCATAATGCACCACCTCAGTGCTTTCATGAGTATGCAAAGCAATTAAGCAAAACTTCCTACAACCAGTGATGTCAAGGGCAGAAACTGAACGCAATGAAACTAAGACAGCACGATTGCTTTTTCATTGAAGATTGTTTAAAGTCTTATGTCCCTGCAGCATATTCAGATTAAAACTGGATGAAAACCAGCTATAGAGTTGTTACACATTCCCAAGCACTAACTTTGTAGCTGATTGGCTATATTGATAGCTGGACAGCCATTTTTATCCTGCGATAATTACTTTACATAGCCTACACTAATTGTGTGATTAACCAGCTAATGGCATAACACGTTACATAGACCAGGGGCCTTAGACTTAAATCGTAAAAGCACTAAGCCGAAAACCGCAGCACTCCTCTAACACCTTCCCCCGCGGGCAGACCAACAGCCAGAAGGAGCTCTGTGGGGTCTTGTGTGACCCTCGCACCTGCACAGTGAGGCTCAGCCCCCGCTTCGCGCGCCCCTCATAAGGGAGCACCGTGCACGTGGCCTGCGCCCCACTTCTAGCCCCCTGCACAGAGCTCGACCACGGCCAACGCACGTGGTCCTGACGTCACGTTTCGCGGGGCTGCCTCACACGAGTGCCTGAAGGGTCCTCACTAGTCCTCCCTCCGCCCTCATCTATCCATAAGTTTGTGGACAATAGAGGCTGGGCGGCCACTCATCTTCGGGACCCGCTGAGAAGCGGACACGGGGCTTTTCAGTCAGGCACCGCGGCAGAGTGCCCGGGTTGGGGCGAGCGCGCCGCGCCTGCGCAGTGGGTATTAAAGGGGTGAGGGCCGGGTGGTGGAAGGCCCCGGTTACGGCGGCTGAGGAGAGACAGAGTCGGGCGAATAGGGAGCG
>NW_005841940.1:1002448-1008151 GCF_000455745.1 Alligator sinensis | reverse complement strand
GGGCCGAGCGCTGTGGTGGGGCCGCCGCCTTCCGCCCGGTGAGTGAGGGCCGGGGGATCCACTGAGTTACTGCGCGGGTCCGCGGGGGCGGGGGCCAGGCCGGCGCTTCGCGGGGTCCCTCTGCCTCCCCCTGCGGCCCCCCGTCTTGCTAGGGTTTCCGCTTGCGGGCGCCTCCCTGCCCCGCTGCTGGTCGCGTCCCTGTGGCAGTAGCTTAATCCCCGTTGTGCTCGAGCTCCTCAACAGCCGAGCAGCGCCTGCCCGAAGAGCAAGCGCAGCCGCCGTCGTCCCAACGCCCCGGGGTGGCTCCCTGTGAGCCCCTGGACACCCGGCCTGGCAGCGATGTCCAGCGTGCTCTGCTGTGAGCGCCTCTCATCCCGTGACAGCTTTAGGCTGCAAGGGTGTGCGCAGTACTACTCCTCCTGCCTTCTGACGCCTCCTTTTTCTCTCCCCCCCCCCCCTTCCCCAAGCAGGTCCCTAGTCGGAGGCTTTGAAATAGCCATGGATAAACGAGGAGGCATAGCAGAAACTGAAAATGGAGATGCTTTCCTTGACTTGAATAGAGTAACAGCAGCAAAATACCCTCATCGTTACACAAAAGTAAGCTCACCTCATTTCTTTGGAGGAGGAATGTGATGCTGATACCCATGAAGTCAACTAGGAGGTGAAACTTGTGTAAAATTCAAGTGTAGTCGTTTGAAGGGGGGGAAAACCCAACTCTAGATCTACCCATGTTTAGACTAGAATTGAGGAAGGTCTAATGCTTGCTAAGATCATTTAAAAAAAAAGTTAAGTCTGGTGTTGTGGATACAGAATCCCTATGGCTTAAGCACAGTAGTAGGTTTCTGAACATCTCATAATGTGCTGATCAAGTTAAAGCCTATGTTTGGTTTTCTAACAAATCTTTTAAACGTTAGTATAGGATGACGCCTTAAGCTGTGTTTAACTTAAACATACAGGAGAGGATTGGTAGGAATGTGCAGATGGCAGAGTCTCTTCAGGATATATAGTTCTCTCTTCAGAGTTGTATCAAATGTGGGTGGCACGTCTAAGTGCTGCTGTGCTTACAAAGTTTTGGAGCTTGTGTTTAGATGTGGGGTATGGAAGCTGAGCCTTGGTCTTGTATAAAAGATGTCAATGTATTTAGAAGTTGAATATAGGAAGGCATGTTTTTAAACTGTAGTCATAATATTAAAAGTATGGTGAGAACAAAAATACTTATTGGTTCTAAATTATGCAAGAGTTGGAAACAATTATACCTTTACAGCAAACGTACAACAAGTTAGTAGTACACTTCTAAGGATAACACTGCACTGGGCTGTAACAACACTGCTCTGTCTTGTAGAATGAGGGTGTGAGGAAATTTAACAGCTTTTGGGTTTTCATCTGGAAACTCTGCAAACACATACAGAAGACATTCCTTGCTGTAGGGAGCATATATACTGCATTTAAAAACATTGGAACAAATAATTTAATGAACAAATGTATTTAACATACGCGGGGTTTTAGAAAGGACAAGTGATTACTTCACTTTTAAAAATTACCCAGTACGTTACTTAAATTCAGATTTCTTGACTTTCCTGAAAACCTGTCTGCTTATGTTAGTTTTATACTAATCTGTGAAGTGGCTGTAGATATTGTCAGCTAACTAAGAAGAGTGAAGACTAAGAGTTTGTTTGCTTTTTAACAGCTAAAACATGAAACTGGTGATTTGTGCGTGGTTTGTTACCTCCCTCGTGCCCCTGGGGATATGCAGGACATTGTGTTATGGTGGATTTAATTTTTATAATAATAATAATAATTGGCATGGGAGGGGTTAAAATATAAAACTTATGCAGGCAGCTGGTAAATTTGTAATGGGGTATGCAATAAGAAAAAATTTGGGAACCCCTGCCCTAGATAATGGTCTAAAAATTAAGTTGTTAAAGTTTGTCTATCTTCCTATTGTCCCTTTATGCTTTTTAGTTCTGCCAATAGGTACCATCTCTTCAGATTATTTTTTTTTTTAAAACAAACTCTTATAGGGATTCTGCATCATTGTTTTTTCATTCTTGTTGATGCAGTTAACATAATGCAATGAAGCTGCTGCTCTTGTGAGGTGCTTTTTGCCTGAAAACTGAATGGGTGCAACTTTGCTTTCACTACTGCTGCCACTGGCAGAGAGATTTATGGGCTGGTCTCATGCTGTGGTAATGGGAATGCTAGTGGCCTACTATTCAGCTTCTCTTTTCCTAGGAGTGCTTTCCCAGCATGGAGAATAAGAAAAATGGAACTGATTCAGTTTTTTTTTTTGTTTTTTTTTTTTGTTTTTTTAAATTTGTGGTGTTATCCTTGGACTGTGTAGTTGAACTAGTAGCATAATACTTCTAGTCTTGCTGATGATTTAAGTTTTAGTGGATGTTGAATGCTGTCCTCAAAGTAAGGAAACATGCCCATTTTAAGTAACTATAGCTGTTACTGGGCTTCAAGTAATGTGTTCATACTATGATCTGGTAGACTACAGGATCACTTTAAATGAATACTGAAAATTAATCCAACTTGATCGAGTTCTATAGGTTTCAAGCTAATTTGTGGGCTGCTGGTACTCCAAAACACTTGCTACTAATTTGGAGACGTGAGTGTCTGGGCTGTAACTTCACATTTAAATAATACTCCCAGGATGTTATGCCACATGTTGTTGTAGAAACATGTAATGTCATATTGGTTTATGCCATGAAATGAATTTTGACTAAAGTCACTTCAAAAGGTGCCCAGTTCCAGGTTTATATATTTGTTATGCTAGCCACTTTTTTAAGGTATTCAAATTATTGTGCATGTAATCTTTACCACTGACAGAAGTGTGGTAAATATGCTCTTTTGATAAACAGGAGGATTGTGGTTGAAGTAAAATGATTGGTTTAAGGCTGTTTGATCTGTGATTTGGCAGAGAAGTACAAAATCACAAGGATGTCTCTCCCCCAAACCAGGGGTCATTGTGTAGTTCATGGTAGGTATCTCCCTTTGAAAGAGTGACTGCTCTTGAACTTTGTAGTCATAAGTGACTTTGAACTTTGTTTTCTGCTATTTTGTCGTCTTTTGTGATCCCTCTGGTGGCTGATAAAACTGCAAATTGATTGATTTATTTTGAAATGCATTCCTCGCAAGCCACAAGTGGTTATGCACTTTTAGTGGATCAAAAGAGCATTTAAATGAAGCATCATATCTGTGTGGCTGCTATGGTGCTATGTGGGCTGGCTTCTCCTGGAAACCAGTATAAATTAGGGGTGCACCAATAGATTTTGGGGGCTGATGCCTATATCCAATATAGCTGCCTCCAGCTAGTAAGTCCAGTGTAGTTGAAGGGGAGGGGAGGGGGTCAGATCAACATCCCCTGCAGTGAGGGAGGGGGCAGGTGCCCCCCAGCCAGGGCAGGGGGGGGCATGGGACAGAGGCACAGCTCATGTGGTAAGGATGGCTCCCACCACTGCTTGCACCCTGGGAGTGTGGGGGGCTGTATGCCCCCAGATCTGCACAGGGTGGGCTGCAGCTGCAAGGCGGAGCTGGCACAGCCCTGGCTGAATGCCCCACCTCCACCCAAGCACTGGGAAAAGCCACATCTGTGGCAGGTGGCAGCATGGAGCTAGGAGTGGAGCTGTGGCAAAATTTGTGGTGGCTGCAGCCCCCTCCCAGCACTGCCAGAGCCTGCTCCAAGCCCAGCTCCTGGCAAGAAAAGCCTTATGTAGCTCTGGCTACACCCCACAGCTGCAACCAGCCCTGTGGAGGTCTGGAGGCACATGCCACTTCCCCCTCTTCCCCCCCCCCCAGGGTGCAAGCAGCAGCAGGAGCTGTCCCCACCCCATGAGCTGTGCCTCAGACCCTGGCCTGCCTGGGCAGTGCCTGCCCCACACCCTTCCTCACTGTGGGGGACATTGATCTGCCCACCCATGCCCCTTCCCTCCCCACTTCCCTTTCAATTTACCAGCTGGAGGCAGCTCTCCACACTGCCAGCTCTGCTCTGTGTTGTGCTGCAGCTGTGCACAGCATGGCCATTTATTGCCCAACTATCAGCCCTGTCGGACTGATGTTAGATATAGACAATTTTCTTTATATTGGTACTGATCCTGTATCAGTGCACCTCTAGTATAAAGGGATCCTATATGCTCAACACTCCATGTGAATCGCCTCAGAAGTAAAGGTCTCTCTCTTGGTCTCCCTCATTAGCTGACCACAGTTTTACAAAAAAAGGACATGGTTATCTAAAACATTTATGGTGTGAACATCATAAACAATAACTTAAAAATGGCAAATTAGAATTAATTATACCTAAACCACTAGTGTATTTTAAAAGTAACTATTTGGAAGGTATGCTGAGTTACTGAAACACTTCTTGAACTCTTAACAGCAAAAGGGAGAATTTTAATTGGGCACTTATTTTACCTAGTGCTACATTGCTGGTAAATATATTTCCATCTAGAAGATCAACTTAAGTAACTATGTTTCCAGTGGTGAGTTAAGAATTCCAGTACTCTAATCCCAGCCCATCCCCATTTAATAATTGACATTGGGATAATGCTTGTCTACTTACTGATGGTGTTGGTTTTGCAATAGTTCACTGAGGTAAAGAGTGTGTCATCTTTGCAACAAACTCTTGGCGGAAAAAACAAAAGATCTGTTGGCCAAATCTCAAATGTAACACTTGTGCAGGTTTTACTTTTTTCTGGGATTGAAATTTAAAAAAAAACAAAAACAAAAAAAAAAAAACCAAGCCAAAGTTCTGGGGAGAAATTAATGTTAGTAGTATAGCTTTTTAAGATGTTCTAGCCCACAGATATTGCTTTTATTTAAATAGTGCCTGGGTCTGAAACTTTAAATTTTTGGGGTTTTTTTCGGTTTTAGGAAGAACTCTTGGATATTAAGGAACGTCCTTATTCTAAGCAGAGGCCTTCATGTCTTTCTGAAAAATACGACAGGTAATATTTTAATTGCGTAGATGGTTTAGAATACATCTGACTGTTCTTAAAAGTCTATTATCAAGTAGCAGTACTGTACTGCAGTGAGAATCTGTAAATCACTTCTGAAGCTATACATAGCGTAGTATAATTGAGTATTTTTCAACATCTTAAGTAACAAGTATCCCCTGACTTCTGAAAATGTTAATAAGTACCCCAACACTCAATTTTCCAGGGGATTTTATATTTACAGACTAATGTCTTGGAAGAAGGGCTGTGTATATAAGGCCGTGGTATGACAGATGTCTGATCTGGTGGGGGTGGGTTGTCACCTTTTACACCAGGGGTGCACAACTCAAGTATGTACCTGGGCTAGAGGTGATGTTGGCCAAAGCTAGGAGGGCTGAACCCAGTGCCACACAAAGTGTGGCACGCCAAATTATTACTGGGGAATTTAAAGCGCAATGCACAGCGCACCAATTTTTTTGGCCCTAATTTTGAGAGGAAAAGGTGAGGGAGAGTGTGTTGGGGTACCTGTATACTCTCTGCTTGTCTTGCGTACCCCCAGGGGTGCGTTTACCACAGACTGGGAAACTGGTATAGTTGACTTGCATCCTGTCAAGGCTTGGTGTGCCAATGTTTTCCTGGAAACATCAGGTTGTGTGGTATGATCTAGACATGGTAAGATTTTTAGTTTGTTGTGGCTAGAAAAAAAAAAAAGGAATATAAATTAATTTGCGAAAAATGAACCTAGTATAATGCTACATAGTAAAAGCCT
>NW_005841940.1:983324-1002417 GCF_000455745.1 Alligator sinensis | reverse complement strand
AAATGCTTTGTATTCATCAATATCTCTTCCTTCCTGACCCCTCATGCCAGTAGTACAGTCTGAAAGAATTGTTTTCAAAGAAACTTACTCTGGTGTTGGAGCATACTAGAGCTGTGCTTAGCATGGTACTGCATCTCACTGGAAACCTAGAATGCCAATACCATTCAAACTTATTTATCTTAAATTGCCAGATATAGCTAGAACAGTTCTGGTATTTGAGGGGCAAATAAATGCCACCTAGATAGTTTTGACTAAGAACCATGTTTTGGATCTCAATGCTTGGTCTCGATGCTGAGTTCTTTCGTCATGGTATTTACCTTTTAGGAGCATTTATTATTGCCTCTGTTTTAAAATGCGAAAGCTTTCTACTCTGTGAATTCCTTAATCCACATGATGCCTCTGGTCAAAAAAAAGTGCTGTAAATAAAATGTTAGTTTTGTACTGTAATGCAAAGGGTTTAAGATGTTATTTAAATTTAAATCTGGAAAGAACTAAAGAAACTGAACTTTATATAGTTTACTTAATCTTCTGATTTTAAAGAACAACTAGTACAGTGGGAGAATTGGTTGGGAGTTGGACTGACCAACACATGAGTCTGGCTGATTATGGTTGCCGTTAAACATATGCCACCAAACTTTTCTGCCCCCCCACCTCCCCCCTTCATTAACCAAGACTGGTTCCCAGTTGCCAATAATAGCTTGCTAAAGGGTTGGGGCGTGGGGAGGTCTGTCTAACATCTTAATACACTGGGATGAAAGGAAACCCAAATTTATAAAACTGGAAGATCAGTTTTACTCTTGAAGATACTTGCCTTCCTGCTTAAGGGTGATATTCTTTAAAAAAAACAAACAAAAAAACTTCACTTAAATGTTATGGGAACTTTAATTTCTGCAATTCTGTTTGCATAGCGATGGAGTTTGGGACCCTGAGAAGTGGCATGCATCTCTGTATCCAAGCTCGGGGCGAACATCACCAGTGGAAGGGTTCAAAAAAGACTTGGATTCAGACCGGACTTCTCTCATGCGCAGGATAGTGGGTGAGTGCCATTCTTAAAACATACGGCTCTTGGTCAAAAAACAGGATACTGAGAGAACTTTATTTACTGTTAACAATAGGATAATGAAATTAAAAAGAGGGAACAAGATCTTTATACATGTATCTGCTCCTTCAAATGCCTCTAAAATGTCAATTTATGAAAATCTTATTTTGGCAACTACAGAAGCATTAAGGTAGACTGGAGTGAGTGCTTACAACCAACCTACTAACGTTCTTCAGACAAGTCTTGTTTTGTGGTTGTCTTTTTTTTTAATTACTAGTTGTCTTTGTTCTTTACTTCACTGATAGATTTCTATATAATTGAAGTTAAGAACTTGGTGAACCCATCTCATGTGATAACTCTTCTCTAGGAGATTAGGGTATGCACTTTGTTTATTGCTGTTAATGTTTTGGGGCAGGGGGTGGAGTCTTTGAATATGTACTATAAGATTTTTATGAATGTAGTAGATAATCAGATAATCATTTCCCAGACTGTGCTTTGTCTCTGATAATAGCTTAAGGTTGCAAAATGTAAAGAGACTCAATTTCAGCTATTTAGGCTTTCTTGTATTAGTACTTAAGTAGAGATTTACAATATCCTTTATGGGGAATGAACATCCATTTTCAAATAATGTAAAGCTAAAACTAGAATATATGGCACTGTCTTCAACTTTTTTTGCAGGCTTGTTGGCAGACTTGCATTGTACTGATAATAGTTCCAGAGAAACTAGTACATAGCAAAAAGTTTATTTTTAATATTTACAGATCCTAGGGAGCGAGTAAAGGAAGATGACTTGGATGTAGTCTTAAGTCCACAGAGGCGAAGCTTTGGAGGAGGTTGCCATGTAACTGCAGCTGTTGGCTCACGTCGTGCAGGAAGCCCATTGGAGAAGGAGAATGATGGAGTCCGTGTTATTGGTGGACGTAGGATTGGCAGTGGGAGAATCATCTCTGCTCGTAACTTTGATAAAGACCACCGAGGTGGTGACAAGGACATGCGTGATTCTAGAGATGCAAGAGACCGAGATCGTGAAAGGGATTACAAAGATAAACGTTTCAGGGTTTGTTCTTATCTTGTTTTCATAGAGAATTTTAATAAGGTTTATTTTGCGATTGTGGGACACATCAAGTAGACTAGATGGGAATGGGCAACCACCTTGTGGTACTTGGTAATCCAAGTGTGAATAGACTAGATGACTCAAATCTCTGGTACTAGTAAAGGTTTAGTAGCTCGTGCACCATCAGAGTGAGACAGTTCAAAAGCCCAGTCTGGCTTAAACAGAACTGCTTGCCTGTAGGTGACACAAACTTGCTACAGCTGTCTTTGGGAAATCTGTTTCACTTATACAGCTCTTACTTAAGTTTAATTTGAAGATATAAGTATCCTGTGTGGGAGCTAACATGAAGAATATAGCTGTGTTCCTACTGGGTTAGATACCCCATTTAATCCAATAATCTGACACAGGCTTCTACACACTTTGGACAAAGGTTAAGGATCTTTGAAGTAGTCGGTTAAGAAATAGAAGCCCACTCTAGAAGTTGACACATTCTGCAATGCTATTGGCCTCAATGTCTTACAGTAAGGAGTTCAACAAGCTAGTTGTGTGTGTTGGTGTTTTGTTTTGTTTTCCTTCTTAGAGCTACCTTTCAGTTTAACTAAGTACTCACTTGCCCTTCTAGTGAGGACAAACTTCTTGACCTATCTCTTTCTAACTAATAATTTTGTAAACTCTTATCTTGCCTCAAATCCAAGCACTCCCAATATTTTCTATATATGGAATTTTTTCCATGGCACTTCTTTAAATCTCCTTAAGACACATATTTTTGTCATGGAGGTCAATTATGGAATTCACTCAGTTGAAGGATCTGGGTTATATTTTGTGTTAACAGATCACTTGTTAGTGTGGTAGTGGCTTATCAATACTAAGTTGGAAGTGAGGGGGGGGTGTTTTTGTTTTTGTGTTTTTGTTTTTTTTTTTTACAAAGCCCCAGAACAAAGATGCATGGTCTTGACTCTGTGTTCAGGCTTCTGCTTTCTCCCTTGGGTGTGGGAGGGAGTAGGACAAATGTTGCCTAGCTGTAATCTGTAGCCAATCCAGTGGTAAGGAGTAGGAAAAAAGCAAGGTACAGATATTTACATGTCTTAATCCCTTGTAACATGCAACAAAATGATCACAATTTTATGGAGTGCAGAGGTATATTAACATGCATAATGAATAGTTTTCCTACGAGGACCATATAATAAGATCAGTTTGTTATTATCATGGATCAAGATGCCTCATTACCAGAAATGTGTAGAGACAAAATAGAACATCTGTAGAAAAGAACATTGAGTGACTGGGGACTAAATGTATAATTTTACATAGTAAATGTACTAAATGTATAATATTGTCAAAGTAAATAGTTGGAGTAAGGGATGTATATGCAGGTGTTTTGAGTGTATACATCTATGGGGGGGCGTTAGCTTACCTTATATTTTCCCCTCCTAAGACTTTTTTTTAATTCTGAAACATTCTAAAAATCAATAGACTGGGGAGAGGTATGAAAATGCAAATAGTCCTCTCCTGTCTGAACTTGCTTTTTCATGTTTAAAAAGCAAGTAATGGGAGCTAATTCCTAAGAAGGAAATAACTAGTCAGATTTTTCTAACTTAATTTCCTTCCTCTATGTTAAAACAACCCACTTCAGAGGGAATTTGGGGAAAGCAAACGTGTCTTTGGAGAACGTAGAAGGAACGATTCCTACACTGAAGAGGAGCCTGAATGGTTCTCTGCTGGACCTACAAGTCAGTCTGAAACCATTGAGCTCACTGGCTTTGATGACAAGATACTGGAGGAAGATCACAAAGGGAGAAAACGAACAAGACGACGCACAGCCTCCCTGAAGGAAGGTAATAATGACCAAATTGAAATGGCAAGATGTTCTCATAGCGTTCAACTGGAAAGCGGTATGTGTGCATGCATGCATTGGGAGAGTGGAGGGTATGGACAAGGTATAGATGCCCATAAATGATCATTTTAATGGTTCCAGAACACTAGAAGTTTCACGTACACAAATGCATCCTGCATGGCAGAATCTTACAAAAGGGTAAGATAAAGTAATGCGGCCTTTACACCTTGATAAAGTAATGCGACCTAGAAGACTTGCAGCGTATGACTTATAAAGAATAATGACTTCTGACATATATTTTCTTGTATGGTGCGCACACTTTTCCAGCAAAAACACAGGCTGTAATTTGCAGCAGTTATTTTTTTTTTTCCAAGAAATATGGTAAGAACTGTTTCTGCCTATTAAGCAAAACTGAAAAGTCAAGTTCTCATGGGGCTCATAGGGAGCAGAAGAACAAGCAGGCTCTGTTCCTTAGCTGCTGCTACTTGAATATTCTAAGGAAACTTCTTTCCTTTTTCTTTTGGCCTCAAACCAGATGCATATTATACTGTGGGGCATGTTTACATGCACAAAAAAAGTCAACCCATGGCATACTGAAGTATAATACCTAAGGTCATGGCTAATAAGATTTCTGCTGAAGATAACAGCTTTTTCCACTGTACAGTAAATTTGGTGTTGTGTATGGCAGTGACTGAGAAATCATGACTGCTCCAGACAGTCTAGTCTGCAGGACAGTAAAATTTTGCATATTGCTGTTGCTGGCCAAAGGCCGTGATTTGAGCCATACCCATTTGCCTGTAGTTGAGCTGTGGTGGCTTGGTTTAAGGAAGAAGCAGTTCTTGTTTTATGTGCATTTGAGGAGACTTCATTCTCATGCTATAGAAGCAGTTAAGATCTTTTTCTTAAAAGGTGCTATGAGCCTACAGGCTTTTAATGTGTTCTTCATTTGAAAATCTAGGCTAGCAGTGTGAGCCTTGTAGAGACCTGGAAACTTCCTGTTTCAGATCTTGAGTACTGTAGTCTTCTCAGCGTTGAGAGAGGCCTAGAGTTTGGTAGACGTCTTTGAAGAGATCAAATGCAGTCTGGAGGCTTTCCTCCGTGTACACAAGGATGGTACAGTCATCAGCATATTGAAGGTCAAGAATGGCTGGTTGAGTACTTTGGTCTTTGAGGAAAAACATCGCAGACTGAAGAGCCCTTCATCTGGTCAGTATTCAGTGTCAATTCTGAAAGGAAGATGGTCCTTAATGAGAACCAGGATAACTGTCAAATAAATGGAGAACAGAGTTGGGGTGGTGATTTTTTTTTTTTTTTTTTTTTTTAATCCTTCCTTGATCCCAGTTCAGATGACACATGGAACGGTCTCTGATCTGCTACATAGAATGGTTACAATCATCTGATCTTGGAGAAACCGTGACGTTATTTTTCAGGACATCCAAATCTGGCCAGTATTTTCTACAGGGCTTTGAGTGATGGACTCAAAAGCCTTAGTGAGGTCAGTGAAGGCCATAAACAGATGCCAGTGTTGTTTCTGATGCTTTTCTCAGATCTGATGGGCAATAAAGATTATGTCAATTGCCCCACAAGACTGTGGCAGGACTTGCTCAACAAGAGGTAGAAGACTTAGGAAGATGCAAGAGAGGCTTCTTCCCTGCTGTGGAAAAGTGGGTGATACTTCAGTAGTTTCCTCCACACAGATTCATCTCCTTTCTTGGAGAAAATCACGATGTTGGCATTACTCAGGTCCCCAGTGGTCTCTTAATTGTCCCAAATTCGGCGAATAAATCTGTGTCAGTTTCTTGCCATCAGTTGTAGATTTTAGCAGGTATGCCATCTGATCCAGTAGCCTTGTTCTTGGTTTCCTTGATGGCACACCAGACTCTTAAGACATGAGTTTCATAGTTTCAGGGTCGGAAGGGACCTAATAGATCTTCTAGCCCGACCCCCCGCCAGGGCGGGAGAACCACCCAAAAAAAAACAAACAACCGCCCTGACTGTGAAGTAGTTTTTTCGGATGTCCAATCTGTACCTCCTCTCCATCAACTTGTGCCCATTATTCCTTGTTATGCCAGCAGGGGCTAGGGGAAACAGCGTCTCCCCCAAACCCTTCTGGTTCCCCCTAGTGAGTTTATAGACGGTCACCAGGTCCCCCCTCAGCCTTCTCTTGTGGAGGCTGAATAGGTTCAAGTCCCGCAGTCTCTCACTGTAGGGTCTGCCCTGTTGTCCCCGGATCATGCGGGTGGCCCTCCTCTGGACCCTCTCCATGTTGTCCACATCCCTCCTGAAATGGGGCGCACAGAACTGGACACAATACTCCAGCTGCGGCCTGACCAGCGTCGCATAGAGGGGGAGGATCACCTCCCTGGCTCTACTCGAGATGCACCTGTGGATGCACGACAAGGTCCGGTTAGCCCTGCCAACCATGACCTCGCATTGTCGGCCCATGTTCATCTTGGAGTCAATAATGACACCAAGATCCCTTTCCGCCTCCGTGCTCTCAAGTAGGGAGTTCCCCATCGTATAAGTGTGCTGCTGGTTCCTACTACCCAAGTGCAGCACCCTGCACTTGTCCGTATTGAAACGCATCCTGTTCCTGTCTGCCCACCCCTGTAACCTATCCAGATCCTTCTGCAATCTCTCTCTCCCTGCTAGCGTGCTCACCTCCCCCCAAATTTTGGTGTCATCAGCGAATTTAAACAGGTTGCTCTCCACCCCAACATCAAGATCGCTGATGAAGAAATTGAACAGCGCAGGGCCCAGGACCGAGCCCTGAGGGACTCCACTACCCACCTCCCCCCAAGTCGAATATGATCCATCCACCACCACCCTCTGAGTGCGACCCTTCAGCCAATCTGCAATCCATCTGACCGTGTAGGCATCTATGCCACAGTCGCCTAGTTTATTAATTAGGATGGGGTGAGAGACGGTGTCAAAGGCCTTGCTGAAGTCCAGAAAGACTACATCCACCGCGACACCTGCATCCATGGCCTTTGTGACCTGATCATAAAAGGCAATCAGGTTGGTCTGACATGATCTCCCCCTAATAAATCCATGCTGATTGCCCCTGAGCATCATCTCGGATGCCGGCCCATCACAAATGTGCTCCTTGATGATCTTCTCAAACAGCTTCCCCAGGATTGAGGTAAGACTGACGGGCCTATAATTGCCCGGGTCCTCCCTTTTCCCTTTTTTGAAGATGGGGACCACATTAGCTACCTTCCAATCGTCTGGCACCTGGCCCAAGCACCACGATCGCTCGTGGTCATCCCCATCAAGCAGTGGGGCATATGCACTGATGACGGTGGCATACTGGGTCTTGATGAGCTTCAGATGGAGGGTCATAAATGTTTGCCTAACATTCACAGGGAGCTCTGTAAGTTGACTGACAAGCTAATTCTTGATGGTGAAGCTCACCCCATGAATGCATCTGTCCTGGGCCAGTTTCCCTTTCCAGAAGGTGTAGCCTCCACCCTCTTCCTTCAGCTCACCCTCATGCTGTCATCTTGTCTAACTCAGCTGCAATGGCAGTGTTATCTCACTAGTTCCATAAAGACAATGGCAGTCCTTCCAGGTTGCTTGTTGTCTTGGAATGTTTGTGCCTTGATGGATAAAAATGTTGTCATCAGTTTCTGACTTCAGAGAAAGTGATCCCACCAAACACTGTTGTCCATCCAGAAGCAAATAAAACAGCCTAGGTTTAGGTCACCATTTCTAGCCCCTTCCCTGAGCAGAAGGGATCCTTAATAGGACTGCTCAGTTACTGTAGCAACTTCCAAATTGCACCCCTTTCTCAACCCAGGTGCAAGATGACCATCAGGCTACTGCTGCCTGCGTGCAGATTCATGGCTGGAGACTGCCAGATTCCCTAGTCCTGTGTCCATCACCACTGGTCCATCACTGCAGGACTCTTGGAGGTTGGTACAGGAGAGTGTTTCCTGTGGTAGAAGCCTGTGCATGACTTGGTTTAATGTGAAGAAGCTGGTGCTTGGAAACAGCAGCCACGTGATCCTGACGAAGTGGAGATCTGGCCCCAGTGGCAGGAGAGAACTCTAGACGACAGGAAACCTCCATCTTGCTGCAGCCTTCTTCTGTCTTTATAGCCATAGAGATCCTGACATCTTATTCCCTCTGATCTGCCATACAGGACTTAGCGTTGGACTGTGGTTTGTCTGGAACCTCCCCTCATGCCTGTTCACCATGAGTGACCCTTCCAAGAGTATGAAACCCTGGGTGACATAGCTCTAAGGATCTTTGGGACACATGTTTCTACCATGACAAGATTTTGATCTCGTGCTCCTCTGACAGCTGAAGTGTACAAGTAACAAAGGGATCATAATTCCTACACGATATATGATGTCAGATACCAGCCCTGAGAATGGAGAGCAAGGGTCTAACAGCCTACAAGGAGGAAGAAAATAAGAGAGAACTGTTGGGGCCCCCTGCAGGAATCTTTCCCCATGCATCCTCCTTGCATAAGAAAAGCAGCCTCCGTTGTTAATGGACTGCAGAGGCTTCAGAGATCAACCAGGCTATGTAATGTAAAGTTATGGGCAAATCTTATCTAGGCCTCTGTTTAATTCTTACATACTGGGGCACTCAAAAGGGGGCTCGTGGCAGTTCAATAAAATATATATTTAAAAAAAATATAAAGGATTTTTACCTATTTGTAGATGAGAACTTCAGATTAATAATGCATGTGCTTCCTGCCAGGGGCTTCTTCCTCTCCTTCCCCCACGAATTGGAACCCACTGTACCATGTGTGCTCTTACAGTATTGCTTGCAGTATAATTTAAGTTAAGGCTACATGGATCATCTTCTTTCAGAATTTCTAGGAAAAACTACTTTCTAAATGCAGTTCTGTGTATTAAGAGTAATAATCCATCAAAGGGTTATGGCCAGTACTTGTAGTAATCTGTTATTAACTTTCCCATCTTGCTATAAGGGGTAGAATGCAATGGTGGAGTGGCAGAGGAAGATGAAGTGCAGGCAGTCCTTCCCCATGAAACTTCAGCAGATCAGGAAGTTCCTAGAGAAGCTGTACTTCAAGAACCAGCTCCAGGAGAGTTTGACTTTAATGAGTTCTTTAACCTGGATAAAAGTGTTCCTGGTTTGGCTTCGGTGAGTGATACATTTTGGGCCAGGTATGTACATAGGGTAGAAGCACCATCTTCAGCTACTCCTGTCATCTAATGGTGACTAAAATTTTAATTTATGGCAGAGTTAAATTTTTAATAGTGTATATAAAGGGAGATGATTTTCCCCATAATTTGTTTTGTTTTCCAAGTTTTTTTCTGTTTTTTTTTGTTTTTGTTTTGTTTTGTTTATTTTTTTGTTTTTTTCAATTTGGAGGGAATTGTTCATAGCCAAACTTCTTAACAAAATATGAAGATGTTGCTTCTGAGATTCTTCCCCACCCCCTCCCCATACACACTTTGAATTGTTTCTCTTTGGGAAGAGCAGTTCATGTTGTACAGGTCAACTTCTTGGGTTTTTAATCATTACCTTGGTGGCTGCATGAAATACTATTATGGGTCTTTTTTAAGAGTTCTAAAACACTGTTTGAGGGTAAGTTTCATGCTAAAGTTTTCCCTATTAGCTGTTTAGTTGGACTTTTCCTTCAGACACGTTTATATACTCAAATGAGAAGTAAAATTTGAATTGTATTCTGAGCTCAAACATGAAGCATCTTAGTCATGGATTACCAGAGCTCTTGTTAAGAGTGCACAGATTGCCTGTCAAACTTGCTTTTGAGTAAGCTTATTCTGTTTTAAGGATGTTTTGTCCATACTTGGAGTCATTCAGCCTTTTAATGAGTTGTAACTATACTACTGTCAGTGTTAAAGACAAATGGACAACATGCTGCTCATGTTTCATAAATATTACTAACAAGGGTGTATGCCAATATGGCTTGACTTTGTTAGGAATGTGGAAAGCTACAACTGCCTAAGACCCTATGGGAGGTGGACAGAAGGATACTACAAGTCACAAAGGCTGTTGAAAGGAATGTAACTGTACCTTGCATGTTCTAATACTATAATGCACAGTGTCTGAAACAACTACAATACAAAAAGAATGCTGTCATTCAACAACAACTTGACTATTCTCCAGTGGACAGACAACAAGCTGATGTCACTATCCAAAATACAGGTGCTATTGAAGTCTAGGTGCAGTGGCTCACTAATCATTTTGAAAGATATAAGCTCTTGGTGCAAATATCAGCTTTCAAACTTGATCATTTACCACTAACTCTCTAATTTAATTGCAGATGTGCCTCTCAAAAGTAATGTAGGCTTGGCCTGCAGACCTTCTGACCAGCCTCTTTCCTTAGAGGCAGCAAAAGTAGAAAGTGTTTCCAAACCAGCAAGGGGAGTTCTGCATTATGGGTTGATTTTCCTGCAAGTAAATATCCACCCATGTACAACATCCACTTGAAAATTAACAAAGTACCAACTGTAGTGCAAAAGAACAGGCTGCAGTGCTGTTCCATAAGTTGTTGGTGAAGGGGGGGGAGTTACATGTAGTCTGTATTTGTATGGGTCTCTTCTAGCACTGTGGGGTGAAGAACAACTTTTTTTCAATCCTAAAGAGCCTTCTACCAATTGCAGTTAGTGGATCAAACTATGGTCATAAGATTATTTCAGTACTTCCACTTCTGAGGAAACAGCCTGCACTCTTCTGTAAAACCAAAGTTCCTTGAAATAAGAAAGCAAGGATTTTGTGAGGTGAAAATCTTCTTTCAGCAGAATATAATGCACTCTTATTTCATGATTAGTATATTCTGCAGATAATGGACAGTAATGCTACCTCAGCTGGTACATAAAATCACGTTTGAAAAACTGGTTTACAGATGTCATGGCAAGCCAGATGATGTGGATAGGGTTGTCAGTAATTCCTTCTGCTCAAAAGCAGAAAGTTTTAACAAAGTGTCAACTACTGAATAATATTAATGGGAAATGTAGTATTGTGGTTTTTGAATGATGCAATTAAGTTTCTGGTTAGCAATGTTGTGTTCCAAATTCCCCTAAAAAAGCAGTTGTCCATCAGGTTTTTTCATATGGTTTATAGTTTGTATATAATCAAATAACCTCTTGATACAAGTTGCAGGAGTCTTTCATTGATGTCCTTTCCAGTTACCAAAATTAGCTCTCAGCTTGGGCTGAATGAAATGACAAGAAAACTAAACAAAGCGTTGTTGGTATAGTAAATGAGGCTCTCTACTTCTTTTTGACCTGTGTATCTTTTTGATACAAATAGGAAAAAATATACTCTTGGGATTTTGGTAAAGATTTAAGCAAGATTTGATTTGTTTTGGAACTGAACTGTAAAAGTTAATTGTTTTGGTTAAATTGAAGGGCATTCAAGTCTGAGGAGTTCTTGCTGCTTCTGGATTGTTTAAATGTTTGGTAGCTGCTGACCTGAATTAGAAGATTGTTCTTCAGCTTCCCGATTCTAACAGTGTTGCACACTAATAGTTATGTAGCAGTGTAAATTGTTTTTTGCCTGTTTGTTTGGTTTGTTCGTTTCTGTTTTTCCTACAAAGCTTGATCTTTCTTCCTCTTTCTAGGAAGAGCACTCCTGATTTTGAGGGCAGCTTTCTTTGCTTCCTTAATTTTTACTAGACCTGCAGTATTTTTATCTGGGCCTCCTTTCTTTCACTGAAATTTGACTTCTATGGTTTTACTGCTGAATGGGAGTGCATAATTTAAGGCTGCCAAAGATTCAGCCTCCACTTGTTTAACCTGGCCTGAGAAGCTGGGAATTCAGGGACGGGGCTCACTGTAAAGTTTCCATCTATGGAGTCCTCTTGGAGGACATGGTGGAGGGGGGTGGATGTGAGTGGCTCTCTTAACCTGGTGTACTGCCATTGCTTAGGCCACAGCTGGATCTGACCTAGGGGCCAAGTGAACTTGACTTTCCCAAGTTAGCTGAAATTGTCTAAGGGTAACTACTCTGTTTAGAGATGGGCTAACTAACTAGTTTTAACTAGTCCGGTCTCAGAAGCAGTTAGAACTGTTCTGCTCCTCTCTTGTGGCAACTATTTGCTTGTTAACTGTTCAGCAGTACAGTGTGAAATATTTTATCTTAAACTGTTGGTCAATTAAGATACGTTGCACAAATTACAGTAATTTAGGTGTGCTTTCAACTTTGAAACTACTTTGCAAAAATTAGGCATTATTGTTATGCCAAAATGCTAGTCACAAAGAAAAATAGTAGCCCGAAGCTTCTTGATAGTGTTCTGAATTCTGGAAGTAACAAGTCAGCATAGCAAAAGAATCATAAGCTACATTAAGTGTCTGTCTTATAAACACCTTGGCACCTCTGCTTCTGTTGAGGTTATTCTCTAAAATTTTTCCTTTACCCCATAATATAGATGATAGAGGATGTGCTGGGGGAAGGCTCAGTGTCTGCCAGCAGGTTCGGCAGGTGGTTCTCTAATCCGAGTCGTTCAGGAAGTCGCTCTAGCAGCCTGAGATCCACACCTCATGAAGAACTGGAGAGGCTAGCAGGTAAGGCTACTAACTTTGCTGTGTTTCATCTGTATCTCTTTACTTACTCCTCCTCATCTATTCTTTTTGTGAACTTGATGGATAAGGCTGCAGTAATGAACTCCATATTCTGATTGCTCAGTGTCCTTTATGAAGCTGCTGGCATGAGCAGTTTTTTCCATCCTTTCTGCAAAAGGTATAACTTTTTTTTCTTTCAGGCTACTTCCCAGATAACCCTGGGCAGGGGGCAAGAGGCATGTATTTCAGTGAAGCATTAAATTTAACCAACTTGTGGTCATCTTAAAACATTTAGTTGGTAAATTGATATGGCAGTGCTCCTGATTTTGCTGTTTCAGGTCTAGAGCAAGCCATTCTCTCCCCTGGCCAGAACTCTGGAAACTACTTTGCTCCTATTCCATTGGAAGATCATTCTGAAAATAAAGTGGACATCCTAGAAATGCTACAGAAAGCCAAAGTGGACTTAAAACCTCTTCTCTCAAGTCTTTCAGCCAACAAGGAAAAGCTTAGAGAGAGCAGTAAGTGCCTCCAGATATTGTGGAGTTCCTGTGATTTTTATATTTTCTCAAGAAAAAAGGCTTTCAGAATGCCAAGCCCCAATTGTTGAGGTCCAGAGCAGGAAGTACTACAGGTTTACTTACACTTCAGAAAACTTACTGTTCCACAAATCCATTATGTCAACACCATCACTGATGCTTTCTATCCAAATCCTACAATTATATCTTCAGGACGTTATGAACATAGGTCATTGGCTTGTGCTAATCTTATTTATACATCAAGATAGTCCAAACGTTTAATATATAATCTTCTAGCTATACTGCTCTTGGTCTCTAGATTGCTCTTCACATTGAAGACTGCTGAAATGCCAGCAGTCTTAAACTCCATCTGACACTTGAACTCCTGTTCTGCAGCCTTTCCTAAATATTGCGTTACAGGAGTTGTATAGCAAGCATCCATAGCTGGAACAATATGACTTTTTTTTTTAATTAAAATCCAATATCTTAAGCAAACGGAACCAACTAAAAGCCTTGAATGGAGACCTAGTGTACCTTGTTCAAGTGTAGCGCATATCTGCAGCTTTTTGCAGCACTGCATCTAATCTTCAGCACAGCAGCATTTAAAAAAAAAAAAAAAAAAAATCTTCAAATACCTGTGGCTTATGTGCTTTGCACTTTCATCCATAAATATGGATCCTGTCTATTAAAGTGTACTACTAAAGTAGCTCCAGTAATGTAGGAGCGGAACAAAGAATGGGGACTAACTTGTCTTAACTTCTGCCTTATCAACTTAACCGTAACGCATTCTGCATGTAAATAAGAACGAAATCTATTCCTTGAGGTAAACTTAACTCGCTGAAGTCAGATGAATTTATTTTTTTTTTTTTTAGTATTTATTCAGTGCCAGTTCTAACTTACTTCCAGATCTAGATGCACAATCACTTGGAAATTTGCATGTTTGAGCCTACTGCATGTGTGTACCAACTGACAAAAGTGCATGTACTGCTCTGAAAAATTAACTGAGCTGCCAAAGCCACTTGCTGGCAAGCAGCATGTATTGCCATGTAAATGTTAAAACTGCTGGCTAGGTGCAACCTAAAACATCCCATGATTTGGGTGTGGTGGAAATATGGAGGAAAATTCATCCCAGGAAATTCTGCTTCCCAAACTGGATGCTTTTCAGTCTGTAGTAAGTGCGTGGTCAGGATGAGTAAAGCTTTCTGTTTAGCTTAAACTGAACAGTGTTCTAGGCTGAATTCTGACCAACATCATGCTTTTCCTCAAGTTCCATAGTGCATGTCAGTCAATATTTTGTTTCCTTCTTTTTGCCTTTTGGTCACAGTCAAATAAACATACTACTTCAGCTTTGCATCTGTTACAGAAACCCGTGACATGTTCCCATCTCTTTCTCCATTTATTCTTCAAGGTACTGATACCTTATGATCTGTGTAATCAATGCAGAATCAACAGATGTCTTGCCTGGATTCTGGGCACTGAAATATAAAATACCATCAGCCTTGCTTATTTAATATTTGCTTTTTGAGTGCTACTGAAAGTCTGCGAGCCATAGTGACTTTAGCTTTTGGGGAGGGAGAGAAGTTACACCTAGCATAAAAGCTTTATGCAACTCATTCTTATTGTGATTGGGTCTCCAAAGTATCTAAACTTCCAGGTATGTATGCTCTTCACCTGTGGTGGCTTCAGACAACAAATTTGTTTGTGGCTATGAAAATCTAGTTTCCTGAAGTATAAGCTAAAGTATGCTTTGCATACCTGAAACAACATAATAGTAAATAGCTTGATTTTTTTTTTTTTTTCTAAAGCTAAAGGAATAGTATTGCTCTGACTTTGACTGTACTTCCTGTTAATCAGTTTTCAAATATGTCAAGACAATAGAATGGATTCCCCTCCTTAGCCCTATCCTATCCTGAGAGACTTAACTTTCTAAAGTTAAAATCTATTCTAAAATAAAAGAATCGTTAAAAAGGCTTGTGCCTAAGATCTGTGCATTGCTCAGTCTTTCTAATGAGTGAATATAATAATGTAGTTCATACTAGTTTGAAATGAAGGTGGCAGCAGAACTAGCTTTCTGGGTTCATAGCTTGCCTAAAAACAAAACAAACAAACAAAAAAAACAACCCCCCACCCATTAGTCACAGGTGCATCCAGCATAAACTGAGTACCTATTATAATTGTCTTCCTCCTAATTCTCAGCAAATTCAGGAGTTGTACTTTCAGTGGAAGAAGTAGAAGCTGGGCTAAAAGGCCTGAAAGTGGACCAGGAAAGGAAAATTGCTACTCCCTTCATGGCAGACCAGATGGAGGAAGCACTAAATGTAGCTGGCTCCAGACAGGTCAAGAAAGATGGAGATATGACTGCATTTAACAAACTTGTCAGCAGCATGAAGGCAAGTGGGACTCTACCATCACAACCCAAGGTCAATGTAAGTAACAAATGCCTGGCACTAAAACCTATAAATGGATCCATGGCAAGGTGCATGAAACAAATCTGAAGTGACTTGTTAATGTACAGATTTCATACTGATGTATGGTTCTTGCTTGGATCCCGTGGCTGGTGGTAACATACTGGCTTGGTCAGTGGTAGTTCAGTTGCCAGTACCTCCCTAGGTATACTGTGACACTTGAAGGATGCTGACCCAGAACAGCTAAGAGCAAGCTTTCTAGTTCAACTGCGTGGATAGCTTTATCTGCATCAAAACCCCTGCACATGTTGCCAAAAGCTTCTGACAGATCTAGAAATGTTAAATTTGAATGCAAGTGTTCTGCACATATGAGAATTATTCCACTTAATGGAATAAGACTATCAGCACAGACTTGAAAATCAAACTAGACAGTTAATCTTCCAGCAAACATCTGTATTGACTAGGAGTAACAGGATAGCATTGTGCTATTGGATGACAAGGGCCCTTTAAATTGGGGAAGATGCTACTGTAAAAACAGTGGCATGAGGCTTCATGTGCTTTAATTTTAAGATGCATTGCCTAGTTAATGAGTAACTTGGCTTTCAGCTCTGAATAGTCTGTATCTTTATCTTTTCACATCACTGTTGTAAACATTAAATGCCAAATTACCCCCTGTTACATCAGTGCAGCCTCTAATGTGGGGAGGCATAACTGAGGGACCAGTTTGCAGAAAATGAAGTTTTATGAATACAGCTAGGAAGATGTATTTACACTAGAAAATAACTCCTATGAGAGCCTAAACTTGACTTTCAAAGCAGGTTTGTTTTTTGCCAGGCTGGCTGTTTTTAAAAGGTGTGGTTGAAATTGAGCATACTTAATCTGGAAGCCATGAAAATGATGTAGAACTCTGTTGCTTTGTGGGAGTACTTGACACAAAGTTATTTCTTTAAGAAGTTCAGCTTTCTGTACAGTCTTTTTATACTTAGTCCAGGTCTAAGGTGTATACAGTAAATGAGTGCATTTCTGAAGGCTTGATGTTTAATTGATTTATAGGGTTCCTTTAAGACATTTGGATCTAGAAACTGTTGTTTGTGGCTACATGTAATACAAGTTTTCTAGTTTGTAGGTCAATGAGCAGTCATTCAGTAATTTTCTTGGTCAATTGCAGGTTTCTCAGATAATGGCTTCCACCAATTAAGAATTTAGAGCAGGCATGGTCTAATGGAATAGCAGTTGCAGGGAAGGAGGCAGGAGTGATTCATGCATTGGTTTCTAGCTGACTAATCGGAGCTTAACTAACTGTTAAATGTCAAGTAACATCATTCTGCATGGTTAAGATTTGGTATTGCACTTTTAAATTAAAGTAACTGCTTCAAGTTGAACTGATCTCAAATTTTTGTACCTAGCTGTATATGTACACAACCTGGAGGGAGGGAATGAGAGTAAATACTTTTTTGTCCTATTGGATCAGGCTTGTTTTGCTAAGCTATTCCAGAGAAGCTTCAGCCTTGTATTTGACCACAGGCAAACTAGGTGGGTGGGAAGAGCTGAGCATATTTTTTTTTTTTTTTTTATTTTAATAACTTTTATCTTACCACTTGGCTAAGCATCATGCAGATGTCAATCTTCAGTGACTGGTATCAGACATGAACTCTGGAAACATTTTTTCTATATGTTTTCATTAAGAGATTCTCACTTCTTTCTTATGGTAAATTTGACTCCCTGCCACTTAACTGCCTGTTGTTCTTCAGCAGTAGCTGAAATTTAGGGACTTGATTTTTAGCTGGCTGATGAAAATTCAGCAGCAGGGAAACTAGTAGAAGCCTTCATTATGACCTCAATAAATGGAAGCACTTGTAGGTCGGGCATCCAGATACTTATATTAGTATCTGGATGCCGGACCTACAAGTGCTTCCATTTATTGAGGTCATAATGAAGGCTTCTACTAGTTTCCCTGCTGCTGAATCTTCATCAGCCAGCTAAAAATCAAGTGAGCTATTATCAGCTACCTACAACAACTAATGGATTAGGGTTAAATTTGCTAATTACATATTATTAGTAAGAAGGTGGTTGGACTTGTCTGTGTGTAGATGTCTGATCAGTTATCACATGAGCTTGTGGTGTATGTCTTTCCTAGGAGATGGGAATGATGTGGGTTCTGAGCCTTTTTTATGTTTTTAAACAAAAATCAGCTTTAAATATTACATGCAGATGTGACCAACTGTTTTTCACTTCCTAGCAAAACCTTGAAAGCCACTTGATGTCTCCTTCTGAGATCCCAAACCAGCCTCTGTCAAAGAATATACTGCAGGTATTTTTCAGACTTCCAGGTGATCTTAAATATGCAAATACAGCCACCACTAGGAGTAAAAGTGAATTCCAGAATTGGACTTCTTGGTGTATTTGGGGCTTGTAATGGATATTAGCATCATACATGATTCATTCACATTCAAAGAAAGTGTACAGGAGAAACAAATTGCAGTACAGAGTTCTCTAGGAACTTTTTGAAGGGAAAAATACCTACCCAGTAGAACTCTTAATAAGCAAATACTAATACTTAAGTGACCCTTCTTATTGAAGGGAAAACATGGTGGGACTGTTCTAAATTTGGACCAGGTCTCTTAGATGCCTTTTTAAAAGGAGAACTGATGAAGAAAGCTTTGCATTTGAAAGCTTGTCTAACTTGATCCCAATAACATAGTTCTTCCAGTAGAAGATACCACCCTAAGAAATCTTTGCTGTTCTTTTAAATGCAAGTAGCTTATGCCCCCGTCTTTGTGTTGCTGGATAGTAACTTAGGAAGCTACCATAGTCTGCAGTGTCTAAAAAGATAGTTTATTATGTCCTTAGTTTGTTTAAAGGGGTTATCTGAACCAGCTCTTCATTGCTTCTTCTAAGGCTCTTCTGGGTCCACCTATTGCCAGACCTGCTTCATCCAATGTTTTAAGTGGCCTGATAGGTGGCTTGGAACCAGCACCATCTTTACTGGGACAAAGAGCACCTTCTCCTCCTATTTCACAGGCTTTTCCAACTAGAGCTGCTTCTGCAGACTATCTGCGTCACAGGATTCCTTCACCAATTGGTAAGTGAGACAAGGTGTAAAATGTGCAATTTCTTTGTAGAGCAGTAGAGACCTGTTTCTTGTGAAACCTGAGTGTTTTAAAGAACAGTTGAGTTGACACTAATTCAGCATTTGATGGATGATTAACTTAAGATCCACTTCTTCAGGTATCTCTATATAGTTTAGCAATGTGAAGTTTAAAATATCAGTGAAGATAAGGTACTTGCAGCTAAAGTTTGAACTTGTATGGGAAAGTGGTTTAATGCAAACTGCTAATCTTAATTTAAACCAAGGTATCTTGTCTTTTTACAGTAAACTTGAGCTGTCCAATATGCTTTTCTACACTGTAGATATGACAAGTCTCATCTTTCCTTTTTGAAGGTGAATATCTACTACGGATTTAAAAGTCCATACCCAGCTTGACCAGGGTGCATCATGATTTAATGCTGCAAGTTAAGGAGCAACTTTTTAAATGTAATAACACTGCAAACCAAGCTGCTCATCCACTATGAATAAGCAGTTAGTACCAGTTATTGTTTAGGCACTAGTTGCTCTACATTGCCAAGATCGCAGAGGATTGTAGCTTACTCCACAGGGAAGCAGAACAGGATGTCTCGATTCTGAACAGGTCTTACTAAATGAGTGGTGCTGAGAAGATCCTCAGTTATTGCATTTGGAAAAGAG
>NW_005841940.1:955899-983244 GCF_000455745.1 Alligator sinensis | reverse complement strand
TGGTTTGTTGTTGGAAGGGAGAGGGGGGGGGGGGGGGGGGGGGGAGGGGAGGGCAGAGGAGAAGCAATTGGATGAGTCAACAGATAACTAACTTTTACGTATATGGAGGTTGGTAGTAGACTAAACTATTCTGTGGCTGCAGGGGACAGGACAGAGAAACTTCTTAAGGTGCAGCAACATAACTTAAGGCTGGATATTGGGAAGAATTATTTCACTATAAAGGTGGTTAAGCACTGAGAAGAGATTCTACAACCTCTGTCCTTTGGAAGTTTAACAACGGGTTATTTGGGCACTTGCCTAAGTTTTACATGGGAATGATCCTGCCTTGAGCAGGGGGTTAGACTTGATGTCTTCTGAGGTCTGTTCCAGCCTTACTTCCATAAAATTATCTGATTTTTCTAAAAGTCCCTGGTAGGTACCTTTCAAAGGAAAGTAATAGTTGGCAGCTGAAATCAATGGAGGACACAAAGCTTCTTACTTTGTAGGTGTCAAGTTGTTTGTAACTTCCCTGTAGGTTTCGGACCTGGTTCTCAGCAGTTGCTTGGTGATCCATTTCAGGGGATGCGGAAATCTATGAGCCCGGTTGCTGCACAGGTTAGATCAAGTGGTTTCTTTATTCGAGAAGCATTTATCTGCTGTCTTTGCAATATCTTGCCAGACTTAAAACTAAGCTTTGTGAGATTGCATAGGGGTGGAGTAAGTGTCCAATTTTTCCGTATTGGAAGACAAATGAAGCTGTCCATGTGTATACCATAAATGCTGTGCTTATCCCTTAATTGATTCTTATTGATTTTTGTTGGAGCATAGTACTTGGTGCTCTGTTCTCATGAGGCTTTTCCATAGTCTTGGGGAAATTCTATAACAGTCCATGTAGATCCATGATTCTCAGCCTCTTTAGACTCTATGCACCCCTCCATAACTTTCTGATTTTAGTGGTACCACATTTAATTTTTTTTAATTTTATTAGAGTGAGGGGGGTGTTTTTTGTTTTCAGTTTTAAAAATTTCTTAAACTGGAAAGAGCATATATAAATAATGGGTATTATAATTAATACAGTATCCATAATACTTTAGCTAATGCCAGTCTGGTGGTACTACAGTTGACAGTCACTGCTTTTAGAAAGATATATTATGGCTCCTGTCACTGGGGGGTCTGAACACCCCAAATACTTAATGTACTTATCCCTGGAGAAGTTATGGGGCATGGGCCAAGGTCAGATTCCATCTCACTCTGAAGATGCAGAATGGCATATAAGGGCTTAAATGTGAGGTCTGGAAATCTTGGATTTTAATACAAAATAAAATTATCTCGGAGTGAGGGCTTTGCATGGAAAAGATTGAAAATGTAAATCACAAGTTTCCCCAGCTTGGAAACTGCTCCTTTTTAGCACACTACCTAAAAAGGGAGGGAAGAGGCAGAGTGGGAAGGAAAATTTAAGTGAAGGGGCAGCTCTGTAAAATGAAGGAAAGGGGAGTCTCTCCCTATAGGATGGGGATTCCATAGCAAGGACCCAATCACCTGCAAAGACAAGTTGCTGGCTGGTATGGTGTAGTGTGGTACAGCACAGCCCAGTAGCAGCTTCTACCAGCTTGCCCCAGGCCCTAACTGCAAACTCCCTCCTGGAATGGGGCCTCCCAGGTATCCTGCAGAGCTCCTCCCCTTCCACCAACTTTTTTTACTTTCCTTTCCTGTAACAGGCTACAGCTCAGAGTTGAAAGGCAGACATTACATCTTGGTCTTAAGAGAGCTGATTCCTGTCCCCAACCACTTCCAGGTCTAATCCTGTTGGCATGTCCTGGCAACAGAGGTGCAACTAAATAGTTCCATCTGCAAGCAGTGCAGCACCCCTGAAAGCATGTCACGCATCCCAAGGTGCTGTGGCTGCCTGACTGAGAATCGCAATATGGACAAATTGGAGACATTAACTTGGTGACAAATCTCATGATCAGACTATTTAAAGCAGGTGTCAAAATGTTTTCCTGCTAGCTTATTTTAAATGTTTCAAGGGAGTAACACAAGAATTGGCATAGAAAATGCAGGGTTTCTGATTCTGATGCATCTCCTGCTTGGCTTCAGATGAGTCCACTGGAGTTGCAACAAGCTGCATTAGAAGGACTAGCACTACCACATGATCTAGCCATGCAGGCAGCAAACTTCTACCAACCTGGTTTTGGCAAACCACAAATGGACAAAAGCAGAGATGGCTACAGGAACAGGTGAGAATAAACTGTATTTACAGTTGACTAAATACAGTGTTTCATAGAGCAAGCTATTAATTACTTCTGGGCACATTTCCTTTTAGTTGGAGACCTTTTTGTTGTTCATTACTCTCCCCTAGAATACAAGTACAAATGAATAGAGGTTGTAAGGAAACACTCTAGACCTTATTACCAGTAATAGTAGTTCTATTGACTATGAAAATGAATGTTAAGAGAATTAAAATGGTCTACCTAACAATTTTAGGATTTCAGCATTTGGAGTCACTGGAGAAGTAGTCCAGTTAAATCATTCACAAAAAAAACTTTAGTAATGGTGATCTCTGACTTCCTCCTAGTTTAACCAATTGGTCTTGGTCTTAATGTGAAATATCTCTAGCCAGGTAAAACAGTTTTCTACCTGTAGCCTTGGTATGTACAGTTTCACAGCACTGTCCTTGTGAGTCATTTATCTGGCACAAGACACAAATATGCAGTTAAACCATGCAAGTAAAGGGCAGTAAGCCTTTCTGCTATTCTTCCTATAAGGACTGCACTCCAGAGGAGTGCAGTGAATGTAGATGCATCTGTTCTGCTTAGTTGACATACTGTGTGGTGCTATACTAAGATGCTGTTCATGTGATTCTACTAAACCAGAAGTAGTGTAGCTGCTCTAGTGTAGTGCTGTGCTTGTACCAAGAATCTCTGCCTTGCAGCAAGGGCACAACTAACTGGTCAAGTTCTGCAGGAGGGCAGAGACCTCACCTTCCCAAGCCTTACATGGCTCACTACTCCAGTATTTCCATAAAGAACACTGCACAAAAGTAAAAATAGAAATAAGAATAGGTCTTGCAGCCATCTAAATAACATGACTGATATGCTTCCAGACTCTTCAGCTATTAAGAGTCTTAACTTGACTAAACTGGTTTTAAACTAAATCTTTTTGGTTTAAGCTAATGATGAATTGGCCTGGTGTTCTACACTTGAGCTGAGTAACTTGAATGTTGCTTCCCCAAATTTATGTGGGAGTGCCATGTGCTGAGATCTGCCAAAGTTGGCGTAGAAAAGATGAAAAGCAGGTTGCTACCTCAGTCTCTAACTTTGCCTCTCCGTAGGCAGCAGCGAGTGACTAAATCTCCTGCCCCAGGCCACAGAGGGAATGCATCATCTCCGGCCCCTTCTGCATCCATCACCAGCATGGTGAGTGTTTAGATCAAGAGCACATGCTCAGATTTGTGTAATGTGGTGAAGAGGATTTAAAGTTAAGTGTTCTAATTGCCATTTACTAAGTGGGCTGTAAAGCAAATGAAGATCCAGCTGTTTTGGCTGGGAGGTTAGTTACTGGCGCATCTAGTGGTCAAGAAAAATATGGTCAAGAACCAGCAGTTCTAGTTCATTAATCTCATTGGATTGACTCCTAGATTTGCAGAAGAAAAGTTTTCAGCCTTCTGATTATCTTTTTTTTTTTTTTTTTTTTTTTTGGGGTGGGGGGGGTGGAGACTGCCCACAAAGGCCTTTGTTTTCATAAGTGGCTTTTTAAAGTAATTTTGAGATTTGGCTTTGCTGTTTTTTAGAAAGTTCATTAGATAACCTTAGTGTAAACCACATTAAATAGTGGAATTACTAACCACCCCTGAAAATTTTGGACTCCGCAAACATCAGATGAGCTTAATACTGTAAACTCATGTAAGACTAATTAGTCATAAGATTACCTTAGTCTGCTTTTCAGTATATTCTTCAGTCAACCACTTGATGTGTAGAGAAATGCCTTCTCTGAGCTGAAGAGCATGCTTTCCTTACCAGTCTCCAGAGGGTTTGCTGGTCTGTGGTTAAGGGCAAGCAGACTAGTTAGCAGCTGGACATGTCATCTACAGCAAACATCTAAGGCTGCAAGCAGCCTTAAGTAAACTACTTTTGCATTTCTCGGAGTAAAAAAAAAACAAAAAAACCCCCCAAAAAACTAGAATTCTTGGTTCAGAGATTATATACCTTTCTATCAGACCAACTAACAAATCACAAATTCTTTCTGCAAGCTTTCAGGCACACATGCCCTTCCTCAGGCATACTTTACTCGGCATACTCCCACACACAGCCCAGCATATGCCTAGAAGCAGCAGCACATTAATTGGACCCAGCTTGCCCAACATCTATATAGATCAGGCACTTTAGTGGGGCTTTTTTGGGGTACTTTTTAGCTAATAGCTGTTTGAATCAGTTTTAGATAAGAGCACCAAAAAGCCCACTGAAGTGCCTGATCTATACTTTGACCCAGCTCTGCAGCATCTGTAATGCACTGCTGCCTCTAGTAAAATGTGGGTTTTTAATGTCTGCAAGCAGCCTAACTGTTTCCTAATGAGTTTGTCTAAGTTGGAGGAGCTGCCGGGCAAAAAGTCTTGACACTTCCAGCGGGAGTCTAATGACTATCTACATAAGCAATTCTGGAATATGTTATATATGAAATGCATTAAATTAGTGGAACGAGTTTTTATTTTTCCAGAATAAGTAGCCACACGTGGAGTTAATTAGCAGTAGCTTGGGCTTTACATTCACACACTCAATTTCAAAAGCAGACAAGCTCTTTGAGAATCTTGGGGATTCTGATACCCAGATTTACTGAAGTGGACTATTTGTAAGAGTTTTTTTCAAAAGGAACTGTAAACAAGGAAGCAGAAAAACTACAGAATAGAGAGGATGAACAACATTCCTAGAAGTTAGAGTATATAGTCAACCATGAAGAGGGAGTGCTGGTTGGTTCCAGTGAAGAGTAGGGGAGGGAGTATTTGTTTGCTCCTTAATAACTGTGATGCTTAAAACAGTGAATCTAAGACTTCACTTTTAATCACTATTTCCTACAGCTTTCTCCATCCTTTACACCTACCTCAGTGATTCGTAAGATGTATGAAAGCAAGGAAAAAAGCAAAGAAGAACCAGTTTCTGGGAAACTGAAAGCTGGTGATAGTAAAGATGAAGGTCAGAGGACAAATGAAGGTATTGTAATAATTGTTCTAATAGAAGTTCACCAATGCATAAGACTTACTGTTCTCAGTGGTGGCAGATGACCGAACAAGGAAAAATGGTTTCATGCTGTAGCAAGGGAAGTTTAGGTTACATAGGGGAAAAATTCTAACTGGGAGGCTAGTAAAATGCACTGGAACAAGTTACCCAGAGAGGTTGTAGAATCTCTATCCTTGGAGACTTTTTTTTTTTTTTTTTTTTTTTTTTTTTTTTTTTTCAAACCCCGCTCGAAAACCGGGGGTGGTATTGTTTTTGGCTGGAATGATCTAGCTGGGGATGGTCCTGCTTTTGAGCAGGGGGTTGGACTAGATAACCTCCTGAGGTCCCTTCTGATTCTAATGAATCTTTCAGACCAAAACCTGTTGATTCCTTGAATTGTTTGCTGTTCTTTAGGACATGCTTGATCAGACAAATTGAAACTATACTTTAAACTTCCTCTACCTCTAGCTTCCCAGAAACTAAACTACTGTGCGTCTTCAACCCCCTTCTCCTAAGCTTCAGGTTCTTCTGAAGACCATGTAATGGTGTTGACTAGGGGCACTCCAGTATGCTCTGGAAATCTACATACTGAAGATGGCATAAGCAGAAAATCCTGTCCACAGGTCTACAAAACATTATAAATCTGTGGAGCAAAAATATATTGGTTCATTAGGAGTAACAATATTAGAAGTACTCCTCTCTTCTTTTCCCCCTTCCCCCCCACTTTCCATTTTGAGGGAAGCTCTTGCAAATCAAAGTGCATGGTGGTCCTCCTGTGGTGTTTGGGCTAGCCTCTTCTAAATAAAGATGCTTAAGAGACCCTCTATCTTAAATGAAGAAGCATCTTGGCTAGAAGGATGGATGTTTTTAGTGAAGGTCCAATAAAGCTAGTGAGGCAACAGTAGAAGGGAATCTTGGTAGAGATTCTTCAACTATATTTTTGCACCATCTTTTCTAAAGCAGGTAACATTTCCTCTTCCTCAGATTGCCTCATACTTGATTACCTCTTCTAATGTTATTTCTGGCTAACTAAAATAGCTGTAAATTCCCACCTAGACTTCAGGATGCTTCCAGTTGTGTATTAAAAAAAAAAAAAAAAAAAACAAACCCATTTTTATGATCAAGCAAGTCATAGACAGTCCAACTAAAATTCCTTTTTTTTAATCTAAAATTGAACAGAGGGCTGAAGAAATCATCTAAACCTAAAATTGACAGCATTCACTTGATAGAAGTTGCCTCAGTTTGCATGTGGACCCAATTTATTCCAGCAACTATGCAAATGACTTCTAGGCATGAAAGCAAAGGTGAAGGCCGCATGTACCTTTTGTTCCAGGGTTACATATTTTAACCCAGGCAGGTAATAATTGGAATGGAACACATTGGAATCTGAGATACGGAGGAACCTGCATTTGAGGGTTATTGCTGATGCATGACTTGGATTTAAAAAATCTGGTTTTCAAATAGGGTTTCTGCATTTATTCCAATAAACAATCTCTTCAAGGAATGATCCTTTCTTGTCACTGCTGTCTTCACTTTTTTGTTTAATGCTTGTTTTTCTTCCTTGCAAGGCTTCCAGGTTGACTCCTTTTTAATCTTTTTTCTTCCAGATAGATCTAGCAAATACTAGATTAGACTTTAAATCTTTCTAAACCTGGTCTCCAGCTGTATTGGATTAAGTCCTGTTCTGTTCTGACTACAGATAACCTACTGTGTAGCTCCATGGAGAATGCAGACCAAGAAGTCTTGCCCACGTTGGGTTCCAAACTACCTGCACTGCAACGCTCTGCATGTTCCACACCTCTTACTCAAACAAACCGTTGCACAAAAGAACAAGACTACAGGCCTAAATCAGCAGGCAGAAAGACTCCTACAATGGCATCCCCAGTTCCAGGGGCTCCTTTCCTCCGTCCTGTTCACCAGGTACCCCTTGTCCCCCATGTACCACTTGTACGACCTGCTCATCAACTGCATCCCGGATTGGTTCAAAGGATGCTGGCGCAGGGTGTTCATCCACATCTTTCTCTGCTGCAAGCAGGTAATCTTTCTTGTACCATTGTATGCATCTGCTAGGGGAAAACTTGTTTCGTCCTAAAATCCTAATGCTAGGTACAAATAAAGAACTGTGTGCTTTCTATAAAAGAACTAGCTCATTTGTGGTTAAGTGTTTAATAGTCCTTGCATAAAGGTACTGGAAAGAGATGCTTTACATGTAAAGCCTCTTACAACCTTGCATTTCTGATGAGAAAAAAATTAAGCTTTCTCATCTTTTTTTTTGTCTGGTCAATAGGTATGATTCCACCTGGAGTGGACTTGTCTCACTTGCAGGGATTATCTGGTCCCATCCTAGGTCAGCCTTTTTATCCAGTACCAACAGCTGGCCATCACCTGCTAAACCCACGCTCTGGGACACCTCTACAGCTTGCAATGATGCAACAGCAACTGCAGCGATCAGGTAGGCTAAGAAGTAGAACCCAAAGGCTACTATAGGAATTTTGATGTTCTGTTAGCATGATAATGCTAATTGCATCTGCACACTAACTAATTACTTTCAAGCCATACAAGGAATTGAGTTGGAGTAGGGCTAGAAGGAACTTCCAGAGGTCATCTAGATTCTAGTCCAACCTCCTACCTGAGGCAGGATCATTCCATAGGACCCACGATTTAAATCATTAAGTACATCCTAGTTTCCATGGAATTTCCCAAAAAATTGTCTGCAGTTGATCTCTTAATTATAGTATAATTAGACCCTCCCACTAATAGAATAACTTTCTTTAGCTGAACAGAAATCTCTACCCTTCACAGGAGTTATTGTTCATTATCACCCACTTAAGCTAAACAGCTCTTCCCTTTTTAGAGGGTAAGACCTTGGCTAACCCACATCTTGTTAATTCACCTCTTGATGCAAAGATAATCATGCTACCAGTCTTCCAGTGGAAGTCTGAAGCAACAATGCCTTCCTGAACTGGGAAAATACTGTTACCTCTTTGCCAAACCACCTGAACAAAATCTTGACCCTGTAGGAGTGCACACATGCAAAATCCAGTCTGCATAGTAGCCATGCAGTCATATAAATTTTGTTTTAATAACTAAGGAAATCTTCCTCCTGTACTCTATAGGCTCTGGAGCACAGGGATCAGCTGTTGGTGTGCAAACCACCCCCCAAAATGTGCCATCTCGAACTGGACTGCCTCATGGACACTTGCAGCATGACCATCACACCAACCAGAGAAGTAGTTCCCCTATTGGCCTTGCAAAATGGTTTGGGTCAGATGTTTTGCAGCAGCCTCTCCCTTCTATGCCCTCCAAAGTCATCAGCGTAGATGAACTGGAATACCGGCAGTGAACTCTGAGAGGATATTTGCTTGTTTAGAGTGGATAAAAATGCATACAGTCAAGATCTCTTGTTTCACCTAAGTTGTTTTGGGTTTTTGTGGGGCTCTTTATTTTTGGCACTGTGTGCAGAATTTCTTTTCAAGAGACTAAAGCACATGGCACCTGTCCTGGTCTCCATGTCTGCATTGGGACTAAAGGATCTATTAGGGCTTAAAGTGAAGCCTGAAGTGATGTGGATGCAAGACAGACAGTTTAATCCTGGAAGTCTCTTCTTTTGTTTTTCGTCTTTTGGGTGGTTTTTTTTTTTGTAAAATATGTGAATGAAATGCTGAAATCCTCTTATCTAGAGGTAGCAGCTGAGGGTTCCTCCTACAGAAAAATGTATAGACTTTGTGTACAGACTTATGTATAAACAATCTTTTGTATATACACTTAGGATAGCTTTTTTTTGACCCTATACAGCTGTACATAAGAGTAGAGCAGTTGAGCTTTAGTTGTGCCTCTGGTTTGGATCTTTCTCCATTGTACATGTGGAACTTCTTTGTTTAAGATTTAAAATTGAATATCCTAAATGTGTGAGTGAACAGGATAAAGTTGCTTTGCCTTTTCTTGCTACTCGTCTCCTTCCAGAAGTCTCCCTTCTCCAGCACATCCCTCTCATGTACTGCGCACTCAGTGTAGAGCTGAAGGTGTTGAAGTAAAGCCCACATTTTGTTTCTTGTACAACAGATCTGACTCCCTCTTGCTCTTTTTCCCTTCTCATCAAAGGAGGGAGCAGTTAACTTCATAACTGCTTTGAAGATGGGACTGGCAATGAGATCAGAGTAAGCTGGTCCTTATAGTCTACAGTCTGACTGCTGTCTGCTGCTCCATAATTGGCTAGAACAGATTACAGCTGCTACAGGATATGTTTGCACACAGTTGTCATGATGCGTACAGCAGTGCTGGTGCTGGTCCCTGTTTAGCTGAGGTATTATTTTTGTTTGTTTTTAATTTGATGTTCTCCAACATTAAAGGTCAACAAAATAGAGCCTTTAAATTCTTACCCTTCCAGTATTTTGGCCAGTTACAGTAACTTGTTCCATACTACCTCCAGTTATATTTCTGGAGGGGATTTCTGCACACTTTTGCACCTACCATGCATCAATTTATGCAGTTACTGTAACAGTGATTTTTCTGTGTGGGGAGGGGGTTGGGTTTTTTAAGGGAGAGAGCTAGTTCTGTGATCTTATACTTAGGGATTTTTTTTAATACTGTTCCCCATTTTTTTTTTTTTTTTTAAGCTTATGCTTCACTTTCCTGAGCAATTTAAGCATTTTCCATATTTCTACTGCATGGTTTCTCACTTTCTCACTTGTGTTGAGTCCAGCATTAGTCATGTCTTATTTTAATCTAGACCATCATGCCCTTTTAAAAGGTGAAAGCACAACCCAGAATTCTTTCACCAGGACTTGATTCCCTTCCCACAAATAGTCTAATTGAATGCAAAACCAGCAGCAGAAAACCACTTAACTGTACTATGAGTGCTGATATGCTGTGGTGGGATTGTTCCAGGCTGATAGAGACCCTTTTTGGCAGAAATGGCAAGCATGCATCTCCAATGAAATTCATTGGGGTTGCTAATATTGAATAAATTATTTACTGGTTACTCATACAGTATTGACCCCTATGTTTAAAAAAAGTAATCACCAGCTCATCCTTGTAAAAGATTTGTTTTCATAACTTTTTAACTTGACACATTTCCCAATAACATTCTGTAAATAAAGTCAGTTCTACATGCTGTTGGTCTCAACTGCTCTTTTTTTTTTTTATATGGCTAATACATTGTTGTCTTATGTACCTTTTGCCCTTTTTTCCTTGGGTTATTAAACCAGATTACTGTTACTATGTTACATAACTCTCTACATGAAAAGACTAACACTTCCATGTGCAAGAGCTCTATCAGTGTTGTGTTATACGCACCTTTGTAAGCCTGTTCACTTTTTGTTATGAAAGCAACTGCTACCTTTCTTCCACAATATCTAAATAGAGCTCTGTTTTCTATTACTGGAAGTATCCATCATAATGTAAGGGTGGGAATTACGACTTGCTTATTATGATCTAGTAGGGAATATGGATTCATAGATGTAGGATTAGAAGGGACCTGACCAGATCATCAAGTCTGACCCCTTGCCCTGGGCAGGAGAGAATACTGGGTTTATATGACCCCAACTAGGTAATCGTCAAGCCTCCTCTTTAAAGACCCCCAGGGTAAGAGCCAGCACCACTTGCCTTGGAAGATTGGTTCCAGATCCTAGCTACCCTGTGAAATAGTGTCTTCTAATGTCCAGCCTGAACCTACTCTCAAACAATTTTATGGTCACTATTCCTTGTTATGCAGGGAGGTGAACAGGGTTGCTCCTGCTGGGTCCCCTCTCCACCTTCTCTGGTGAAGGCTGAACAGATTTCAGGTCCCATAGCCTCTCCTCATAAGGTCTGCCCTGCTGTCCTTGATGATGCATGTGGCCCTCTGGACCATCTTAATGCTGGCCACGTACCTCCTGAAGTGTGGTGCCTAGAATGGGACACAGTACTCCAACTGCTGCTTGACTAGTGTTGCATAGAGTGGCAGGATCACCTCCTTGGCCCTACTTGTCATGCATCCACAGATGCATCACAAGGTGCAGTTGACCTTACTGACTGTAGCCTCACATTAGTGGCCCACATTCTTTTTTTGGAATCGATAATGACTCCAAGATCCCTTTCTGTCACCGTACTTATGAGAAGGGAGTTCTCCAGCCTATAGCTATGCTGCTGGTTGTTACTGCCACTAAGTCAATATTGAATCCCATCCTAGTCTCACTTGCTCACCCCTGTAACCTGGCCAAGTCCAGCTGTTTTCTGTCCCTCCCTTCTAGTGTGCCCACCCTGCCCCCAATCTTGGTGTGGGCAGCAAATTTGAACAGGATGCTTTTTCACCCCCTTTAAGTCACTAATAAAGAGATTAAACAGTGCAGGCCTAAAGCCTCCTCCAGCCTGAATATGACCTGTCCACCACCACTCTGGGTGCAGCCCCTCAGCCAATTTGTTACCCAGCTGACTATGTAGGCATTCATGCCAGAGTTTCCTAGCTTTTTAATAAGAATGGGGTGAGAGATGGTGCTAAAGGCCTTCCTGAAATCCAGAAAGACTACATCCACTGCAACACCTGCATCCAAGGATCTTGTGACCTGGGGGTAGAAGGCAATCAGGTTGGTCTGACAGGACCTGCCCCTAATGAACCCATGCTGGTGTTGCTGCTGAATATTATCCCCCCTGCTGGTCCTTCCCAGATGTGCTCCTGGATAATCTTCTCAAAGAGCTTCCCCAGGATTGAAGTAAGACTAATGGAAGACCCAGGCAGCTATAGGCCCCTTTTTTGGAAAACAGGGACCATATTGGCCCTCTTATAGTCACCTAGCAACTGGCCAGAGCATGAGTGCTCATAAAGCCATCAAGGGGACCCTTGATAACCCCTGCCACCTCCCTCAGCACCCTGAGGTGAACATCTGGACCTGCTGATTTGAGCACATCCAGCCCCTCCAGAAGTTCCCCAACTCAGTCTTCCCCAACCCTAGGCCTGTCTCTCTTAAGTCCATCCTGAATCTCAGTGGGGGAGTCCTAGTCCCTGCACAAAAAAAAAAAATGGAGGCAAAGCAATTGTTAAAAAGGTCTGCCTTTTCCTCTGGTGCAACCACCAGATTGCCTAACGTATCCCACAGGGGCCCCCCATTACCCAGTGCTTTCTTCATACTCCCTGTGTGTTTAAAAACACTTCTTGTTGTCTTTGGTGTTAGCCCTAGTTCTGTACCTACTTTAGCTTTCCTAACAGCCCCCTACAAGCCCAAACAATGGAGATACACTCCTCTTTGGTGATAGCCCCTCCCTTCCACTGGGTGTACACCTCTTTTTTGGCTTTCAGACATTCCTAAATGCCTTTGGTGAGCCACGGGGGCTTTTAAGCACTCTTGTCCCCTTTGATTCTCATTAGGACTATCACCCCTTGGGCACAGAGGATCGTCTCCTTAAGGAACGACCACTCATCTTGGACACCTAGTTCCCCACCTCTCCTACCAATCTCAACTTGTTGAAGTTGGTCCTCTTGAAGTCAAGGGCTACTGCCTTACTGCAGGCCCTTGACGCCCTGCACTGTATAGTAAATTCCAGTAGGCGATGATCACCGTTGCCCAGGTGGTCAAGAACCTGAAGTCCCCTCACATCACCTGTGGCCAGAACCAGGTCCAGGAGGGCATTCCCCCTGGTGGGACTGTGTACCTCCTGGGTTAAGTAGAGGTCCTGTATCTCAGCAAGGAACTTTTGTGAGCGGTCCAACCTAGCTGCCTGCTCCTCCTAGCAGATGTCCAGGTAATTTACATCACCCATGATAACCGTGTCCCTTGACTTAAGTGCCTTCACAAATTGGCCCAAGAATTCACAGTCCAGCTCTTCCCCTTGGTTGGGTGGCCTGTAGTAGACCCCCCCCCTCTGTATTCTGACCCAAAGCACTTCAGCCTGCCCTTCCTCTGACCCCATCCTGTTAGCTGAGGACATGTATTGCTCTTTGACGTAAAGCGCCACACCCCTACCTTTCTTCCCCATTCTTTCCCACCTGTATAGTCTGTAGCCCAGGGGTGGGCAATTATTTCAGGTGGAGGGCTGCTTACTGAGTTTTGGCAAGCCATTGAGGTCCGCATGACAGGCAGCCAGGGGAATATAAATATTAATTTTCTAAATTTCTTTGGGGCCCTGCAGGCCACACAGAATAGCCTGGCGGACCGCATCTGGCCCACAGGCCACATTTTGTCCACCCCTGCTGTAGCCCCTACTATTTACCGCCCAGTCGTGGGATGAGTCCCACCAGGTTTCTGTGAGCCCTACTGTGTCTGGGTTTGTACTAGCTATCTGGAGGGTGAATTCCTCCTGCTTATTTCCCATACTATGAGCATTAGTGTAGAAGGCATTTAAGGCCTTGTATTGGTGCATGCACCCCCCTCCGATTCTTTGGACTATCCAGACCCCCATCACTTACCTGGGTACTCCTTGTGCTCGTCACCCATCTTGGTTGGGAGGTGTCCTCCTGTGGCCCTATCCCCCGGTGAAGCTAGTTTAAAGCACGCTACTCCTAGTTTAAAGCACGCTAAAGACTCACACTACTGGAGTGTAGCTAGAGGGCTATACCCTACATAGAAGGGACTGGGTGAGGAAAAAAGGAGGAGGTGTTGCTCTCTATGTGAAAAAGTAGTACACTTCCTTGGAGGCTGACATCAGCTCCAAAAATGGACAGCTTGAAACCCCCTGGGGTGGGTGGGGGTGGGGGTGGTGGTGAGAGAGACCTAACTGTAGGTGTATACTACAGACCACCAAACTCTATCTGGAGTTCACAATAGAATTTACTGAGGCTGCACATGCCTGTGACATGGTCATCATGGGCAATTTCTAATTATCCAGACATCTCCTGGGAGGAACACTTGACTAGGTTGGATCAGTGATCCTTCTTGACCTGTGTTGAGGAGCTCTTCCTGACTCAGGAGGTGCACAGGCCAACCAGAGGTGACGCTCTGCTAGATTTGGTCCTGGCCAAAGGAGGTGGTGACTAATTTAAATATAGAGGGAAGTCTGGGCAACAGCGACCATGAAACCATCATGTTCACTGTCCAACATAAGGCAGACAAATTGGATAGCAGGATTGAAGTCTTGGACTTAAAATGCAAATTTTAACAAGCTTAGATCACTAGTAGGGTAAGTGCTGCAGGACCAGGGACCGAAGGCAAAAGGTGTGCACAAAGAGTGGTTGTTCCTTAAGGACATGATCCTTGAAACACAAAGGAAGTCCATTCTATTGCAGAGAAAAGGTAACAGAAGGGCTGGGAAACCCTCTTAGCTAAACAGGGAAATCACAATCCTCTTAAGAAAGAGGCTTATGAACAATGGAAGCTCGGGGCGGACACTAAGGAGAACTATTCCAACAACAGTCCACATTTGCAGGGAACAGAAGATGGGCTAAAGCAGCAATCAAACTTCGATTAGCAACAGGAATCAAGGATAACAAGAAGTCCTTTAGGTACGTGGGGAACAGGAAGAAAACAAGTGGGAGTGCGGGGCCATTGCTCAACAACTTAAGACAGCTGGTTACCAGCACCCAGGAGAGAGCTGAATGACTACTTCGCCTTGGTCTTTCACCAGACCAAAGGGAAAACCATGCCAGGTAGAGTAGAGGATGAGCACGGTAAGAATAATCGCCTTCCTACTATTGCTGTAGAATTGGTGTATGACCAATTAATTAAATTAGTCATATACAAGTCAGCAGGACTGGATGATCTTAATCCGAAAGTGCTGAAGGAGCTGGCCAAAGTCATTGCAGAACCCCTAGCGAATTTCTTCCACAACTTGTGGCACTCTGAAGAAGCCCCTGAGGACTGCAAGAGGGCCAATGTTGTGCCCATCCACAAGAACGGCAGGAGGGAAGACCCAGGTAACTATAGGCAAATCAACTTAACTTCCAACCTAGGGAAAATCCTAGAAAAGTTAATCAAGGAGTCAATCTGCAATAAGCTTGCACAAGGTAAGATTCTGAATGACAGCCAGCATAGCTTGTTGCAGGCAGGTCTTGCCTTACCAACCTCATCTCCTTCTGTAACCAGGTAACTCACCACCTGGACATGAGAGAGCAGGTTGACCTTGTATATCTTGACTTTCAAAAGGCCTTTGATCTAGTATCCCATGATGTCCTCATGAGAAAATTGGAGGATTGTGGGCTTAACTCCAAGACAGTCAGGTGGATGAGAAACTGGCTGCAGAATAGGACCCAGAGAGTCGTAGCGAATGGATCTGTCGTACTGGTGAGAAGTGGGCAGCGCTGTCCCACAGGAGTCGGTGCTCAGTCCAGTACTTTTCAACATAGTTTATTAATGATTTGGATGTGGGGGTGAAGAGCTCACTGGCCAAGTTTGTGGACAACACGAAGTTACGGAGAAGCGTGGTCACACTTGAAGATGGTCCACCTGTAACTGTAGCCTTAGACTGGCTAGCAAGTCGGGCGGATCGGAACCCGATTCAGTTCAACATTGAGAAATACTGTCAAGTGCTCCACCTTGAGACAAACAATCCCCAACACACCTACAGGTTTGGTGGCACCAAACTGACGAGCACCATAACTGAAAGAGACCTGGGGCTAATAATAGACCACAGTATGAATATGAGCTGGCAGTGCAATGCTGTAACCAGTAGGGAAAATAATACTCTGGCATGCATCAATCAATGCATCTCTAGCAGAACCAAGCAGATGATTCTTCTGCTTTACTCTGCACTGGTGAGACCACAGCTGGAATACTGCATCCAGTTCTGGGTGCTGTTATATAAATAGACTTTTTGCCTATTGCTTTTAATTTTATGTATTTTCTTGAGTTTTGCATTGCCTTAAACTCCATTTTGTATTGCTTTGTAGCTTGACATAAGTGCTCAACCTTTGTATGCTCCGTGTGTGTAAGAGAATGGGTGAGAGCATGTCTGTGGAAAAGGAAAACATCAGCTGTCGAGTGACTGAAGAATGCAGGCAGATAAAAGACCAAAACCAGAAGAATCCACCCCAGAACAGTGAGAAAACAACAGCAATCAACCTTCAAGGAAGAACAGTGATAACATAGCAAAAGCCCAGAGGCCTGGATGAACTGACAAGGCTGTAGAAGATAGGGTGAGACATACTGATTTTGGGTCTTGTTCTGCATGTCATCCTGGAGCATTGGTTCATCAGACAAGATGGACTGGCAGGAACCTGGCTCCTACTTGTGATCAACTTGGCTGGCCCCTAAGTTTATCCGAGCACTGATAAGACTGGTAATGTATACCAGCGCAGAACAGAAATTAAGGTATGAATAGTGTGTGTGTGTGTGTGTGTGTGTGTGTGTGTGTGCGCGCGCGCGCGCTTAATCAATAAACGCAGGATCTTGCCTTATCCTCCCTCATAAAGTCTTGCTCGTGATTTGAGTAATTGGCAATTTATGTAACAGCACCACACTTTAACAAGGACATGGACAAGCTTGAGCGAGTCCAAAGAAGACCCACCCATATGATCAGAGTCTTAAAAGGCAAGCGATACAGGGAAAGGCTCAGGAATCTGGGACTCTTCAGCCTGAGGAAAAGAAGGCTGAGAGGGGAGCTAGTAGCAGCTTACCACTACACTAGGGGAGTACACATCAAGGGCTCAGTGAGCAACTGCTCACCAGGGCACCTGTGGGAAAAACCAGGAGTAATGGCCACAAACTCCCAGAAGACTCATTCAGGCTCAACGTTAGGAAAAATTTCTTCACAGCTAGGGTGTCCAGACTGTGGAATAAGCTCCCTCCAGAGGTGGTGCAATCACCTACCCTGGAAATCTTCAGGTGGAGACTAGACAGTTAACTGGGGGCTGGGTTCCCCCAGCAAGGTATCTTTCCTGCTTGGTGCAGGACCCAATGATCATCTGAGGTCCCTTCCAATCTATTAATGGTCTTTGTTTGGTACTGTAGCTGCTATAACATACCCTTTCTTTGAAGTGCTATATCCATGCAATGTTTTGTATTTCTTCTTAAGGTATCAGACAATGAAATAGCTGCCTTCTATTTAAGACTTAATAGTTGAACAAATAGGCTTACTATAATAGTGCATCTCAATTATGTGATTTAAAGCCTCAGTAAACTGTAGTTCCTGTGCAAAATATCTCCATAACCAACAAGAAACAGTTCCGGTTAAGCTCCATGTAGATTTTAATTCCTCTGGGGCACTATGAGAGAAGGTGGTGGCTATAGAGAACATTTCTTAACCTGTGGGTTGCGACCCAAAAGTTGGTTGCAAAAATATATGAAAAGGTCACAAACAAAACTTAAAAAACAGATCAACAAGCTTTAAAAACATTGATTTTCCTTTGAAGGTGAAAAATATGGGAAAGTATGGCTTTTCCCTTGCGGGCTGTCACAGTTTCAGCCTGCAAAGGGCTGCTTGGCCCCTGCCCTGCCCCACACTGGTGGGATTGGGGTCTGGGGAGGCACTAGGTCTGGAGTGAGGGGTACTGGGTCAGGACTGGCCATTGATGTTTACAAATGGGTCCTGGTACAAAAAAAGGTTGAGAACCACTGGTATAGAAAGCACACAGTAGCATACTTTACCCCAGAACATTTAAAATATAAACAGCTAAAGTACAATATTCTTTCAACTGTCAGATTGTGTACTTGTTTAAACAAAATGTGTCTTCAGAACTTATCTAGGCTTATCTCTTTTGAGCTTACAGAGGGAAGTTTTTTTTGTGACCCAGTAAGTCTTGCAAATAGGTTTTTCTGGAGGGGCTTTGGTTTGTTTTTACTGCACTTGCATATGATATTACCCCTCTTCCCCATACACCTATTCCTTCTCGCACACTAGGGTGATAGGGTGGGAGTGGGCCAGGAATGAGACCAGTGGGGATGGGGAGACACCATGATACAGGTCCAGCTGCAGCTAAGCAAAGGGCACAGAGGGAGATCTGACTTTCTATGATTAAACACAAAAAACCCACAAAAATATATAGGTATCTAGAATGTATTTTAATTATAATTGAGGCATGTTAGATTCCAAATTGCTTTAAAACTGTAAATACATCTATACAACATTGTGTTCAACTGATACCTATATATAGTGGTGTTTCACCTCAATTGTGGAAAAAACACGTTGGGGTTTTAAATCAGAAAATATTTGTATTTTTAAAACAGAGAAAACCAAGATCCAGGGGGTTACAGCTGGTTAGGCCTCCAAAGCATGAAAAGCTTTTCCTGTTACATTTTTAAGGTTGGTGTCCTTTTTCAGGAAGAAAGTGGAGCAGGCTTGTTGGGGCTAGAAATTAGCAAATCTAGTGAGGGAGCTATAACTACATCATTTAGCTAGTATAAAGTTACTAAACTTTAACTACTACTATAAACAAGTTTACAGGTTGTTCTACGAGCAGTAACACACTGGTCGCAGGAATTATGTCTAGTAACCAGCCAGATCTGATTATCCACCAGGAGAGGCTGCTGTAATGCTCTTCTATAGGACAACGATTTGCCTATTAGAAGGCATTGCTGAAGCTCTTTAGCAAGCTCAGATACCAAGTGTTTTTCCAGTTAACTACTTCAGTAGCATTTGCACTGAACAGATTCTAACTTTAGCATGAAAATGTTAACGTGCATCTCCAAAGCCAAAAGTAAACAGATGCTTCAGTAAACACCTCCCTGCCACTGTACACACAAATGTATACCAATTGCAGCATGCCTGTCAAATCAGCATCCACCCTAGTATTTATACATCCAAAAGCAGTACTTTAAAAGGCATACAAAACACCTGTAAAATGATGGCTGTAGACAAAGCCTTGTTTTTGGAGTTGTGGCAGTTTTTATATTTGCTAGAACACTGAATGAACTTACTGTCTGCAACATCAGTAATCTAATTTCCAAGAAAGACTGCTTGCTGAAAGTTTCAACAGAAGACTTCTGCATTACCAAGAAAGGAGGTTGAGTCAGGGATCATCTAACCATAAAGCTTACTCTTCCACAAACTGTGAACTCACCTTGTCTTAGTAAAACTATAACATTGGACAAGAAAACCAAAAATAGAAAAAAGCAACAGTACTACTGCTACTCCCTAGCGTTACAAAATAGTCATACTGTTGTCACCCCTGGGGAAAGTGAAGTCAACTACCAGGTATGGAATAGAGGGAGTCTTTGATGTACTTTGCAGGGTAGACAAAAATCAGTGATTAAAAATAAATAAATTAAAAACATTTTTTTAAATTTAAATCAGATTTTTTTTACTTAGTCTTTTTTATTTTTTAAGGTGCATTTTAATTTTAAAAATTAATCTACATAAAGATAGTTTTAATTTAAGGTATGTTAAAGCTCAAACATATCAGCATGGAACAGGGCTTATAACTTCTAATTATATATTATTTGAGACTATATATTCATGTAACCTTTTTAGAACAGTTCTATATATAGGTCACAACAGACCATGGACTATATAAGGGGCCCAATCTTAGGATGTTTCCTCTATAGGTTAGTAAAGATTAAAGAAAACCACTCTACCCAATGGGACTCAATGCTCAGTCTAGAAAATCCCATGAAGCATTGCTGTGATGCTTAGTTTCAGTTCTCAAACTGAATTTGTGCCTCCAGAGAACATCCTTGTTAACAGCAGTATATGGAGATGAAAGCTAACAGACCCGATTACCTACCTATCAGCCCTACTGCATCTCTACAAGTTTGTGCACACAAACAAGTCAAGCCCTCACTTTTCTCTAAAAGTGCAAAGTTTCAAGAAGTTAAACGAACAGAAGATTGTTGGCAGTGGAGTAGGTAAGGAGGAAGAACCTGGAGATAAGAGGGAGGGGCAGTGGAAACAAGAACCATTTTGAGCAGAGTATTCCAGAAATCTTAAGGGATAAGTTTCTGAGTATAGCCTCTCCATCGATTTGAGATCTAGCGAGGGAATGATATGGTAGAAGGGAAAACTTACAGCCTGACGAGCCTGCAACTATGATATAAGATAAGAAATCAAAGATTAGAAGAAAGTAAAGGTGAATCGATATAAATCGGTCCATAAGGGATCAGCACCAGTAAAAGAAAACTTGACATTAAAATCGGCAAGTCTTTTTTTGGCTTGCGTAGCCAAGCACAACATACATGTGCACAGCTGCAGCATGTATTCAGCCAGGAATGCAACCTGGCAGCCTGGAGACCAGCATCCAGCCAGTAAGTCTGTGGCAGGGGGGCACCAGATCAAGGCCCCCGTGGTGAGAGGGAGGGAGTGGAGCAGGGTAGGGCCACAGGTGGCTCCTCCAGCGGGGCACAGGAGAGTGAGGAGGGAGGCAGTTCCTGCCACTGCTCGCACCCCAGGATGGCATGTGTCCCTGGATTTGTATGCAAGGTGAGGGTGAGCTGCCTGCTGTGGGCTCAGTGCCAGGAGCTGCACTGGCCTCTTCTCAGTAGCGGGGCTGGGCCAGGGCTGTGCTCAGGGTGGGTGGGGGTAGGATGGGCAGTGGTGGCACTAGTGGGAAGGGAGGCTACAGCCCACCCTGCAGCCCTCCTTCCAGTGCCAACACTGCCCCACAGCCCCACCCCCTCAGTGCCACCGCCACCCACCCAGCCCCTGGCTCAGAACCCACAACAGGCAGCCCGCCCTTACCTTACACACAAACCTGGGGGCACATGCCCCCCATGCCTCCCCCTTCCTGACACCCCCAGCAGCTCCATCTTGCACCCCACCTTGCCTCAGCCCCATCCCCTCCCTCACCATGTTAGTCTGCCCCCCGCCCCGAACTCACCGACCAGATGCTGCACTTCAAGCTGCCAGGCTGCATATCTGCTATTGGACTGGTTTCAGCCAGTGGTTAATAATTGGCCACTGATATCAGCCAAAAACAAACAAAAAAAAAAAAAGTTGATCGGTGCACCCCTAAAAGAAAGTGAAGAAAGCCCCAAGCTAATAACATATAGCTGCATCATTCATTTGATGTCCTCCTAATACAGCATGGCAAAAACATCCCCCATATATCCATGATTAATCTAGTAAATTGGGGATACTTGTGAAGTCATTGGGAGGTGCACTGCTTCAATTAGCCTTGTTAAATAAAATAACCCATTCATAATTCAGTTTTTTGATGTAGCTGCAAAATTAATCTGAAAAAATATTAAAAAAAAAAAATCACTGCTTTAACATGTATAGCATGTACCTTCTAAAAATGAAACCTACATCTATTTCTGAGTTGTGAATGATATGTGTTTGTTATATCAAACAACAAGAATGATTTAAATCAAATCTATCCTGTGTACCTGTCTATAACAAAAGACAACATTAGGTCAAGTGGTTCAGTAGGTTGTACCATCAAGCTATACACCTAGGTTTGAAGAGTTTGGTGTCCAAGGATGCAGTGAACTCAATGCCTTTAATGCCTAAATAGGGATCCCTTTACATTAAGGTTGGTAGAGTCAGGCCTTCTCTTATTGTTAAAGACACACTGTAAGATGGAACATAAAAGCACAGCTTACAAAGAAATGAATTTTATACAGGCATAAGAGAAATCCTACTTGTGTGTGTGGATTTTATAACCCTGACAAGTGATAAACACATAGCAGAGAGACTACCCTTTTGCAGCATAGACTCCTCAGTTTTTTATCCAATTTTCAACCATGCGTTTCAGCAACCATCTGGATATACAAGTGAGCACCAGAACAAAGTAACTCCCTCTCCACTTAGCCACTCAAAACTGACTGTATATAGAAAGAGTCACAATAACAATGCCAGTTGTTGTGGCAATTGATCGGGGACAACTTTATTTCTTTACAATCTGAATGACATCCTCATCCTCAAGCGTGTGATCTTTGCCAACCTTCTGTGGGTTGTGTTTAACAGATGAACCCCAAACCAGTGCACTGAAGGAGAGAGAGGGAAAAAAAAGACGCAATGAACTTTTGAAATACCACAGAACAATGACAGCTACTATTCTGTCCCTAGGGGGGTTATCTATACAAAATACCTTACATAAGTACCTGTCCCAGAGGCTCCAAGCATCAACTCCAAAAGCAGACAAAAGGTATGGATGGGGTCATTAATACCAAACCATAGCTACAGAGCTCAAGACTCTGTAGACCAATACCATTCTCATGCTTTAAAAACAGTGGCTTTCCTACCAGGAAGGGATATAACAGCAAGCAAGGAAGCTACAGAACAGCATACAAACACTAAAATTGAATCATTCCAGATACTAGCACAAAGATGTACATAAAAGGCTATTTCAGTGACAGCAAATTCAAGTCCTATAGTTCTTCAAGTTTCAATCCTGCTGCTAGTGAATAACTTTTAAGAAATAAAAATCACAACTCAGAATGCACCACTGTAAAGACACTGGAAGTAGAGGATAGTTTGGCCCAATCTTTTCCTATGGTACTTACTACTTAAAATCTTTAATGAGATTTTTGTGTATCTTCATGCAAAAATCCTCCACTGTGGTCTTGGAGTAAGGCAGCACCACAGGAGAGGTGTAGTCTGGTAACTGTCCTTTAGGTTTAGTATAGCTACAATGTAAAGAAATTAGTCAAGTTAACCAAAAAAAGAACATCCCTCTTCCTTTTAACTCAACATAACAACTCATTTTCCCATAGCCCTAAGCCTCAACTTGAGCTCTCATGCAGATGGCAGAAGCTGTCCCCACAGAGCATCCCCTTCATTCTCCTACTAGGAAATAAATTTAAATCCCAGTATTTGAGTGTGTTGAGCAAACTGCTCCTTCGTCTGCATCTGAGTCACACAGCAGAAAAAAACAATATACAATATAATCAAACCAATGCTGATAACAGACTAGAGCATTTGAGGGCTAACGTTCTGTATGAGCTTACAGGAAGCCATTATTCCTAGAACAGGAGAATGAGGACTCCAAGGCATAGAAGTCTCTGCAAGCCCTCTAACCAACTATGCAGGAATTCAGCAACAATTAACACTCACATTCGCACTAGTTGCAAGTAGTCCCAAATTTTCTCCAACAGATCATCGAAATTCCAACGGTGATGAGCAGAGATTGGTACGCAGTGAGGTACCTTGTAAATGATATCTAGTTCCTCAATGGAAATCTGGTCAATTTTATTCAGCACATAAATACACGGGATGTAAACTCTGCAAAGAGTAGGAAACAAAGCAGTACAGAAGCGGTAGCAATGTATAAGAATACTCCCTGCCACCTTGTGGATCCTTGTCTGGGGAAGGGAAGAGAATGGGGGATATACCATTTTGAGGGTGGCTACAAACAATGACTTGGTGCATCACACAAATAACCTGGCTTGTACTGGAAACAGATTTTGACCGATAGGCTTTTTCAGTTCTGTAATTTGACTACATGTGGTAACCATGTCTTTACTTTGATACAGTACCTGTTTCCTTCAACCACATCAATGAGGTCATCTGCAGTAGCATCACTCCGCAGCGTGACATCAGCGTTGTGAATTTTGTACTCTGCTAAGATGCTTTTCACTGTTTCAGTATCTAGCTCACTCTGTGGGCACTGAATATAAAAGACAACATTAGGTGGGAAAAGGAAGAGTTTGCATATAGTCAGATACTGCAGTCATTGATACTAATACCTATAAGCCATTGTGCACTGGTACTAAGAAGTAGTAACTGCATTTTGAGACACTGGAATTCAGCGCTGTTGGCAACAGAAACTCAATTCGCAGTATCTCACATACCTTGTACACTTCAGGGCAACACGACAACAATGCTTTCTAGAAGTGACATTTCCATTCAGCATGTTGCAATTTCCAACTTACAGTGGCTGTGAGATTGATGCCTCCTTTATCTTTCTTCTTAAAGCCAATGTTGGGGGGCTTGCTATTCAGTCGTATTCCAAAGCCCTCCAGCTCATTCTCAATGATCTTTTTGTGTCCCAAGGGCTTTAGCACATCCAGAACAATCAGAATTAGGTTACATGTTCGAGCAACTGAGGATCAGAGAGAAAAATTATCCCAGAAAAGATTATACACATACATCTTTGCCAGAGCACTGTACAATTAAGTAAATATCAAAGCATCCAAGAACTGGTTCAATGGGTGGTGACAGCATAGGCAGATTAGTACACGGGCCAGCTGGGCACGAGCCCAGAGGCCCCGGCCCCAGGATCCTCATCCGCAAGAAAGTGAAAGCGTGGTTTTGTCTCCAGCAGGGAGACAAAAAATGATGCCAAATTTAAAACCTTTAGCTTTCATGTGTTTCCCTGCAGCTGGGAGAGGGCCCCTCCCCCAGTGGGGCTGGGGGGTGCAGGCTGGGGCCGGGCTGGCCAGGAGTGCAACACAGCGCCATGCCTTCGGTGTGAGAAGCCAGGCTGGAAGTGCTGCACCACGCCTCTGCAGGAGGATAGCAGCACTAAGGGGGCTATAGCCCCCCAAATTCATCTTAGCTCCCCGTAGCCACCCCTCCCAGCAGCGTGACACTCCTACAGCGAAGGCTGCCCAGGCACAGCCGGATGCCTACAAGTCAGTGCAACAGGTGGGGAGCAAGACAGAGCCACGGGTGGCTCATTGCGTGCGCGCAGGGGGGGTGGCGGCCCAGAGGGTAGGGGGTTGCCTCATAGTAATCAAGTAATCAATCTCCTCCCCCGCTTTGCAATGCAACTCCTGTGGGGGGAGGGCACCTCCAATTTTGTGTTTGCTCAGGGCCCCAGTACACCTTAATTCACCTCTCGGTGACAGACTTTGGTACCATCAAGGAGATAAACCCTGCCTAACCTGATAATAATTACAATGAGTTATGTTTTTGAAATACAGAGGCCTACAAGAGCCAAGTTTCTAGTCCTAGGCCCTTGCCTAATATTTACTTTACCATGAAATAAACACTAGAAGCGCACCGATATATCGGTCCATATCATATCAGCACTGATAAAAGGAAAATAGACATTACTGGCAATCAGCTTTTTTGGCTGATGTGGCTGACAATGTAAACTACAAATGCTAAGTGCATGTGCACAGCAGCTTGGAAAGCAGCGTCCAGCTGCTAAGTCTGTTGGTGGGGAAGGGGTGGGAGAAGGAAAGGGGAGGGGGGGAGTGGAGCTGGGGCAGGTGCTGCCCAGCTGGGGCAGGGCCCAGGACAGTGCACCCCTAATAAACACCCTTCCAATTCACAGGCTAAAAAATCAGGTGGGACCTGCAGACATCTGGTCTGACCTACATCTACTTAAGTTTATGCCCTTGTTAACAAGTTCAGAAGCCTACAAATGAAAGAATGAAAGAATTTTTATGCAGAATGATGTACTGTACAGTCTTATTATAAAACCGCTCCCCCCTTGCTTTTAAGAACACCAACAGCAGGAACCAAGCTTTTCATTATGTTACAGTAAAATTACTAATTATTATGGCAAACAACCCTCTTTTAATTCATTTTTCCCCCAATCCCCTGCAAGTTCATTATGAAGAGGTTGCACCATGGTTACCAAGGACTTCTTTCTTCAGGGCCACTAAATTAGCAAGTCAGATGAGCAAGTGTCATTGGAAGACCGATATCTCACCTTAACTTCACCCCGGCAGAAGTCAGCAAAGCTCATGAAAACCAGTGGGAAATGAATTGCATCTTATTTTTGCAGTTTTGGTGATGTGCCTTGACTTCCATCCTTTTTTGGTCCAGTACTACCAGACTGAGTTTGGACATTTATCACTAATGCAATCAGATTCTGTCTTAAATAATCTGACTGGTTGGACAGAGCCTGCTGTCTGTGTTTACACACAACTATAGCATAGCATCAAGTGTGCCAGAGATATTAAAACAAACACCTTCTTTAATGTGGGAATGTATCTGACTTTGAAGTGCTAGCATACTTCTGAGCAGTTAGGAAAATACAGAGCACAAAGAGCTGAGCAAGCCCCGACCTTCAAGCAACATAGGCATGAAAGTGAAAAATGACTGTTCCCCCCACTACCTACAAATTTAGTAACTCATTTCTGACATAAGACACACTGACCGTATACTAGGCATCCAAGGGCCCAGAGAGAAATCATTGTGAAACCTCACCCTTCCGTTAGCATATAAAATAATGGCTAAAACGAGCTCCCAGCCCTTCAAAGCTCACCTGCAATGACTTGTCGACCTCTCCCTTTCCCATCCTTAGCTCCCTCAATAATTCCTGGGAGATCAAGAAGCTGGACATTTGAAAATAAAGAACAAACTCCATTACAGTGAGAATGCCACCTCCCCTCCCTCCCAAAAAATGAAACACACCCCATCTTTGCTTGTAATAGTAACTCAGCCTAATGAAAATTTGAGTAAGTCATTAGGATTCCCTCCTCTTTGAATATAATACTTAGCCTGTTTTACTGTTTTTCCTGTTTTACAACAGAATAGAATATAGCCATTTCGGCTATATAGAACATGGAAGAATTGCCTTGTGCCAGTAATTTCTCACTGAAGCAGCATGAAGTACCACAAATTATTTAAATTTAAAACCAGTAAAAAGGTTTTAAGTGTGCATATATCCTCAAACCATCTTTTCTGGCAGCGGTGCTCAACCCTGGATCCATGGGCCAGGTTGGGCCCCCAGCGTGTTGTCATCTGGGCCCCCAGCGTGTTGTCATCTGGATCTGTGGAGAGCCCTACAGGCCGGGGCTCCGATCACTAGACATGTCACACAGGATGGTGTGGGGCCCAGTCCTGGCACACAGGGCCCCTGGAACCTGATCCCGACCAAATGGGGACAATGTGGGGGCTGATCTGGCCCACAGACCAGTCTTGTGTCATTCATCTGGATTGTGGGGCCAAAACAATGAGCACTGATACTCTACTCTATGCTGCCTCTAACTTCTGAATGGCAGACCGGACTACCCAGCCAGAACCAAGCTAGACCCCACCCTACCCCACCCCCTTGCTCCTGCAGGCAGAGGTGCGTCACCTGTATCTTTGCTCCTTTATATCGAATGACCCCAGGCACCGTGGTCAACGTCGTGAACTCGTACGCCGCCACCTCCGAGTACACACCAGCCAAATTACTCAGCAGAGTCGATTTGCCCACCGACGGGAAGCCCACAAAACCGATCCGGGCATCACCCGTTTTGGCGACATCAAAACCTACGAGGCAAGGCACGAAGGACAGGTGTCCGGGGCACAGGAAGCACGGCGGCAGACCAGAGCCGGGGCGCCGTCACCTCCATTCACAGAGAAACGGGTGGGGGCGGCTAGGCCGGACCTGGGCAGCGGCTGTCACTGGGCGGGCGCCAAGACGGGGCTGGACAGAGCTGGGCTGCCCCGGCCGCCGCGCGGGTCCTGCTCGCGAGAGACATTTCTGCGCGGCGGG
>NW_005841940.1:945229-955721 GCF_000455745.1 Alligator sinensis | reverse complement strand
GCGGCGACAGCAGCCCCTGCCCGGCGCCCTCCGGCCCGGCACCGCACTGCGCAGGCGCACAGGCAAACACCGCTGGAGCCACACAAATCCTCGCGAGAGTCCGCCCGCGCGCGCAGCCAGACCTGCCTCGGGCCGAGATGGCCCTTCCCACTCGCATAAAGCCCCGCCCCCTCGCACGCCAGGCGCATAGCTGTGCCCGCTAGCACCCCCCAGTGGCCCGAGTCAAGGGGGCGACCCTGAGCGGGAAGCGGGGCGGTGGTGGGGCCCGAGGGCCTTAGGCCCCGGCTCTGAGTAGCCGCACCCGGACCCCGCCCAAAGCAGCGCTGCCCGAGACTCCTTTCCAGCGCTTAGCCAAGTGGCGTGGCCAGCGCCTGGCCCCGGTGCCTCTGTAACTCCCTGGGCTCCCTCCCAGTTGTGGAGAAAGCCCGCGCAGGGGAAAGATTTAACTAGAAGGTAACAAGCACCCCACCTCGTGCTGACTGTTAACCTACTGCTGCTTTTAAGGGGTTGAACCTTTGGCTCTTGAGGTCAGGGTTGGTAAAACTTCTTTTCCAGCTAGTTCTGAAAGCCACCTGAGGCTCAGAAGATGCTGTTCCCCGGGCTTGGGCTAAACTACAGTATGAGCAATACTACATCCTTGGCTGAGGTTTCTCCCCCTCCAGCCTTGCTGTGCCTAGTGCTCTACCTCCAAGCCACTCAGGCAGGCCCAAGACTCTCCACCAGGTCCTGCGGCACCCTGGGGTCCCTGGAGAACCTTTCGAGGGTGCCACGGGGCATCACACTTAGCAGGGTGAGGTGTGCAAATATGATCCACGAAATAAACCTAGAGATTTCAAATAGGAATAGATCATGTTGAAACCATTCTGTCCTGCTGTAGACTTTTTTTAATTCTTTGCTGTTATTTTTCAATAGTTAAAAAACTAGTGAAAATTAAGAGCTGGCATTTTCCAACGATACCTTGAGTCTAATGAGGGGCCTTGAGTCCAAGACGGTTGAGAGCCACTGCTGAAGATTCTCCTTGCAAAGACTCAGTCTAAAGTCCTCAAACAGTATTTAGGTGGTTTCAAAAATGGACTTCAATGGGAGTTGGACACTTAGGTCAGCACTGGATAGCAGGGTGGAGTGCTTCAAGCAGGTACTCGCTGTCTACAGCAACATATCCTTTCAAAGTGGAGTAGTAAGACTTACTTATAACAGATACAGTATATGTTATGCTTTTTCTTGCTACTGCCTTTCTAAGAGAATATTTGAATGCTAGAAGACTGGGTGGCACTTGGGGTATTCTGCAGTTTTGAGGATGGCAATTCAGTGTGACATCTAAGAAAATGATTCTTGGAGGAGTGAAGAGTTAAGGGCTGGAGAGCTGGAAGTGGACACTTGATGTCCGCTGAGTCTTGGAGGCTAGAATGCTACAACTAGAACAGAGCAAAGAGAATGGCTGACAATGGAAAGGAACTGGTTATACCAAGGGTTGGCAACCTGTGGCCCTCAGGCTGAATCCGGCCTACAGAACTGTTAGAAATTGTGAAAGAGGTTTCCTTTTCTAGCAACACAGGAAGCACAGCCTGCACCTTCAGGTGCCCACAACTTTCCCCATAGTGACTAGGCATGATAGACAGGCTTGGCAGCAGACCTGTGCCTTATTTGGTAAATTGTTTAAAATTATATTGTGATTGGAGCTTACCCCCATAGGTTGAAGAGGAGTCATGCAATACTAGTAATTTTCCGCTAAAGCTTTGCGAATGCCAAAATCTCATGTAACCAGAGATTATAAATACGTGTGTGAAAGTGCAACCGGGGCCCCTCTGCCTTTCTAATGTCTGGGGACCTTCAGCCGAATAAACTGGAAAGACCACACCCTTGTCTCCTGCTTATTTGAGTCTCAGCTGGGAAATGAGCCCTGTTGGGGTCAGGAGTATTCACAGGTGTTCCCTTACTAGGTTGGGAGCTTAAGCAAATAATTTCTCTGACAGAACCATTGGATCTGGCCTATGGGTATGGAGCTTCGACGGCATTCGGCTGCGGGCACTTTTCCCATACCACTGTGGGGACAAGTGATGGTGATGGCTGAGTCCTAGTGCCTGCCTGCCACTGACTTAGGGTGACTCATTCTGGCCTGCAACTGGAAAGGGTTTCCTCCCCCTAAGTTAGGGCATAGGGGCACCAGAAGATGGCTCTTTGGAGTGAAGTGAGGGAAAGAATAGATAGGGAAAAAGTATTAGTAAGAAACTTGGTATAATGGCAGTGAAGAGGATAAAGGTGAGGGAACTGAAGAAAGGGGCAGAGAGAGACTGAAATCCACTTAAGAGGCTAACTGAGCCCTCTGTCATCTTCTTGCACTGAGGACACTTGGAGATAATTACTTGTTACATGACTGGGGTCTTTTGTTTTTTTTAATATTTTTTACAACAGATAATTCTATTTTCCAAAGTCGTAGCATGTTAGCTTTAATGGGGGTTAAAGGGTTTGCGGGAATACTGCTGATGCTGAAGTAAACTGTTACATGTTCAGACTCTTGAACTCAAAACAAGCGATTGAGTAAAAAAGAAACAAAACAAGTAGACTTAAATTTTGAGCATAAAACATACAGTATAAGTGATGGTGGTTAAAATCAAATGTGTTCAAACATAAATAAACCAAGGTACCACAAGATGGTGCAAGGGAGCAGATTTGCACTGTAAATGGGGAATGCCCCTTTTCCCAGACACTTGGGAAGTGTAACATGGCACAGGGATCCAGGGTTTCAGCTGTGAGATTGGAAAAGGAACACTGGGCATCAAACCAAGTGACAGATGTAAACACAGTCACAGTTTGCCACCATTAGGATCAGACAAAAGACTTGGGAAGTGTTATGGCAAAATGCTGAACTGGGAGTCAAGCTTCTTCAGGTAGATGTGATATCTTTTGTTAAACCAACTGAGTAGTTGGAAAAAAGTTATTTACAAGCTTTCGGGCACAAGCACCCTTCTTCAGGCATAGGGAGTCTCTGCTGTTCTGAGATCTCCAGGGAATGAAAGAAGCTAAAAGATGGGGAGTCTTAATTCTGTGTTCTGTTAAGTTTTTCCACTGATTAATTGATTTTGAGCAAGTTGCCTCCCTTATTTCTGCTTTAATTTCCATATCCATGTAACAGGGATAATACGTACTTGCCTGAGAAGGATTGAGACTTATTTAATATCCCTAGCTGCCAGGCATTTAGATACCACAGCAGTGACTGGGATAGTGTAGATGGATGCTACAGAAGTGCTAAATGGTATTTGCATCTGGTTTTACCAGATCTCTCATTCTAAAGCCTTATTGATTGTGAGTGAAATTCTGAGGTCCTTACTGAAGCTTGTGGGAATTTTGCTCACATGAGGATCAAATTAAGTAAGAATTTTAGGATTTGACCCCATGGATTTTCTGGGTAACTGATATAAAAGGTGATGTAATTTATAATCATACAGTTTTTAAATTAATCATGTCAATGATTTTGTGGAATCTGACCCACTTACAATCACAGACACCTCCTGTTAATCCAAGCCACTTATTTAGTTAAATTACTTTTCTATAACTGCAAAGGCAAACCCTCAATGGATATTAAGTCTATTCAAAGTGAACTGAGAATAACTCCCTTTAGCTTAAGAGCTATTCTGGAAGTTGGCAGTGCAGCATTACATGGTTTTGTAATGCATCTCTTGGCAGGGCTGAGGACTTGAAACGTTTGGAGACTACTAGATTAAAGTTACAAATGTTTATAGGCTTGCCAGTGACTATATTCTTCACTCTGTGCATGATGAAATGTATTTCGTACAGGATTTAAATGCTGGAAGGGACGATTGATGCATATTCCTGAAGCTGAAACAATACAGATCACAATTGTTTGAAGTTTCATCCCAGTAAGGGAGGAAGTGCAGAATGGTCTGATGTGGTGAAAAACGACTGTATAAAATGACAATCCAGGCCTGGAGGAAGGAGATCTTGCTGATCCAGAAACTACAAGTATGAGACTGGCCGGCCTACTGGAACATCCTTGTGGAAGATTGATGGCCACCTAGTAAGTCAAGCAGTTTGTTGTTTTAAGGAATGTTTTGTTCTTTAAATGATACTTTGCTTTGAATATTGCCAGGTCACCTCAAGTTTTGGGGTGTGATATTGGATAAGGTGGGATATAAATCTAAAAAAAAATAATAAAACCATGCCACTGCCCAGAAAAAAATGATTGCAAGTGCTAGGCATACCTGAATAGTCATAGTGAATCGCCAGCTTGACAGGAGGGGATTGTGAGACTCATCCTGAAAAAAAAGGCTGATAGAAGCCTGAGACCTTGTCATGGGGCCTTTAAGTAGGCAATGCAGATAGGAGGTCAGAGGCATAGTTAGCTTGGGACTAGACAGATCTGATCATCTGATTGATAGTTTTGAGACACAAGGCAAAATGTTACCTGCTTCCTTGGTCCTGAAAAAAATTCAGGTGTCCACATACTTGCACACTGTTGTTGTGTCTTATTGAGTTTAATGTTTATGCAAGTTATACTCTCTTAATTAGTGATATATTTTCTTGCTCAGGATAGCAGGTCACCTTCATGTCTTGATGAGTTTATCTATCAAAATGAGACACTAGACACTAAGATGTGTGATATACAGTGATTTTTCAGTGAGAAGATCTCCCTTGTTTATCTGGCCAGGGCTGCCTAATTCTCAGAGCGTTCAGCGCTTACATGCAGGATTGGATGTCAAAAATATAAGTTACAATCCCACCTCTGCTACAGGCTTCTTAGACAAATCTGGACATCTTGGGCCAAGTGGCTCAGTCAATGGAAATGGGATTTCAGCTCTAGATTGGAAACATAGCAAGCAGGGGAAGAGTACAGAAAGAAAAGGAGGATAAAACTCAAGGTGAGTGAGAGTGCTTGTATCAAAGACAGGCACTGAAGACTGTATCGAATGAGAGTTTCTGGTATTTGTGTGTTGGCTACAAATGTCCAACTCAGGATCCTTAAAATTCTAGTTTATTAGGCGGATTGAAACACTGTAATGAGTTAAATCATAAACCTTGGGGCTGGTCCCCCCACACACACACATATGCACACACATACACACACACAGTAGCAAGCTACAGAGTCAGGTATACCTATCCTACAAGTGCTGGAGTCTGCTGTCGATGGCCAGTCGAGGCTTCTTTCAGCATGGTGTTATCCTCCAGAAGGGGGTTGCCAGCTGGTCCTTCTGGCTGGACAGGTCTGGTCAAGTTGGAGATCAAGAGGGCACCACTGAGGGTCACTTTTCACTGCCTTTTATCTGTCCTTGGCAGACTTTGGTGACTCCCCAGTTTTCAGGTTTGCCCAATCCAGGGGTCATTGACCCTCGTGGGACTTCCCCCCCCTCCTCCCTCGGTGGCTACTGGACGGCACCTGTCAGCCCCAGGGGTCGTCCGCATGTATGTGCAGGTTTGGGAGTCCATTGATGAATTTTGAATAGGGCTCTGGGAGTGGTCGATCTGGAGATATTCAGCCCAGAAGTTGGTCCCTGGCTTTGATTAACTAAGGCCAGGGCTTCTAGCCCTTGATCAGTGAGATTTCCCAGTTGTTACATTGTCTTCTATTGAGTTCTTCCCTTGGTTGATCTGCAGCTTCCCAGGTGCTAATTGCCGTCTGCTACCATGTTACACATTCAATCACTGATTCACTCCCTCTTTCAGGGGCCAGCCTGATACAGGGAAGGGCAGTTTGATTCCTGCCCTTGTTAACATTGTTACAATGTATAACTTACTTATGTAAACACATTCAGTTGAAAGTTGAAAGGTGAGGAGTATAAAATATAAGCTACCAATGCCATGGCACACAAATAGATAAAAATACCAAATTACAAGGGGAGATACAAAATGCACACATACAAATTTTAAAACACAATTCCTTATCTTAAAGTGAAAGAGGAAGGAAGGAAGAAAAGGTAGAAAAAGAGAAACATATCCATAGAGGGGAGAGCAAATGCAGGCAAGAGGAAAAGGGGGCTTTCTGCTACATGTGAACAAAAAAGGTTTTGCAATCACTGCTCCAAAGTCTCTTGGAACCAACATCACCAAAACCGCAGCAAGTTGTCACGTTCAGATTAATTTGTGTTCACACATAAGTACATTTTAGATTGACAATAAGGACTCCTCCCCTCCATCAAGCATTCAAGTCTTGTGAAACCCATAAAACAAAGTTGTGGGAATTATAGCAGAGCCATACAAATTCTATTAGACAAAATATTAAGCTTTTAAAAGTTCTTGGAAGGGGGCAGAAGGGGGAAGAATAAGCAGGGAAATTAATGCTGCCCTTTGCATTAGAAGCCATACTAAGAATAATCATGTTTGTCCTTAGTAAGAGTTAGCTATTTTTCACAGTGGTATTCTAGTAGTGCTAGAGGCCCTAATCGAGAAGGTATCAGGGAAGAAAGGGGCCAAAACATAGAGAAGCATGTATAGAGAGTGGAGAGGAGAGTGAGATCAGGCAACAAAGAAGCATGTGCAATGGAAACAAAGGGGTTGGGGGCAGGCAGGGGAAGAAATGGAAAAGGGCAAAGGCAGACAATGCAATTAACTCTTTTGAAAAGAATTTTTATCACGCGAGATGACTGAAATACCTACATGCTCTTCCTGATGAGCAACTGCTCTAGTTGCCACAAGAATGTTACGCATTCTTGGATAGGAACAGAGATGTTTACATGTCTGTGGACCACCAGCCCCTCTATTCAGACAGGATCCCAATTATTACAGAGGCTGAGGACCCTGGCTTTTTTGGGTCAGCATTCCTACAGGACACTTTCTAATAAAAAAACCTCATGAGCCCACAGTAAATTGTAAAGCTGCAATTGAGTAATAACCAAGGTAACTAAAAATTAATGCTGAATTTATTGCTTGTTAAAACTGTTGGATTTGATCAAAACTCCTTTGAAAGGTCTAGAAAATTGACAGCTACTTAATAAAACTGAAAATCACCTACTAAAAAACATGATTTCTGTGAAGCTGTTGTTAAAAGTCAAGAGTTCAAATGACTGATTCCTAGCAGACACTTGAGTGCCACATGAGAGTGAGGCAGAAGGCAGGGTAGATTTTCCCCTTTATAGACCAACTAAATCAGAGGTGTATAGCATAGGCTTTTGTAAGCAAAGGGTTTATTTGGGAAGTTGCATCTGATGAAGTTAGCCCCCTGCATACAGAAGCCTATGCTACACATCTCTAATTTAGTTAATCTATAAAGGTGCACATCTCCCTTGCCTTCTCCCTAACTTCAGACAAACTACCTGTCTCATATAATAGTGAGTCATTCTGCTCATGTTATAATCCATCTGGAAGTGTTCAGCTAACCAGCCTAAAGAGTTCCATAATAGACCTACTCCCACAGGGTGCTGAATTCTTTCAAAGGCCTAATAAAATAGTTGATTCGAGGGTGCTTGGCAAGTTGGAGGTGCTCAAGATGTAGATGGGAGTTATCCAAGTTAGTTCCCTTATTTATGCTAGTGAATCCCTCTGACTTTAATAGGTGTGTTTGTGTGAGAATAGTGAGCGGGAATTGGCTCTGTGATGCTTACCACTTACAGTAGTAATATAATGCCACCAATGTGCATTCATGGTCTAATACTTTCTCATTAAAAATTATAGCAATCCTTCCTGTCACAATTAATACAACCACCGGAGTGTTAGGGGCTGGCCACTTGAAAAGACTATTGAAACAAAGGGTGGGTACAACAGAGTTATTCCATGGAAAGGAGGGAAATGGAGAAAGTTCAGTGACCAGATTAAGTAGATCAGGAGAACATTTTTGATTGGGAAAAGATGCAGCAAAAAGAAAAAGAAAAAAAAAAGAATGGACCCAGGAGAGGACTGAGAGAGAGAACATGGCAGGAAAGAGGGGCTGAGCAATCTACCTGAAAAAGGAAGTAATGTCGAGGGGCGCATTGATGTGTGGGAGGCAAGTGTGAGCTCCTCATTTAAATATTTTATTCCAGTTGGTAAATTGCAGCCAGGGCAGCATTAGTCAGTTCTGGTGCAGGGTAGACAAGTTTTCCCAGTAGTCCTACTAGTGCTAAGGTGCTTGCATAATGAAGTGGGGAGACCTTGCATTGTAGTATTGCTCCAAGAATACTCTTACCACTTTACTTACATCTAAGGCCCAAGTCTTGCCAGTTTTGCCTAACTCCTATCTTAACTGTAAGTACCAGTAACAGCTCAATTTTGTACAACCTGCTGTATTGAACAGCTAACTTGCTACACACCTAAGTGCATATATCACAGTTTAAATCTTTTGCTGTATGTTTGACCTTACAGTGTTGATACAAACCACTGGATGTGACATTTATTCTGATGGTGGGCTCAGATGATCTTGTGCAAAAGCAACAGGCAGGGGAAGGACTTGTTCTGTTGTGGGAGGCTTCAATTCTTAATACTATCAACACGTGTTCAAGTAAATCGAAAGATAGTAACAGAACTAATATACAGAACATTTCACTAAGTGACATGAGTATTGCTCATCCACAGCTGGCATTGTCTCTGGGTTTTTTAAAACTTCCCCCTCTGCTGTCAGCCTGGTCCAGTGCTGTGGGCGATGTCCCTTTAAGAAGGGGAATAATCTGCCGGAGTCACTGTTCCAAGACAGCTTGAAATGGCAGTGGTGGGGGAGGGAGCCGAGGGGGCCGCGGCTGTGCCTGTGTTTTGGGGACAGAGCAAGTGTGGGATAAAGTTTACCTGAGCACGAGTTACCGGCTCTCGGGGGAATGGCACACTAGAGCAACAGTCTGTTTACACGTGTGTGTTTTACATCCGTGTTCACATGCAGAGGCCAGCGCTTTGTAGTTGACATGAGTCAGCCGGGGTATTTATAACAGGAGCGGTGCTAGAGGCATGCTCTGGCAGTTGGTGAGCCCAGAAATGCATGGAGATGGGCACAGTAGAGGGTGACAGGATGAAAATAAGAGTGGGATCCCAGCCCGGAATCTGCAGGAGTGACCTGACCCCTCTCTCGGGCACAGGGCTGATTGCTGGGATTGGGGCTTTTCTTGGGACTGCAAGGGGTGGGGGTCGCTAGGTTCACTTGGTTGAGAGAGGGGGGCAGGGCGCGGGGACGGGACCCCCTTGCGGAGGAGAGACAAAGAGCAGGCAGCGAGGGAGCGGGGCGGCCGCGTGGTGAGGAGCAGGGTCGGGGAGAGCGAGTGGAATAAAGAAAGCAAACGGAGGAGCCGAAAGCAGCGGGCAGGGACCTCTGCACCCTCCAGGGCCGCGCAGCCGGGAGTCCCTGACTGTCTCGCTGCCCCGCGTGTGCCTGAGTGAGCTGCTGCCTGTCACGTCTGCTTAAGGGGCATTTTTCTGTACTGAACAGAAAGCACCTCATTGCCCGGACAGGTTTGCAGGCACGAGACCCGTGCCGCGTCTCCTGGCTCTCCTCCGAAGGGGGTGTGTGCTGTATACACGGCCCTTGCCAAAACGGTCGGAAGCTGCTCGCAGGTCCCAGCCCGCCGTGGAGACAGGCGTTTCCACGGGCTGCACGTGGGTCGCGCCAGGCCCGGCCTCCCGGGTTGTTGCTGGGCTGGGAGCTTGGCGGGCTCTGCACATCAGTCCCAGCAAATGAGGCTTCGGCTCCAGCACGACTGTATGATACAAGTGCTGGCTCTGAGCTCCGGGAAGGCTCCGAAAGTTAGGGAGGCAGTTGCGTGCCCAGCGCTCAGGATGCTCCCGAGGATAAACGTGTGAAGAGGCCACACCACGAATTGATCCCCGAGGGCAGCTTCTGCTCCAGCCCCGCTGGAGTGCGGGCTGGCCGCGACTGCACATAGCGGCGGGGAGCCGGAAGGCGGGCGGGGATCCGGCGGGGAGGAGGGAGCTGCACAAATAGCTGCTGCCCAACTTCGAAGGAGGCAAATTTGGCTCCAAAGTAAGCGCCGGAGACTGTGTCAGTCGGGCGAAGCCCCCCCCGAGGGCACGGGGAGGATTCAGCACTAGCACCGTCCGCGCGGCCCGGCCGCGGGACCAAAGCAGCGGGAGATTTCACAGGGCCCAGGCACGAAGGGAGCCTCGGGCTGGCTCAGCTCCGTGACCCCCGCGGGCAGCGCGAGGCTAAGCCGGTGCCCCCGCTCGGCTTCTCCCAACATGGAGGGAGCCGGGGTTGTGTAAGCCGAGGCGACTCCCGCAGCCCCCACCCCTCGGGCAGCGCGGCCTCGGGCGGGCTTTCTCCAGGGGACCCCGAGCCCTGCCCTGCCCCCAGGCCGAGCCGGGGCTGCTCCCGCTCGGGGGCGGCAGGCAAATGCACCAAGGGCCGGGGGCGGCCGCCCTTCCCCGTAGCCCCCGGCCCCACTGGGCCCGGCCCTCCTCGGGCGGGGAGAGGAGGTGGGGGCCGCTCCGCGCTCCTGCAGCTCCGGGAGGGTTTGCATTGGCCGATCCGCGCCGAGGGAGGGGGGAGGCTGAGACTGCAGCCCCCCCAGCCCCTCCTCTCCCCTGCGGGGGGGGGCGAGCTGCAGGCGGGCTGTTGGGGGGGGGG
>NW_005841940.1:929901-944139 GCF_000455745.1 Alligator sinensis | reverse complement strand
TCCAAGGTGTTCGGGGACATCCTGGACTTCGCCTACACCTCGCGCATCGTGGTGCGGCTGGAGAGCTTCCCCGAGCTCATGACAGCAGCCAAGTTCCTGCTCATGCGCTCGGTCATCGACATCTGCCAGGAGGTCATCAAGCAGTCCAACGTGCAGATCCTCGTGCCCCCCACGCGCCCCGACATCATGCTCTTCCGCCCTGGCGCCGCCGACCTGGGCTTCCCGCTCGACATGACCAACGGCGCTGGCCTGGCACCCAACGGCAACGGCATCGCTGGCATGCCCGAGGACGAGGCCACCCGCGCCGCCCTCAGTGCCGCGCAGTCCTCCTTGCCCGTGCTGCAGGGCGTGGACCGCCTACCCATGGTGGCAGGGCCCATCTCGCCCCCGCTGCTGGCCTCGCCCTTCCAGAACGTGGGCACCAGCGCCCCCCCTCTGGGCACCAAGAGGGGCCGGGGGCGGCCCCGCAAGGCCAACCTCTTGGACTCCATGATGTTTGGCACTCCAGGAGGCCTACGCGAGGCGGGCATCCTGCCCTGCGGCCTGTGCGGGAAGGTGTTCACCGATGCCAACCGCCTCCGGCAGCATGAGGCTCAGCATGGGGTGACCAGCCTGCAGCTGGGTTACATAGACATCCCGCCACCCAGGCTGGGCGAGAACGGGGTGCCTGGTCAGGATGACCCCGACGCCCCCCGAAAGAGGAGCAGGACGAGGAAACAGGTGGCCTGTGAGATCTGTGGCAAGATCTTTCGGGACGTGTACCATCTGAACCGGCACAAGCTGTCGCACTCCGGCGAGAAGCCCTACTCATGCCCGGTGTGTGGGTTGCGGTTCAAGCGCAAGGACAGGATGTCCTACCACGTGCGGTCCCACGATGGCTCCGTGGGGAAGCCATACATCTGCCAGAGCTGTGGGAAGGGCTTTTCCAGGTAAGGGGATGCTGGTGGGGGTTGGACATCAGAGACAGAGAAGACCTAGGCAGCTCCTATTAAAATAGCGAATGGTATATAGCAGATAGGAAATCATGTCCTGTAATAGTCAAACTGGGGGAGGGGCATCCAAGGAAATTTATGGGGGGCAGGTTGAAGATGACCAAAGAAGTACAGTTTTTATTCAGCTCATAAGTAGCTTGTGGAACTCCTTGCCACTGGACATTGTGGAGAGCAATAGTGTAACTGGGTTCAAAAAGGAGGCAGACATTAAGTTTGGCTGGCTGGTATTTGATTAAACAAACTTATGGAGGACAGACCTATTTGGGAGCTTTTGAAAACTAGGGGCTCAGGACAATCTTGAACTCGGCCCTTTGTGACTGACAAGTTACAGCAGGGAAGGGAATGGATCACTCTTCAGGTCCGGTTTGTTTTAGTTTTCCTCTAAAGCAGGCATGATTCTTCAGGTCCGGTTTGTTTTAGTTTTCCTCTGAAGCAGGGATGAGTGGCTACTCATAGAAAGGACTGGACCTTTTAATCGGACCCAGTAGGACAGTTCTTACGTGTCTAGCCTGCGCTATGGGAACCAGGGTCCAGTCATCTCTGGTTCATTGTCCGTGCTAGTTTTTTAAATGCCCCAAGTGATCGCTGCACTTAGAAGATTGCTGTAGTCTCTTGCATGCATTGAGCAGGCACAGAACTGGGAGTCGAATGGGCCCTGGACGACATTCCTGGCTTTTGTCACAGACTCTTGTGACCTTGGGCCAAGTCAGTTAGAGTCTCTGCCTCAGATGAACTTCTGTGAAATGGGTTTTGAGATAATTCTTTCCTTTGCCTAGTTGTCTTGAGACTTAATTACTGTTTGTGAAGTGATTCAAAGCCCTCAAAGGAAAGGTGCTGATGAAGTGTAAAATATTACTATATATCAAGATATTTTTATTTCTTCTTGATGTCCAGTTTACCTTCTTTTTCTTAACTTGCACTCATTTCTCTTCATGTATGTCTATATCGCCCAAATGTGAATGAAGAGGTGAACTTTTAAAGCCTGCAGCATCACCTATTCTTTTAATACACAGTTTTGGTGTTTACATCCTCCTGGAGGGGAATTCTGTTTCTACTCTGCATTTTGCCTATAAGATGTGTCTGTGTAATGTTGCTGATATTTGGCATTGCCTTTCACCTATGAGAGTGCAGTTCACATAACAAGTGCAGTTATTTGATTCTGGTTTAATACAGCTTGTGTATATTTTGTAGTTTGAGTTCGGGCTCAGCTTGAGCCTTGAGCTCCTCTGAAGTTCAATGCTCAGTCTGTGGAAGGGGTACTTGGGAGAGAGAGGCCACCTACCTCAGGTAGGCAGCTATAGTATCCCCAGCTAATGGAGCTAAACTCTTTCATTCCCTCTTATTAGAGGGAAGGCACTGAGATGATAATTGGTAAACAGTGAATAGCCACTTAGAGGAAGGTACCTCAGAGATACAAGCTTAAAGAATTTGCCCCTGCTGACTCTGCTTTGGTAATGAAGACTGGGATTTCTTGCTATGAAAACAAACATCCTGCAATTTTTCAAGTTCGTTGTTGGTTTTCTTTTACACAAGACCTGTATAAACTAGTGAATTCAGGAATTTTCTAGGAGAATAAAGTTGCTTACAAACCAGCAGCACAGACTCCAAATCTAATCGGTACACCTGAGTTAAAATTACTTTCCTCTGCAATTCTTATCTCAAAGTTCTCCTGTCATTTTTTGTATTATTTTCCAGTAGTAAAAAACTAGAAAATAGAGAAACTCTTCTTGCTTTTCTTGCTTGAGAAACTTTTGATCTTTTGTCATTGCAAAAGTAAATTAATGAAACAAACTGGATGGAAGTAGCATCTACATTGCTGTCATAAATTCTGAGGTCTGCCTGTATGTACTAGGAATATAAACCCCTAACCAGTCTTTCCAGTTAAACAGCCCCAGCCCACCTGCCCTAGCATCAGGTTTTACAGCTTAACCGTGGAGCTAACTCTGCTATTTTTCTGTCTCCAGAGAGTGAATTCCATCCAGCTTTCACTGATTGGCTGAGCCTAGAAAGTTGGGGGAGGAGAGGTGGAGAATTTGTTTCCAAGCAGCTTTGGCCTCATACAATGAAAAGCTTTCTTTCCACTAGGAGAAACTCCCACCAAGAAAATCTGCAGCTATTCAATCCTCCCTCCTTTCCAAACAAGCTTACTTTTTCAGTAATAATTTGCTCTTCCATAGCACCTTTCAGCCAGGACCTTCAAAGACCTTTACAAACATTAATAAAGCCTTCCAACACAGTTATGAGTTAGGAACGTTAGGAGGGGGAATTTCTTTGCCCCAGTATTTTTTTATACCAGGGCGATTAATGAATTCTTAAATCTGCATCTGGAACCTAAAGTAAAGTGGAGTGACTTTTAAATGAGGAGATGTTTAGAAATCAGTGTGGACTGATTGTCACCAGCCTAACTGAGCAACCAGGTTTGAAACTTTTGGCTTAAATCTGATCCCTCTGTCCACTAAGCATTTTTAGTCCAGGAAAATGCCTACCTTGCAGGGGGCTGGGAGGGGTTCATTATCAGAGTAAAGCTCTGTCTTGCTGATCTGTGCCTCAGAGTAAAAAACAAAAAAACAAAATTGGCAGCTGAACTGGATCCCAGACACCAGAGGGAACCTTTCTTGGTTTGGATGCAATAGTAGTTTCTGGTTTTTTAATGTTTGTCTTAAAGTGTGTGTGTGTGTATATATTTTTAAGGCCAGACCACTTGAATGGGCACATCAAACAGGTGCACACGTCGGAGAGACCTCACAAGTGTCAGGTAGGAGCTAGAGAGGGGTAAAGGAGGGTTTATGTCTTTTTTTAATGAATGTACATATGTGCAAAGAATTATGAAGCATTGATAGAAATGCCATGCATTGTGAATTACAATCAATGTTGGTAACTAATTATGTTCAAACTGACAGGTGCCTTATATGCTCCTCCCCACCTTGCTGTCTTTTTTTCCCTCTCACCCCCACTTCCCTGATGTCATCTTCTGTTCTAGTCTTCCTGCCTTTCCTCCTGCTCCTCCACCAGATGTTCTTTCCTGCTGCTCTATCCCGATGCCCAACCTGGATCTCTTTACCCTGCTGCTTTGTCTGTGGCCTCCCTGCCAGTGTCACAAATGATGCCCTTTTTTTCTTCTCTAGTGCAGTGAGCACCCGCAGGAAATTCAGAATCTGACTTGATTTGAAATTACTTCAAATAAACTCTTTATCATTTACCATGAAGCTCTTTATCACATAGCCTACAGAACATTGCACTGAGCAAAATTGGAAGCTTTTTTTTTTTTTTTTTCCATCAAGGGTATGGGTAACATCAGCACAGTAGTCAATGTAATGCAATGTCATAGCAACTTGTAGAGCTGTTGACAATTAAAGAACAAGTCTTCCATCTAGGGTTGGTAACATACCAAGATTGACTAGCAATCCATATGTGAGGGACTCTTAAGAGGGGGTCTGGAAGTACTAGTTAAAGGTAGGATTACAAAATGACTTCCATTATGACCCCTATTTTCACATGTTGTATGGTGAACTTTTGAAACATTTGTTTCTTGGACCAAAACTATCCATGCTTGGTCTCTGAAGGAAGATTTTTTCCCCCCCAAAGTTGGTGCAGAAATCCTTTGGGGTTTTCCCTGAGGTCAGTGAAGGTAGAATTTTTGTTTAAATTTTTTTTTTTGCATTCTAAAATTTCTAACCATACTTTGAACCTAATCCGTCCTGCCTGACTGCTGCCTCTTATCCTGCATTTTTCCTGTCTCCTGCCACATCCCCATTCTAGTTCCTCTAAATTGCGGGAGATCTGGGAATGCTTTTGCAGTATAAAGTAATCCAATGAGACTATATTCAAAAATGTAAAACACTTAAAGGCTCCAACCTAACCTCAGTGGGAGTTGTAGGAGCCTGGCACCTCTAAAAATCAGGCCATGGGGCCTTCAAGCTGATCAAGCAGCTTAAACCTATCTAAAGCCTTAGATAGGTTTAAGTGTCTTAAAATGAACTAAATCTGTAGATTAGTTTAAATCAGAAAAAAAAATATCCAAAAACACATGCTGGGGAAATAACAAGGGGTCCAGTTGGTTATGGTGACAGTTGGGGGGAGGGGGGGGGGGTAAGTGGTTTTTTTTTAATGCTCGTCCGGTTGGTGAGGGGGACGGTGGGGGGGGGGGGGGGGGGTTAAGTGGTTTTTTTTTTAATGCTCACTTGCGTATATATTAATGCACAGTTCATAAAATGAGTACCTAGCTTCCAGCACTATCAAAAAAACTTGCTGGCCTTTGACCAGTTTGTGTCAAGCCTGCAGAAAGTGTGCAGTTCTTGAATAATATTGGTAAGCACTAACTGTTCTTTGCCAGTGGGTACCTGTTAATTAGAAAATCAGAAAATTCTTTTGACTTAAGAATGTAAATAGCTATATCTGTGCAAGTCAAAGGCTGCACTGAACACTTATATGTTCCAGAAATACAAAAGCCAGAGCTGAACACACAACCTTAACTCTTCCCACTTACCTATGTTTTCTTGTAACTCAGTTTCTTAGAAAAATCTCCTCTGTGTAGCAATTCGGAAAATGTGTCTTGGTATTATATATGCAAAACAGTGTATTCTTAATTAGGCCATAGCTCTTGGGTTATAAGTATGGAGGTAGAGTAAAGGTTGTAAGTTCAAACTTGGCATGTACTTGACTTTTGACTACTTGATTATACAAAATTACTGTCTCATGAATATTTAACATAAATAAGATTAGAAAATTTGTTAAAGAACTGCTGTGCATCTTTGCAAAAAACTGCTTAGCAGAACCCTGTCAGAATTCAAAAAAATCCTTGCATATGCAGAAATCTGTTTCTTTGTAAGAATGTGTGCAATACAAACCACTGAAGGACCACTTTCACTTTTGGAAAGTTGTTTCAAATCTTAGAAGCTGATGTATATATATTAACATGGCTTTCACTCTGATTATTTGCTGACCAATAATTTTCCATCCTGTACAATTCTCTTTCTTAGTTACTAAGTGTGGCTACCGAGGAGGAAAATAACTTAATGTTGGTATGTTATTTCCCCACTTATCCCCATTCTTCCATTGATTTCACTGGGAAATTTCCCTCTCCTTAGGGGCAATTAGAACATCGTTGCAAATCTCTGTGGTATGAATATAACATGTATTCTCAAACCATGTTAATTGCAGAATAGAACAATTGTTTTGTTAAAGGGAGAAATGTTTTCTAATGTCCAGTATCCTAAAAGGCACTCTTCAAAACCATGCTGTGCAGAAATTGTAGTGGAAACTGCCACTTACCCAAGTCCCTACATGTACCTACACAAACCAGTAGGGATCTTGGACTGTCAACCTTGGTGTGCATTCTGGCCATCAACACAAGACAGAAGCTGGAGATATAATTTCATGGGAGCCAAATCAAAGCTCTGTGAGGAGGCAGTAGTTATTCTGAATGTCTTTCACGGCAGTTTGTTTGGAGTAACCCTACCCTTACCTCACAAAGCAAGTTTGACTGGCTATGCCGACTTTTTGAAAGACTTGTCTTAGGGTCCAGCATCTGTTGTCTGTTGCTAGGCAAGAATCTAATTCCAGCTTTTGCCTTCCTCTTAAAACAGACTCCAGATGGGGAAGGAAAGCCTCTACAGAGCCAGTGCATCTCAGAAATCAAATCCAAGAAGTTGCTTTTGTGTCCAGACCAGGCAACAAATAAAACTTTGGCTACTTTTGCCCCAGCACTACTGTACTGGTGACATCTCAGATTTAATTTTGTATCTGACAGTTGAGTGCTTGACGCAGGAAAAGGGGTCAGTCAGTTGCTGGCCATCATGAGAAAGGTCAGGTTTCTTCCTCAGTCACTTAAAATGGGGTTGGGAGAGTTTTGGCTGCTGTCTTGGTGCTTTGTAAGGAGTGGCCAAGATCAGGCTGTGGAGTGGGAGGAAGGATACTTTGAAGGGGACGGGACATCAAAGTGGTTCATTAGGTCTTGGGGACAAGGCATACCTCATCTGACAGACCCAGGTGACATCTTGCAGTAAAAAAAAGAACACTAAATAACAGTTGCATTTAAAACCAATTTATGCTTACTTGAAAAATACAGATAAAATTTCTTGACTTTAATCTAAAATTGGCATTCCAAATCCAGGGCTCTTCCCATTGATTTCGATGCAAAATGAGTTTCTTCCTGTCCTAATTTCTCTTACTTCCTGCCTATTAGCAGGAAAATGGCAGCCACCATGGAATAAGCTCAGAGACATCCACAGCCATAGAAAAGTTGAACCTTCAAGAGGTATTTCTGAAACAATGTTATTTTGAACTCTTTATTTGTATCTCTCTATATACTACTTTTGGCCTCTCTATCTACCTGTGCAGTGTTTTCATAGCCAAGCACTGGAGTTTTTTCTTGATTATTAATAATTAATAATAAATATTTAGCATTTATTTAGCATTTTACATCTTTAAAACCTTTACAAGCATTAACTAATTAGATATTAACCTGAAGAGGTTTTCTCCAGCCTATTCCTGTCTCCCATGTATGGTTCAGCTAAACTGGTTCTTGCTTTATCAACTGGACCTCAAACTTTCCTCTCCCCACCTCCTCCCTTCCTCCCATATTTTTTTAAGACTCTTTTTTTGCAGGTCTGTTCAATACATAGTTTATCCAGGAATGGACTACACAAAACTCACCAGCAAGAATGATAAACCAAACATAAGATGTTGAACTTCCCTGAGCTTCTCGCTCAATCTGTTCAGTGTAGGATAGACAACAGGTTTACTTCTTACATCTAAGGATTTGTGTAGTTTATCTCTACTTTATAGAACTGATGTCCAAATATTCCCAGAGCATTTATACACAAGAGTACTATGGCTTAATACTGAATTATCAGTAATAGAGACTTTGGTTATCATGCTCCACCCAGTAACACACCTTTATTTTACATCCAGCAGGATGACTTGTTATCAAGGTTGGAATCCTGATGTCAGTGCTCATTTGTTTTAATAGTATTGTTTAAAAAAAAAGCTGCATCTGTTTTGCTCAGCGCTATGTCCTGAGAGTTCACATAAGGAAAAATGTTTTTCATAATAAATTGCTGTTTATGATTTCATCACTTGTGATTTACATCTCTTACCATGATTTATGTGTCTTAAATTCCATGTTTCATAGCATTCCATGTTGTATCTGTTTTTAAACTACCCGAAGGCCTGATTCTGTTTGGTGTAGGGTCCTCTCAACCTCCTTTGCAACCAAGTCAGTGGGAGGTGATGATGGTTAGCACCTGCCAGAATTGAGCCCTTAAGGCCTGATCCAAAGCCTGTTGCAATTAGAAGATAATGTTCAATTGGCTTAAATAGTCTTTGGATTAATGAACTAACTCATAAAAATCTATATGTGACCTCTACTGCATTACAAGTCTCATTTATTTTAAGCAACTGTGTTGTAATTGCAGTATGATAGGTTTTATCATCCTAGCAAATCTACTTTACTAAAGAGTAATGCACTATTTCTTGAAAAAGGTAAAAAAAACAAACAAAAAAAACCCCAACCCCAAACCTCCAATTATAAACTATGCAAACATAATCTCCTAGGATGTTGTGGTCTAGATTATATATGGTACTATATTGCCTAATATGCCATGGTATAAAACAAACAGTATGCAACTTTGAATTTTATCTTTGGACTGGTTGTTTTAACGTTTGTGACTTTTTTCCTCTGCTGCTTGTAATCAGTGTATTCAAGTTGCAATTTTAATAATTTCATATTGATGATTTTATTGTTTCATTTACATGCTAATAACAATCAGCTTTGCAAAGTTGTTGGATGCCTACTAGTTTAGGCACATAATCTACATGCCCACCCTTTTCTATGATTATAAAGTGGAAAAAAACCTCACTCATCTATTAGATTATTTTCTTGGGGTAAATAGGCAAGTACAGTTTTGCAAGGCTGATGTATACTGCTAATCAATGTTAGTTTTATTCCAAATCCAAGTTTTATTTCATGGCAGTAACTGGATTATATCATCACCCAAGCTAAATTGTAAGTGTATACCAGGGGTGTCAAACTTGCAGCCTTCAGAGCCCTGTTATGTGGCCCATGGGGCTGGTAGAGGGGCTGTGAATCTGGGAGCAGGGCCAAAGTCCATACAAAGAGCCCAGTTGGGGATGTGTGTTGATAGTGAGCAAAGACTATGTTAACCCCCAGAATTGCTGCCACCATTGCTCACCACACAACTGTCATGTCTGGATTCAGTTTGCAAGGAAACCCATGGTCTGGCCTTGTGGGGGCAAGGCACGTTTGACACCGCTAGTATAAAACAATGCACTGCGTAGATAGCAGCTTGGCTTTCCTATAATGCCCTCTGTGGTCCTGTCAGTCCAGCCATATATTCTGTTTTCTGATGCATTTCTTACGTCTCACAAGGGGCCAAAGGGGAAACAATGAATTCTGGAGACAGACCAATCAGATCACAAAGTAAAATGCAGACGGGGGAGAAACCGTTTGGCATGGGCCTTGTTGAAGTGACAGTATTTTCACCACAAAATGACTGAATTTGGTGGGCTGTGGTAGAATATCTTGTAATGGGAATAGACTTTTTCAAGCAGGACAATGGCAAGTTTATTTCCACTACCAAATTTGACTCATTATTTTAGGAATGCAAATCTTGATTAGGAGCTCTGAGGCATTACAGATCTGTGTTTTGGTTTGAATGTTTCCAGCTCTATGTCAAAGCCTCTTTCTTCCTATTGAGGTCTAATCCTGGTGCCTCTTTTTGAGCAGTACTATGGCATTCTGTGCAGCATGTGGGTGACCTGGATTTTTGTTTTCTGTGGGAGGATTAGCTTGTGTACTGTGTGATTTGTGTGCATATACAGGCTCTGATATTCTTACTTTGCTGTAGAGTAGATGAAGCAATATCAATATTTTTCTCACAGTTGGTGACTTGCACTGTTTTCTTTCTATCTGCAGACCTGTAATGCTTCTTTTGCCACCCGTGACAGACTGCGCTCACACCTAGCATGTCATGAAGACAAAGTTCCATGCCAGGTGTGTGGGAAGTACTTGCGGGCAGCATACATGGCAGATCATTTGAAGAAACACAGCGAAGGACCAAGCAACTTCTGCACTATCTGCAACCGAGGTAATCAGTGAGCGCTCTTTATTTCAGAGGGATGAGGCAAGGTGGAGGACAGCACTAAGATACATAATGCTGCTTCACAGAAGGAGTTTACACCACTTCCGTGTTGTCTTTTCTCTTTGAACGATAAGATTGAAACTGATGGAGGTATTGTCCTGGTCTTTGCATATGGGTTGTTGCTTAAATATTCTTCCTGTGATGGAGTTCTGTTTTCAGTGCAGAGCTGAGTATTTTAGGATAGGCCTTCAAGCAATTTCTTGCCAAACTCTACTCATACAGGCAAATCCCCCTTGTCAGGACAGTGTTCACCATGTACCTGCTTACCTGCACAGGGCAGGATTAGTGCCCAGGGGAAGGCATGAAAAAAGATTTGTTGAAAATGCACACAAAACTTAACTGACTCCTTGTAAGTAGAAAGTCTGAATTCATTGTAGTAGTAGATCCCATTTGCTCTTCCCACTCACCCCAAATGATTACTTTGTGATGGCTTTGTTTTCAAAGCAAGCTTTGTGAGAAGAAAAATGCTAGAAATGGACTTTTTTCAATTTTTATACAGTAACCTTCCTCATTACATTTGCAATTCCCACAAATTGAGGAGGGAGCCATAGATCTGTGCCTTTTGTGATGTGAAGACAGGTTGTGGACAAAGAAAAAGCTTCAGAAAGCAGAGATCTAAAGAGCAAATGGATCTATGACCAGACTCACTAATATCATGAGACTCTTCAGATGTTGGAAATGCTACTGCAGAAGAGTAGAGTAGATTGTAAGGCAGACCTAGCATGGACCAAGTGAATAGAGCAGTGGAGCATGTCTGCTTTCTCCTTTTGGCATAAGTATGACATCTGATTTCCAGGAGGATGAAAAGATGTTTCCTCAAATGATTCCCCCTATTAGCCCATCTCTAAGAGCTAATAGCTACATTAGCGTTTAGGAAAGCAATTTGAGGGGAGAAAAGAGAACAAAAGGATTCCCAGAAGAGAGGTTGGAAAGCCCCTACGTTCTGATGAATGGGGACTCATGATACACAGGGAACTATGCAAACCGGTAATGTAGCACAAACATGGAATCTTGTGGGCTCTAGAGACCTTTTATTTTGTGTGTCTAAACATACGGTGATAAATTGTCTGCCTGGAACCCTGACTAAAGCATAACTGATCTGTAAAGCGTACCTATTAATAACAGGCAAGAATTATTAAAGATGAGGGACATCAATGAGGAGTGGATTAAACTTGGTATTTGGTGAAGTAAAATGTGTTGAATGGGTGGTTTTCATGTGTGGGATCACTTCAGGTGTTGGAGAAGAGGGGATGTTTCCAAATTGTAGTTTTTCCAGGACATCTAGTTTAATGCAGCAGGCATTCCCTCTTCTGATTGAGAAGAGCTGGCATCTAGTGGGGGAATATAGCAGTCATGTAGGTGTTAGTCTGAGGATACTGAGCAGGACAGGATTGTTGGGTGATCAGAGGTGAAAATGAGAGGGAGGGAGATGTTTGATAATGATGGAACTGTTGTTAGCCGTGGAATTATCTGTGGAATCCTTTGAAGTGAGTGAGACTTTGTTTGGAAACATCAGATAGGTAGGACAGGGTGGCTTCTTGGACAGAAACTGGTTCAGAGAGGCATGAGTATTGTAGGTAACATCCTACTTTTTCATCAGATACTTCGTCAGTTTCTACCAGATAGATAGGAAGTTCTTGGGATTTTGAGCAACCATGGGGTTAAATGTAAAGTAAGCATTGGTCCCATTCAAGGGCCTGAATTCTGAGAAAGTTTTCCTTTAGCTTAATCTTACACTTTGTACCATAATGAGTCAGAAGTCTGAGCTATATATATAGTCTGAGCTATATATTGTGTATCTTCAGGTAACCACGATGGATTGCTCATTAAAAATTCATTCAGGTTAAAACGAAGGAATATTCTCAGGATTTGCAGGCCTGCAATTCACCATAGCTGCCCCTGGATGTCACTGCTGCTCCTCAAAAATTCAGCTAAGAAAAGAAGGGCTGGCCATCAAAAAACGAAACAATTAAAAAGGGCTGCGTACAAGACAGGGTGGGTCTAAGTAGTTATTGTACATCTAAATTTCCATCAAGGGGTGAGTGTATATGTATATATAAAGTTAGAGGAATCTGATAGGCAGCCAAGATGGCAGACAGCTTTTAATAGTGTTATGCTGCTGCTTTCTTCAGATGGCAGTTTTTGTACATTTTGTCAGTGAGGAGTTGTAGACTATTGCTTTGAGCTTAACTTTCCATCGGCACTAATATAAGGAAGATTCGCTGCTAAAATTGAGAGTTGAGCTTATTAATATCCATATGCAGACTGAACTTGCTGGGAAATTTGGCATTATGTGCTAAGAATTGTGGTTAAGGATGAGCAGGCTAAGACGTTTGAAAGCTGTATTTCAAAATGTATGACAGCGGGCACTATGGACTGTTTTAATTAGAAGCTCTAGAAATGTAGAACACTGAGAAATCAAATGTGCTGGAAAAAATTTTTTAAAAAATCCCTTGTTTGTTTTGGGGAAGGGTGTCCTCAGAACTTTGTGATCATTGTGAGAATAGTTTGATTACAATTTCTTCACTGCGTTGCATTTTGGGGAATTTAAATAATGCTGGACCTGATAGTCACAGAGCAAGAAACAAAGGTTTTATAATATGCATGTGAATAAGATTAAATATTTAAACTCAGTTTGCTTTGGGAGACTATAGGAAGAAAGTTCAGGGGTGGTTGAAGCAGCTCTTGGTATCTGAATATGTATTGCTGATAAAATTAAGTGTGTGCCAATAAAGCTTTTCTTGGCCAATACTGATAGCCGTTTATTAACCAGCCATATTGGTTAATACCAATCCGATAAACGATATTTAGTAATAAATAATGCAACGCATTTTAAAATACTGACATAAAAACCTTTGTTTGTTTGTTTGTTTTACATTTCATACACACAGAGTCGTTCCTTGGGAGGGAGGGGGGCGTATCGGGGTGACCACCCCGGGCCCTGCACTTTGGGGGGGCCTCACAAGCCAGGCAGAGAGGCCACAGCCCCTCCCATGTGTGAGGTTGTTCCCGGTCCCCTGCCCTGCGTGCTGAGAATTTCTTTAAGCGTGTTCTGGCTGGGAATTCCAACTGCCACCCCTCCACCCGCATCCAGCGTGCCGCGATGTTCATTTACCCACGTAAGCGTGCCATGGGACAGGAAAGGTTGGGAAATGCTGCCCCAGCCCATGCCCTGCCTTTGCAGGGGTGCCATGGGCCCCGCACCCCACTAGGGACGGCTCTGCGCACGCGCGCGCGCACAAACACACACACACACACACACACACACACACACACACACACTTTTTACATTTCTGTTTCTATAAACATTTAGTAGCAAAATAAAAACAAAGTCATACTAACTTTAAAACTTTAACTTTTAAAATGGTAGTTTGCAGTATATACTTACATAATGATTCATTTGACAGTAAAGTCATTATAAAACTCAACATTCAATTTGTTTTACAAAAATCACCCAAAGAAAGTTGGAAAAAATGGCATAATCATAACAATTTTGGTTTCAAAATATACCCACAAGAAATGCAGGTCAAGATGTCAAAATTACAAGCAAAAAGTGGTGACGTACAGGTTATAGTAGTAGAAGCCATTGTAAGTAATTTATTATTATTATTATTATTATTATTATTATTACAGTATTGGTAGAGTTAAAAAAAAAAAAGACATTCCTACTTTCCTCATTGCTTAATCATAACTCTGACATGGTGAGTGGAAGGTTTTTCTTGACAAAAGCAAAATTTCTTCGCACATCAGTTGGTTCCTCTTATCTACAATGTGCGGCTGCACTGAACAGCCGTTTGCTCTCCTCACTGCTGCCGAGGGTAGAGAGAAATTTCTGTGCAGCTTCAGCCAAAATGGGAAATTGGACTTTGTTACTCTCCCAGTATTTCAGTTTTTCTGCACTGCTTGGAAGCGTGGGCTCACTCAGATAGCTTTTTCTGAAGTATTACACTGCTGTTTACCTTATCAGTTTCTACCCCACGTGTACTTTCCTCCAATATCTCATCACACATTGAGCACAAGGAGCTCGGTTTTGTAGTGCTGTCATCTGCTTCCTTTGATTTCTTTGTACCGGGTTGTCTGTTCTG
>NW_005841940.1:907705-929891 GCF_000455745.1 Alligator sinensis | reverse complement strand
TGGCTTGCATTTTTTCCAGGTGTGTCACCAACATTTGTGTAGCCAGCAGCTTTTTGCTGTTATCGGTAAAGTATCTGTCCTTGTATCTTGGATCCAGCAGCATTGCAATGCTGTAGAGACGAACTGATTAAATTTTAGCCAAGCATGTTTCCATGGCTTCTAGCAAAGTAACTTTCATAGTTTTAATTCTGTGGTCTGAATCTGTAATTTTGCTCAAAAGCCTTTTTAAAGCCACAAAGGATGGGATAACATTAGACGCACAGGCCGAGGATGAACTCGGTTCATGTGTTAGTTCTTCAGAAGGTGCTAAAACTATCGCTGCTTTTTCCATCAGCCCCCACTGATGCACTGTGAGAGTTACAAGGATTTCAGAGTCAGCTACATACACTCCAAGTGCACATTTCTGCTCCAGAAGGCTTTGTAGCATGTAGTAAATGCTGTTCCACCTTGTCTTTGCATCCTGCTATAACCTCTTGGAAGGCATTCTGAGCTTAGTCTGCACCTCTTGAAGATGAGAATAGGCCAATGGAGAGTGTTTGAAGTGCCCAACAATTTTTCATCTGATAGCCAGTATGTCGGACACGTTGCGGTGTGATAGCACTCCTTCATTCACAACAAGCTGAAGTGTACGTGCTACACACAGTAATCTTGGCAAGCCAGAGTCTTGCATTGATTTTGCTACGTTTCTTGTCTTATCCCTAATAATGGCATGAATTTTTGTCCTTGGGATTTTCCATGCTGCAAGCATCTTGTCAAATGCCATTGAAATAGCCCCAGCCATATGGGAACCACTGAACTCCTGGGCCTGGAGTACTGTCCTCTGTAAATTGTAATACGCGTCTATCCACTGTGCAGTTAAACTCAGCACTGACATAGGTGACACATCAGGCTTCCAAATATCAGTCATAAAGCTAAATGCTGATGCATGATCATCTTCACCCAGGATTCGTATGTGTTTTAAAACAACACACAGCTCTGGTAGTGCAGTCTCAGCTATAAACTTTCTGCTAAGCAGTGTGTAACAAGGCTCCAGGCATTCAATGAGATGATGGAATCTAGGATCTTCTGCAGTGGAAAATAGCTGATCATCCAGAGCCATAAATTCCACTAAACGGTTAGTAATTTCTTTAGCCCTGGCATCTCCACTTCCAAACTTCTGTGAGTGTTTTAGTGCTTTGAGCAATGATATTTGCTTTGGCTCAGCTTTTTCCTGCTCTGCTTTTTTCTTCTCTATAGTCACCTTTAGAAAATTATTGTATTCAGTAGCATGGCATGTCTTGAGGTGCTGTATTAAGTTTGTTGTGCTGAAATCTTTACTAGTGATGCTTCCACACAAAATATTTGCAGCACGTACTTTGCAATCAGCTGTTCTGTAATTTTTTTTCAGACACTTTAAAAAAATTCCACATCAAGCTTCTTTGGGACATATTTATAGCGGATAGAGATCACACTGCATGGTGCAACATGGTGTAGCATAAATATGTTCACTGAATAAAGAGCTTGCTGTAGGCCCTCTCACTTTGCCCATTCCTGGCCCCACTGCTCTGGATACAGTGTCCCAGAGGTGCCTATACACAAGCAGCAAGGCTGCTTTGACACCCTGGAATTACAGCATGTTGAGCAGACTTGATTAATCAAGTGATTGCCACACTCCAGCAGACTCCACCGTCTCATGTAGCAACATCCCTGCGCTTAAAAATGGCAGCAGGGGCGCTTAAACTAAAGCTCGTCAAACAAGCTGTAGTTCAAGCGCCCCCACTGCTATTGCTAAGTGTGGGGATGTTGATGCAATGCAGGAGACATGGCGGCAATTTGATTAGAGTGGCTCTTGGAGGCACTCCAATTAAAGTGCTGTCTCCCCACTCCTGGAGCACATGTAAAACTACCTGTGCCAGTTGCAGCAGGCAGGGCTAGCCTAGCAGAGCCCTTCAACCCCAGCCTGGAGGCAGCTGCCTGGCCATCCAGAGCTGGGTGGTCTCTGGGCCAGGCTCCTCGCTCTTCTCCCTCTGCCCAGGGCAGGGCCACGGGACCATTTTATGCCTGGAGAAACTGAGCCTCTCCTCTCCTGCAGCCAGGTCCCAGGAGCTGGACTCTAGCAGGGGAAGGGCCCCTTCCCCTCCTGGTGCTGCTGCTGCCCTGGATGGACCCAGCCCTGGAAAGGGCAGGACCCAGCTGGGCTGGGGCTGGGTGGAGGACCCTGCTGCACCACAGCAGGCGGGGTGTGGCTGCCCCAGGTTCTGCCCCTGGAGCGCAGATCTCTAGGCACTATGGGTTGAGTCAGGCTGGGCCAGGCAGCTCAGCTCTGCCTGCCTCTTTTTGCCACAGTCACATCGGCAGCATTTGGCACGTTTTATAGCACCCTCCCCAGCCCGCAGTCCACACCGCACTGCACCAGTGCCTGAGACGCCACGGCAGCTGCTCTGCTCCAGCCTAGCCTGGCCCACCAGTAAGGGGGTGGGGGTGTATCCAGGGTCACCCCAGCTCATGGGAGGGAACCCAGGTGTCCTGGGGCCCCAGCCCTGTGGGCAAGAGGGAACCCAGGCATCTGGGGGCCCCGGCCAGAAGGCATAATTATTGGAGAACATTTATCAGCTACAACAGCCAAAAAAAAAAGCTGATAGCCTATAATATAAATTTCCTCTTTATCGGTGCTAATCCAACAGGCAACAGATAGATATATCAGTGCACCTCTAGTTAAAATGGGAAATGAAATATGGAAGAATCTCTTGCTTTATCCTGGCAGATGCCAGTAAGTTTTCTGTACAACACAGTGCTATGCACTGTGCTTCAGACAAGGAGGTGGTGAGCTATTCTTGAAGTGAAAGGAATAGCCACAGATTTGACATCCAAATAACTGACGCCCTTCCTAAGTTTAATTATTTATTATCTTTTAAAGGTAGAACACATGGTCTCCTTCAAAAGTTACCACGTCTGAGCTGGCATTTGGTTCAAGGCTGTTTGTCTAAATGGGACAGTTCATACTTGAAACAAATACAGATACTCATCATAAATCTTGTTCAGTCTGGAAAGCTGTGGAAGGCGTTTCCTGGGAAGAGATGTCTTGACTCATCTGAATACATTATTTAATTACAACAGTTCAGAAATCTAAGTGCATATAGTTTCCTGAGCTGCTCCTAAAAATCATCCATTTGAGTGTCCTCGTTCAGTGACTGGGGCTTCTCTCTCAAAGGGGCCAGCCATTTTGCTGATGCTTGTCAGCAGGCCCCCATTTGGTGATGCAAAGCTGAGCTGTGATGGGGATCAAGGAGTTTTACAGTGGGATGTTGGAAAGTTTGGTATCACTTGTAAATACTGATTTGTTTAACTGACCAGTTACTAAAAACAAAAGGTAATTAATCTTGCAGTTAATTCAGGTCCAGGAGCCTGCTTCCTAATTGTTACATAGTTTTCTCTTGTTCTTCAAGATCTTTGGAATTTCTGTTTACTAGCTTGGGTTGGGATTTTCAAAGGAACCTAAAGGAGATGGTCATGGACTCCCTTTGGCTCCTTAGTATTTTGTAATAATATGTACCCATTAGAGCAGTATAAGACATCCATTTTCTGTTGTTGCATAGAAATAAGACATGGCTGTAGAAATCAAGTGAAAGGGTAAAACCTGCATTTTCTGCTCCCTTTGGACGGGTTTTCTTCAAGGCAGAGTGGTCAGATAGAAAATCAATTTTACTTGCTTTGATAGGTGCGTGAAGTGTTTCTGTTCTGTGTGTTGGGCTCAAAGTTGTAGGATCAAGTGGAGGAGTCATTCACCAGCTGCTTGATCTGCTTTAGAGCTTTAAAGGGGGAGCAGCCTATAGTTTTTTTCATAGGAAATTTCCCTGATAGACCTATAGCCAGGCCACTGTGGTAGACACTAGTCCGCTTCCTTTCTGTTCCTGTGTATGGTTTGAGAGACTTACTATGGAAGGGAGAAATAGTTTACTACTTGGAGCCCTGATGTATCTATGTGGAGTAGTCAGTAGAGGAGTGGTAGGAGAGAGTGTGCATGTGAAGGGAGAGGAGAACCCTTGCCTAAATTTTTTTCAAAGAAAAGTTTTAAAAAGTGATGTGTTGTTCCCCTGCAATAACCCATCAATCATTCTTCCTAGAACTGATGTATACTTGTCTGTATTTGTGGCCTGATATAATTCTTGGACCATAATCAGTTTTTCGGGATATAACTATTTAAAAAGACAGAACAAGAAACTTGTTTTATCCTGGCTTTCTGGGAAATAGGTGTTTGTTTTTCTACTTTGATCAAAGTTGGTAGTTCATACCTTACCTAACAAGAGGGAAACAAGGCACTTCTCAGGAACTTTCACTACATAAAGCAGTGTTTGCTACTGGGGGAATCATGGAGTTTGTGAAAACCTAGCACTTTATAGCTGTCCTTAACCAACTTTTTGTAAACTGTTTTTAAACAAAAAAAAATTAAATTTTAACACAAAAATCACTGACCAGTTGAACACAGTTCGTCTTTCAGGGTTATTTCATGGTTGGTTCTGAGGTTTGGTTGCCTCCTACATAACAGGATTTATCCTAGAAGGCAGATTAGTTATTACACCTACTCTGAAATAGGGGATGGTTTCTACCCCTGTAAAGCTCACTACCTAGTTGGAAGGGTCCTCATGAAGTGTCGACTTTCACTCTTTCAACCAGACTTTAACTCTCTCTTAACTTGTTATGACTTAGCAGAGTGAGGATGCTTATTTTCCTTGTCGTTTGTAACATACTCTGCATCACGTAAGTCAATCTTTTTTTTAGTTCAAAGGAAAATATCCTCCCCCTAAGCATTTTTCTGAGAGGGCTTGGCATATGCTTTTTTTTGTTTGATTGTTTGTTTGTTTGCTTGACCTGTATTTTTCTCAAATGTTGTGGTTTTCTTGCTTGATCTGAGCTGCTTTCCCCGTATTCTGATTCTCTTCAGCTTAGCCGTTCTCAGGAGACGGTCCTTGTACTGTGCCAGGAATAAAAGCTGCCTGCCCTCCTCCTATTTCTTCTTTAGCAGGTTGCTACAACCATTCTGAACTTGTATTTGTATCCAGCTCCCATGAGCTCATAAAAGGCTTTGCAGTGCATTAGTCCATTCTGAATTTGGATTCTAATGAAGGTAAAGAGGGTGTTGCTGTTAAACAAAGTTTAGTTTAAAGCCAGCACCTGAATGGCCACCTTTTAAGCCCTTGTCTGTAGTAGAAAGGTGTGCCTGTAGAGTTTAAGCAGCACAATTCTGGCATGGATGCAGTTATATCAGTATAAAAGTGCTTTATACCAGTATAGACAGACAAGAGGCTTCTGGCTTCTTTGCTATTCCATCCAGGAAGAGCACAGCAACTGCAGATGTTTCCTCAGCCTGATGAAGGGTGTTTATACCCAAAAGATTGCTAAGAAGAATTTTTCCAACTATTGGAGTTGGTCTAATAAAAGATATCAGATTTACTCAAAGAACCTTGTCTGCCTATGTCTTTAGACCAAAACGGCTACAACCTACACCCTTATACCAGTATAGCCTTTTTTCCTTGGGAAGGGGATTAGATCTACTGATCAAAGGTACAGTTAGTGTACAGTATACAGGCCCCACCAAGGCTTGTGTAAATATAAATGTATGGGGGAATCCCCTACAACACAGGCACACCTTTCCATTTTGCACCAGGCCTAATTAGTGGCCAAAATGGAAGTCTCACTTTTTGCCTGTGTATTTCTTAAGAAGTCAATTCCAGCTCCTCTAACTGGACTAAGAGAGTATGTGGCCCCATCTTGACTCTAAGAGGGAAGTATTTTCAATATGAAAGCCACTATGTTGTTGGTTGAGTGGTTGAATTCAACTTCTTTTATTGATAAGTTTATATCCTCCAGCATTATCCATCAGTCATGGTCCTAATACCCCTCATGTTAATCACAACATCTTCTGAAGGCTGGATGAAAGGGGAATTGCTGGCACATTTGAATTAACTGGTTTTAATTTCTCAGAGTGGTGGATGTAAATTGAGAGCCACTGTGTTCTCTGAGAGCCCACAAGTGTAAAAAGGCATTAATATCCCTTTGTTCTGTCTGCAGGCCCTGTAACATAATTAGATAATACAGAGTCCTCATGGAGCTGTACTGTCTGTACAATGAGGCAGACAAAAAAATACCCTAGCCTATGATGTGTTAAACTTAGGGCAGGGTGAGTAGCAAAACTTCTGTCTTTCCCCAAGTAGGGAAAAACAAAATCAGGGAAAAGAAAAACATCTTCCTGCCTCCAAGAGGGCATCACAAGTGTTGGGCTTTATGGGGAAAAGGAAGTACACTATTGGTGAGGGAGTAGTCAGTGATGTCCCATCAGATGGTCTCAGCAGAATGAGGGAAACTTACGTGGCTGCCCAGAACGCGCGTTAGGTTTATAAAGGCATGTTCTTGTTTAAAAGCATGTAAGTGTGTCACTTGAGTCTCATCTCTTCCCGTGAATTTAAATATGACTGGGCGCGGCTTTTCTGCACTGTGCCTTCTCAGGAAACAGTAATTCTCTAACACCTGGTTGAAGAGCAAGGGCAGTGAAAAGCTTTATTTTACACTTGACGCCTGGTTAGATTTACATAAGAATTCTCCTTCAGCATGTGGTAGACAGCCAGAAACCAAAATAGTTTAATGAAAACTAGGACAAAAAGAAGAATAAGACAAACAGGGAAGGCAGATGTGTGTCTTTGCTGGTGGCAGGATCTCATCTCCTTTTATCTTGTTTAGGTTTCTCCTCTGCCTCCTACTTAAAGGTCCATGTTAAAACCCACCACGGTGTTCCCCTTCCCCAGGTCTCCAGGCACCAGGAGTCCATCCCGAATGGGGGAGCAGCGTTCCACTGCGTCAGGACCTATGGCATCAAAGGCAAGCGACTCCTTGCTCTGCACTTTGCTTCTCTGCGTAGGACTTTGTATTGTGGGATGCTGGGTTGGGCATGGGGAAAGGGAGGAGGGAAGGACAGGGAAAAGCCAGGGGAAAAGTTAGAGAGATGTAGAGAAGGTACGTAGAGCCTTGTATCTTTGTCCAAGGATGCCATGGGATGGGTTGTTGAGGGAGAAGTACTGTAACTTCTGGCAGCTTCCTTTACTGTAGAGATGGCAAAGACTGATCTGGTCATACAGCTCCTCGGCCTATGAGCAGATTGCGCTTTAACCCTAGTTGAGGGAGGAGTAGTTGGAAAGGTGTCATTTATAGCTCTCATCAGATCCTTGTACTACCAAGACTGATTACATCTTGTGTTATACCCAGCATGTGATTTCCAAGGGAGGGCCTCAAGTAACTCTGTTCATGATGAGAGTAATGACTGCCTGTGTATTCTTGACTCCAGCTGATGGAGGGACTGCACTGATACTTTTAGTAAAAATCTTTCTTGCCTCTTTTTGTGCTATCGTTGGAAAGGAGTTAGATATTGGCTGCTTCTTTTTAGATGCCACTGATATTAACTTCTACTTTGGCCTGAGGTCTTTTTTTACAAGTCTGGTTAAGAATGATTTAGCATGAATTTACGTATGTTAGTGTGTGTACAGTAACTTCTTTTTTGCCTTACAATTCTGAGCTATCAGTATCTCTGGTCAAAGCTGGAACATCAAAAATATTAGTTTGGAGACCTTGGGGATCCTGAAGATTTGGGTTTATTCTTTCTCTGAAGACAAAATAGAAATGGGTTGAACATACCCTATGTTGTCTTGTGTTGATGAGCTGTTACAGTTGTGTAACTTTTTTCTGAAGGAAGTCCTCTTGGAGAGCTGCTGGAGAAGCCCCTTAATCCTATGTTGTGTACTGATTTGGCAAGAGACTTGCTCCCAAACTCATGGGGTCTTGATTTCATGTATGTTCTGTCTGGTTGCGTAATGCTGACTCAAGAGAGCAAATCTGTCATTTGAAACATGCCAAATGACTCTTTGGTTTTTCAGCATTACGCGTAGAGCAAACTTTCTGCTCAGTGGTTTGTTTCGGGAAATATGTACGTCTGGGTTTGTTATGTCCATATGCATCCTCTGACAGAGGAGAGTGTGGAAAAGTTTCCTTTGTGCATTGGCAGAATAGAATGGGAATACCCCCAGTATACCAGTGACCCTGCCACGGTGTGCGTCCAAGTAACAGAGAATGTCTCGAGAAGCATGTTCCTCCTACTGTCTTGCTAATGTGTTTGAGGATGGAGCCCTTTCCGGTGTGAAGTATACTCCAACAACACTGTACTTCTAAGACGGAGCCTTCAGAGTTCATATAAAACTGCATCTCCAGGAGCATGGCTGCCCCTGCTGCTGTACAGGGAGACTAGCATATGAACTGTTTCTTCATCTCTTGCCTGTTACACGTCGTTAAGCAGTTTCTGGAGTCCATCCGTAAGTGCCTGTTGCACTTCAGCACTGAGAAGTTATTCCAGTAATAATAGTGTCTACATTTTATGTTACGGCAAAACCATAAACTTGAGGGTGCATCCTTTGGGATTCCAAAGGCGGCATTGCATAAATGTAAGAGGATATGGTGGATACGGTCAGTATCGCTACAAATCCACAAGACCAACTAGGGGATGCTAAGAGATAGCATGTCCAGGCTTCTTAAAGAGGAGAGGTGCAGGGCACAGTGCCTCATCATGGTATTTATAGAGGGTTTTAGCTCTTTTAAATCTGTAGCAGTCAGTCATCTTGATTTAATTGTGAATCAGGTGATGACCAATCCTGCCTACTTAAAAGCATTCTAGGGAAAAAAAAAACATCCTTGGAGTTGAGATTCTGACAACTTTTCTTGTCTCTTCTTCCATAGAAGGCCAGAAATGCTCACATTCGGACCCGATTGAGAGTTCTGATTCCTATGGAGACCTCTCTGACACCAGTGACCTCAAGACTCCAGAGAAACAGAGCACGAATGGCTCCTTCTCCTGCGACATGACAGTCACCAAAAACAAAATGGAGACAGAGGGAGAGAAGAAATACCCTTGCCCTGAATGTGGCAGCTTTTTCAGATCCAAGTCTTATCTGAACAAACATATACAGAAAGTTCACGTTCGGGCTATTGGGGGCCCATTGGGGGACCTGGGCCCTGCTCTAGGGTCCCCCTTTTCACCCCAACAGAACATGTCTCTCCTGGAGTCATTTGGGTTTCAGATTGTCCAGTCAGCATTTGCATCGTCCCTAGTGGATCCAGAGGTCGACCAGCAACCAATGGGGCCTGAGGGAAAATGAAATGAGCTTAACCTTAACTAAGCAAAGCAGCAGTCTGGTCATTAACTACAAAATGCTGTGAATGAGAAGAGTAATGAAATTTGGTTCTGTAGCTGAGAAATGTTTATTCATTTTTAGCTCCCTTCCCTGTATTACACCTGGTCCCACCTTTAAACCGTTTTAGGGAGGGGAAAGGCTTTCCAGCCAATGACTTGCAGAAATCTACATGACCCTAAATGGGAGACATGATCTAAAATACCACATAGAGCTCAAGATGCTTTTGCCAGAGCTCCAAGATTAGTCTTCTAGAATAAAAGCTGCGCATACTGGTCTGAGAGGTGCAGGCAACCCTAGTGACCTGTACATCTGGAAAACTAGGGCTTTTTATGCCTTTGTCCCCTCCCTATTTTCCCCTCCTGCCCTTCCCAACCTACCCCCAAAAAAGCAGTAAGTTTAACATGCGTACCCATTACTGATTGCGTATAACACAAACGCAAGCCCAGGGTACCAAGCAAGCTGCAGTGCAGTTGTCCTTTTAAAAACATTAAGATTTTTTTAAGAAGGCAAAAGAATTTGGTCCCCTTCTGCCATTTGTGAGGCTGCGAGTGCTGCAGCAGGACTGAACTGCTGAAGAAAAAGAACCATCACCCAAAACAGGTTGTTTTTGTTACTTTAACCATTAAACTTGCTGTCGGGTTTTTAATTCTCCATTATTATTATTATTATTATTATTTTTAGGACCTGTTGTAATGAATTGCTACTGAAAAGCCAGTCCAAGGCGATATACAGAGCACTCTTAAAGCAGCAGTCACATTAGGGTTAGTATTCATTTTTTAGATGTATCATAATTAATAACTTGGCTAGTTGATTGTTTTAAGTCTATGGAAGAAATAGTTTTATGCAAAAAAGAAAAGAAAAAGAAAGGAAGGAAATAACCTTGCAGTCTGGTTGACTGGTGCTTGTTTTACGCGAGACCTAGAAAATGAATGTGGTCAGCAAGCGGGTGAACTATGTACCACTGACTTGTTTAGTGTGAATAAACCCAGGGTTCACAGAGTGATTTTTGGATTAATCGGATTGGACTGTATTAAAGAAGTTAGTATGTTACTTTACATCCCCTGGTTTTGTCTGGTTTTTAAGCAGTTCAGCCACCTATCTGGGAGGTGTGCAACTGAGAGCCAAAAAGTAGGGTCCCCCTCTCCTTATTGCACACCTAGTGACCTGGACCTCTTGGTGCCAGCACAGCCCTCCTCATTTTCCTTTAATTCGGCTTGTACAAAGCAGTCCTGTTTTCTTATCTGTCTCCAGAACAGAAAGGATTCCACCAGGCCAGGGAGGGATCCAAACCAGAGCAAATCTCCAAAAAAGGACCTCGTACAGAATACTGAGTTGGGCTCTGTAATGTTGAGGATTCCACTGAGCAGAATACACATATTAAAAAGCTTGACAAATTATGCACCAAAAACCAAGTGTAAGCCTGGGTTGATGTACTGAATGCAAGGTTAGGAATTGGGAATGTGTTGTGTTCTAATTATGGTTCTGTTGTTGAAGGTCAAGATTACATTGTGCAAGTCACTGAATTGCTGCCTTAATTTCCCATTTGTAAAATAAAGGACTGCCCCTTACATCCCCAAGGAGTTGCAGTGGGTTAACTAGTGAAATTCTGTACTGAGCTTTGGAAATGCCAGACTTGCTGGTTATTACTTGATCTATCAAATAGAAGTGCATGAGACCTACATCAGATTTACAGGTTGTGGAGAATATCTGCAAATACAGCACTGTGCTTGGTTCAAGGTCGAACAGTACAGGGTGGAGCCTGTACTCTTCGGGTTGATACCTCTCTGTTACAGGTATGTGCAACCAGGAGCTGTTTTGTAGAACTCTCCACACTTTTCCTGATCATTCCTAATCAAGTCCTGTAACTAGAACTTGCTGGAAGTGGTATACTGTTGGATTGTACTTCCTATTACTGCCGTTGGCATAAAGCATCACAGGGTGGTTGTGGGGGAATTTTTTCAAGATTTTGATTTCACCCTCTTCCATTCATCACAGCTACTCAAAATCTCTGACTTGACTTGCACAGGAAATTGTTCTTTTATTTGTGCATACTTTTGAGTAATTTGCAGCAAAAGACAATCTGGAGCCTACTTTACATGCTACCAGTCCAGCCCAGATAGAGGGCTTCTGGTGGTAGTTACACATTTGATGCGAAATTTACTGGTTGCTGCTAACTTGCAGAAAGAAGGAATAGGGTATAATCTCTTTTGCTTCCATCTCATCCCCATTCCTTCAAAAGCATCTCCAGAAGGTGTCTTATTTTAAGAAAAACTGGAATTTAAAAAAAAAACCCAAGCAGCACAGGATGCGGGGGCTGCTGCTTTTATTATTGACTGATGCCTAGCATTAGATTGCTTTGCTGAAAAGTAGAAATAAAAGATTTCAGAGTGGTAATAAAACATCTTAATATCTTACTAATCTAGGCCTTGACCAAACAACTTTGTGAGCTGCCAAGTGTTTTATCTGCAAGTCAGGACAAAGCAGTCTTTCCAGTCAGCAGAAGGGTAAGCCAGCATCAGAGAATGGCAACTCCAGTCACCTGGACTATTGATGCTTGATAACCCGCATTTGAGAAACAGAGGGAGCAAGTGGTAACATTTTTATCAAGAGCAAACGCTGTCAGCTTAATAGCAGTTGTCAAGAGCTTGCTCCTCCAAGTTAGGATTGAAAGAGACGGGAAATTCAAGAAAGAGAACTCACGCAGCCGAAGTGTCTCTCTGTTCTCATGAACGCTCAGTCAGCAAACTCTGGTGACATTAGACTGAAGTCTAAGGAAGAGGCCCAGACAGTGGGCCAGACTCGTACTGCATTTAGCTGCAGTGTCTTCAGTGGAGTTATAGCTGGGAGGAATTTTGGCTGTTTGTGTCTGAACTTATTTTGAATGCTGCAGAACTGGTCCCAAAAATACAAGTGTAGAGATCTGGATGGGGAACAGGATCTTCTAAAAGACCACCAATACATTTTGCTTGCTAAGGGGGTACTCGTACCAAGTTGGTATCAGCAAATGGAACGAAAACCACTGAATTCCCAGTATAGCAGATGTGAAAATAGTTATGCAGGGTAACACACCTCAAGTCATAATTCTAGATGGTCTTGATGTGCTCAGGAAGGTTACACTAGTGTGGTAGTTAGGGTATATTTGCGTCTGTTTTGCTCTGATCTAGCTGGCCTTAGGGGAAAAAAAAGGGTATGTTTTTTTCCTTGGGAAGTGTCTCCTTCAGGAATAGACCTGTCTAGAAAGTTCACCTGATAAGTATTTATCTGTGAACTTGGAATGAATATGCACAGCCTCAACCAGCTTTCTGTTCGCTGTAATACTGCCATACATGGGTATAAACAAACTTTCCTTCAGAACCAACCTCCATTTCCATTCACTTTATATGAAGTTACAAATGCAATTTTGGAGAATGTATATTCTCTTTTCAAGAGAGGGACCACGATGCAGTGTCATTCAGGCAGGCATTAGGAGAGGCCAAAAAAAGGAAAAGGCTCGGTTCAGCGCTATCTTGGTAATTAAAGCAAAACAGTTTTTGGGTTTTTGCATTGCAATAGAGCCTAGAACTCCTCAGTTGAGACCAGGATCCCATTGTGCTAAGCAGTTTTAGAAGCACAGTAAGAGACAGTCCTTGCTGAAAAGAACTTAGAATCTGCATAGCAAAGACATGCAAGGGGTAAATAGCTATCAAGCATTTTACAGATGGATAACAGACACAGATCAAGCACCTAATTCACAAACCACTTAGGTACTGATCTAAATGTTTTGCTGAATCCTAGTGTAAATTGCCCAAAGTCAGATAGGAAATCTGCAGGAGAGCTGAGACTTGAATCCAGACTTCCCAAGTCCCAATCCAGTGCCTTAATCACAGGAATCAAGAAAAGCAAAATACTTATAAAACAAAAACACAGCAGTAGCACTTTAAGATAGTGTTGATGTAGTCTTCATACTAGTCTTGTATAATTGCTGATACCAAGTCACAGTACTGGATGTCTTCTGAGTGCCAGTGTCTCTTTCCCAAGTATCCCAGGACTAAATTAATAGAATTAAAACTAACCTAGATTTTTGTAGTGTCTTGTTTTCCCTTAAATCTCTGTTCTTAAAATTCTGTGTCTAAATTTCAGCTATTGTCTGTCTCAAGTCAGTAGTGGATGCAACCTGAAGCTTTAACAAATAGAGAGGGAGAAAAGTGTTCACATGAGGAAGTACATACCTTAGTACATTTCGAAAGAACTCTAGTCTCCAATATGGAAAAAAAGAGTAAAAAGCTCTGGGTTTCACTGGATATGAAATTAACAAAGTTGAAAGAGGCTGCAGAAGCCACAGGCAAAAGTTTTACATACTTTTTCATTGTCAAATAGTGAAACAGAAGGGCTTCTCTTACCCTGCAAAAATTATGTCAATTGTTCAGAGCAGCAGAGATTCTGAGAGCAAGTGCCAGACTGGGCTGGACTGCGGAATTCTTGCCTTAGTAAGAGGAATACCTTTATATAAACAAAGTGGACTTTCTCCCCTTCACCCTTTGATTTTTTATTTTGAATTCTGATTGTGAGTGAAGTAACATTGAATTTTTGAGCCTGTACTTGCATTCCTATCCTAGGGGAGAGGAGTAAATTAACAAGGAAGAAAAAGCGATAGTAAAACTTAAAGTAAGTCAGTGGATTCTTCTCTCCTGATGCGTCTTGCCTTCTTTCTGTTGAGCAAGCCTCTTTTTCAAAAAGCAAGGCTTATCAGATTATTGTGACTGATTCTTTGGATTTAGTTTTCATGCTAATCTGAGTCCTTTGAGCTGTGGTGAACTAAACACAGCATTGAGAATGTAGGAGCTCCTGAATTGTAAACCTGGTTGTATAGCTGATTTGCCTTGTGGCTTGTCACTCAGGCTGTAATAAGTGGGGTGCTGAGTTCCTTATTCTTCAGCTCTCATTCTCTTCAGTGAGATTTAAGGAGGCTGTCAGCACCTTATAGAATCCAGCCCTTTTCCCCTCTTCCTAGATCTTGTTCCCTGTCCATGTACTGGATGATAACATCACACTCAGGAAATACTGCTCCTAATGATTAGTTAGTAGGCCCAGTTCTGCTCCATGACATTCAATCAGCTCCACCTACTTCAAATATAACAAACACACCATTAAGCAAACATTTGGCCCATTTCTTTGCCACTTCTCCCATCCGTGTGTGTGTGTGTGTGTGTGTGTGTGTGTGTGTGTGTGTGTGTGTGTTGGCAGGGAGTGACTTGGTGCTCTCAGGGCTCCCAGCTTTTGTTTTCATGGCCTTTCCACTTACCACTGCAGTTTTACAGATCTGCAAGTGTTCTGATCTGAGGTTTATTGAATGGAGGTGCCTAACTGATTACCTAATGACTCCCTTACAGCTCCAGACCCTAGGGGGCTTTGTTCATAAAGCCACTAGCTGTTATGTACTCTTAGGCTGCTTGCAGTCACATTGGGAGCTTGGGCAAGTACTTTGTATGGTCAGGGTCGCATTCTTGCTAGTAGCTTCCTGGCTGGTATGTCAAAAAAACTGGTGCCTTCTCCAGGCAATTTTTTATGCACTCTTTAGAGTGTTAGATTGACACTGCTGACTGTTAGAACCCAAAAGCATGCCTTGGGAGATGCTTAAGTTCGCTTTTCTGTTACCATTGTGGTCTGAGAGCTGCTGCAGTCAGTGCTGGTACAGGGCTTTAAGGGAGAGAATAAAAGGCGTTTCTCAAAAGTCCTAAACACTAAATGACTGGACCACGGAGTGTAAATTAATCCAGAAGAGCTGGTATGATTATCCTGTCTTGGTGGCACATCAAAGAGACAATGTCTTGGGAAGGAGCAGAAAAGCTTGTCACTGGCTCTTGCAATTGTCCCAATCTCACTCAGATTGAAGCCTCTGGGAATGCTCCATAAGTCTTCAATGGGGGCAGGAGTTGGGCCTTGGAGTATGGGTGACTCTCCCTATGTGAATGGCATCTCTTGCCTAGCTGTAGGACTGCTTCTGTTGAAACAGTCTGTCTAGCCTTCTTGGGTATCTTAGGTTTATATCAAGCAACTACCTACCATTTTTTTCTATTGTGTGTATTTTTTGTACGTTCTGTTGAAAGGTGAAGCCTCTGTAGAAGGTGATACAGAGATCTGATTTTGAATAGTAATAAACCAAGAATTAAACCCTGCAGGCTGCATGCATTCATTTCCTGGAGACAGACTGTAGAAGCCAAGACTGCACAGGACACAACCTGTATTTTTCTTAGTTCTGAGTGTCAGAGGCAGCTACCACCTGCCCTACAGGACTTTCCTTGCTACCTCCACAGCACTGTAGAAGAATTTATACAGCATTTGGATGGGCTTGCTTTGAGCACAGAAATCCATTGTTGTGTGGCTGCTGGAGTAGGTATTCTCTTCACTCCTTTCAGGAGAAGGTGACCCAGCAACAAATGTCTGTCTGACAGAGCAGCTGGAATCCATTGTTATACTTGGAGGTGAGAAAAGATGAAAGGGTGCTTTTGAATGGTATGCAACCTGTTTTACTTCAGTCTCCCAAAATGACTAACAAAGGTATTACATCTTAAGACAGAAGTAGAGCTCTCTTAGTCTGAAGTCAGGCAGAAGGTGGATTTGCACCTTATAGACTAAATTAGAGATGTACAGCATAAAGAGCAGGGCTTGCTTAGTGCATCTTATACAATACTTAACAAAGATGTTGGGTTGACATGAGAAAAAGCAAGGCTACCTCTCACCAGGTGGATGGCTTTTTGGCTCCTTGTGTTCTTTTCTAGGGCAATTTGGAACCTTTCCTTCATACCTAGAACTGCTAATGACGAATGGCAACTCCACCGCTAGAACTGCAGGACAAATGCTCTTTTTGCTGCAGGCACATGGAAGAACAGATCCTGTACTTCTGTGGTGGACATGGTGTAGGAGTCTTTTTGCAACAAATAATAGAAGGGGCCGTCTCCGCTGGCCTAAAGCATGCATACAAACCTGGAAAAAATGGAAAATCTGCCCAAACAGATACAACTCCTCCTGCTGCCCTCAGGCAAATGCCTGTGGCTGTGCACAGGACCCAAAGTACCAATATTCCCTTTTTCTTTCAGATCAGCAGAGGGAGGGAATTCCAGAGCTGAGGGCTCCTTGCTGCAGTGCTGTCCCCAAGTTCCTAGACTGTACTTCTAAGGACTATGACCCACTTGATCTCTGTTCCTGTGGTGGATTAAAGGTAGAGAGATGTCTCAGATCCTAGGAACCTCAAGGCCTAGCTAGGAAAAAAGTGAACTGTACACCTGAGAAGTGTGTCCTGTCCTAGCTCTGGTTAGAGACTGCCTTTTTTAACAGACACACAGCCCTTTCTTTGCCCCTGCTAAGGTGGCATAAGAATGTTACTTCCTTTCTAGCTGGCTGTGTTCTTAGGTAGTCTTATCTTCTTTTGGCATTAGAAGTATTTAATTGGAAGGCCCATGGTAACTTCCTGGCATTAGCTTCTAGAATCCTAGAAGCTTAAATAGCAGTGTCTGGGACTGTTCCTTCTCTCAAAGTCTGTAAAGTCAATACTTGGTGTGCAACCTTGAAACTGGTGAGTAGAAAATTGACAGAAGGACCTCTGATCCTATCCAACCCCAAGCAAGTCACCTTGTTCAGGGTCAACAACTTAAAAACTAAGGAAGCCTGGAATGTTCCCACCGCCTGCCAAAGCTCCCATAGATGTTGGTATAGCGTTTCCACGGCTGGGTTTTTCACATCTCTTAGCTGTTCCTAAACTTCATAAATTTATTTTTAGGATCCAAATTTCCCTTTAACACATGCAAACTTGGTTACCCAGGTTCACACTGGCTGAAAGCCACAACAAGAAATCATGAAGTTTAAAAGGATTTCTACAAGTTTAAAAAAACAAGAGTGGGGGATACATATTTCCTTCTGCTGCTCTAGTGTTTTCTGTCTTTTGCTTGACATCTTTACTTCACATTTTAAATGGCTGGTGCTATTTATCTGGGATTTGGGGAGAATTTGAATCGCCTCTATACCTCCCCAGTACAATGCTGCAACAGTCTTTTTTTTTTTTCTTTCTCCAGTGACTCGTATCCAAAGTTCTCAAAGTATATTTTGGGCACTAGTCCTTTCTTATACCTGTGATGCTAGTGCTACACTTGTTTAAACAAAAAGGGAAGCTAAGGCATGGCATGAAGAGAAGGGAAGCAGCTTACCCAGGTTCACACAACAGAGCAATGGAAAATCCTGGAATAAGCTGAGCTCTTTCCTTCATTGGCTCAGCTTCCGTGCTTGCTTACTATATATATTATACTGCCTTCTTCCTAAAGGTATTTCCCCTCTCTTCCTAACCAGGCTTGTTCTTGTTTTTCTACCATTTCTATGTTGTAGCTTTAAAAGGATGGAGTAAGGGTGGGGTGTATTCTGGCGTGAAATCTCTCTCCCTTGCCAGACTTGTGATTTGTACCTAATAACATAGCCAGGAGGGTGGTAATATCTTGCCATGACACACCCACATGAGGCCAAGTAAATAGCAGTGATCCAAGTAATAGTTTGTTTTAATATGCTCAAGAAGGGGAAGTTTTGATAAGAGCAATGCTGGTCTGAAAAAAACAGCCTGCTGCAAATGCCTCTGGGCTGTCTGCCTGTTACAGAGACAGGAAGTAGCTCTGATCAACATTGCATGAAAATGCTGTACATTTTGTCCCAGGCTATACAAAAGGGTGCTGCTGTTTCACAGTTTCGGTCCTGCAAAGGGACTGATTTTCTTCCATTTTGGCCAGTGCTTGATGACAAGCATTAAGCACAGTGACAGAAAAACCTAATTCTGCCTTCAAACCTCTGCATCAGCCTCAGGGGCTGCCTCGCCCCCCTCGAGACAATAGGATCCAGATTACAAGCTGCAGCCTCTGGTTACAGCCCATGCAGAAAGCCTGTCCCCAGAGGCATTCTGAATAAGGACAGCAAATGCTCTGAACCAGTCTGGACCGGTTCAAATTTGCACAGGGTTGTTTTGCTCCTACTAACTTCCTCATTAATCTTTGAGGTTCTGGCTGGCACTTGCCTGGCAGTAACTCCTGGTGTCAGATGGGAGGGGAGCCTTACCTTGAATATGCCAGCCATGAAACTTGATCTCTGGCTCTGCATCTCCACTCTGACCCCTCTGTAATGCATGCTTGCTCACTTTCTGGTTTGTAACGCTGCTGTGTTTAAGCTCACAACTTCATGAACTTGGTGTCTGCTCCCCTTGTTCCAGCCCACTCCACAGCATTTTCTTAAACTAGGAATAACATAGGAATTTGTTTCCTTGAGTATTATTAAGTGAAGCTGGCCTTGTCAAGTGGGATCCTCTGATGACATGTTTATGAGTTGGGAGCACGGAAAGGCTTGCAGAGCTATCAGCATTTCATTGGACTTGTAAGTACATAAAAACATTTTAGTAGCACTTGTCACTTCCTGTCTTCCAAGTCCTTTATAAATATCATGCTGGTGAGGCCTTGGCTGGAGTTCTGTGTCCAGCTGGAGAATGTAGCCCAACTGAAGAAAATACAGAGGAAAACAAAAGGAATGAGGAAAGGTTTAGAAAATGGCACCTAGGAGAAAAGACTGAAAGAATGGGTTTCTTTTTATAAAAAATAAGGGACAGACAGGAAAGGGGAGTCATAACAGTCCTCCAATATGTAAAAGGTTCTTATAAAGAGGACAGTGATCAAGCGTTCTCTATGTTCAAACAGTAGTCAATTTAATTTGCAGCAGAGAAGATCCAGGTTAGAAAGGCTTTCCTCATATCTAGCTATGAGGATGGTTATATACTGGGAAAAGCTACCTGTGAAGGTTGTGGAATCACCTGCACTGAATGTTTTAGGAATTCTTTAGACCAACATCTGTCAGGAATACTCGAGGGATGCTTCAGAGCAGAAGGGTGGGCTCAATGACCTCTCTTCCAGACGTATGTATCCAGGCCTGCCTCACTTTCCCAATACTATAAACAGTGGGACAAGCTCCATTGCTCTTGTTTTGCTCTTTAAACTTTGAGTTTTTCTGCAGATGACAAAATAGAACAAAGAAACTCCAAAGGAAAGGCTGGAGTGAGAAAACAGCTGGGACAGTTTGATCTTGAACTTCTGCAAGGTAAATGCTGTAACTGGTAACAGCCACATACTGCCACTCTCCACATTTGGGAATATGGACGCAGTGGAAGGCAGTGTATTTTCTAGTGAGCATAAAGCCTACTTTCTGCTGCTGATTGTATGGCTTTGAACTTGGGTGAATCATTTCATCTTGTTCTATGTCTCCGTTTCTCTTTCTGTAAAATGGCACCATGACTGTCTTAGTCTGTGAAGCGCTTTAAGATGCATGAGGCAAAGGGCATATGGATGTATGTGTGTGCATGCACAAAGCTAGCTATTAAAAGATCAATGGAATAGTTCCTCTAAAATCAAGTCTTTAGAGAGTATCTGCATGTCTCAGCTGCATGCACACAGCAAATAGATTCACCAATTCCTAATGAACAGTCAGAGCAGTTAGCTCCCTTGCTTCCCCCAGGAGAGTAGCAATAGCATCTCATTAGATCTCATTAGTCCTTACTCTGCCAAGCTGCAGGGCCTGAATCTGCCCTGCAACCCCAGGAAGAACTGGAGATGAAAGGCAGGGGAAACCAGTGCTTGGAAGTCAGTTTTGATTTGCTGTTAATACAAAGGATTTTGAGTCCTGTCTACATTCCCCGATGGGGACAGTAGACAACTTCTGTCTTACCATTGACTAAAATCTCAAGTTTTAAGGGAGCTTGGCTGTGTGGGGTAAGAATCACAGCTTGTTCCAGGAAATAGCAGTAGGGAAGGCTTAAGACTTGCTTCCACAGATGTTGCTCCCCAGCCTCTCATTTGTTGGATCAGTTTGAGGGTCAGATAGTGCCTCTTGTGTAGATCATTCTGAAGCATGGGATGAATGTAGAGAAATGAGTTATGCTGAAAAATGGTTAAATTTTCTGCAAGCAGATGTGACCAAATTACCCTTGCATGCCAACGTACTGTTCAGTCAGATTCAATATGAGCAGAAGTTGGCACCTAGGACCTTTTCTAGGGACTCATAATGAGGGCCTAATCCTTAGCAATTTGCAGTCAGTACTCACAAATGTGAAAGTGACCCAGGTAATATAATGAGCTTTCCAAGAGTCTTCCCATGATAAAATGTAAAAGTGATGCACTTAAACAGAGCAGATCTGCCAGCTGGTGAGGACAGAGGTTTCCCATGCTGGGCTTTCTGCCAAGCTGAGAGTTGAATTTATATCCAGTCCATTTGAAGTCCACTAAAGCTGTAATAACCGATTAATAATTCTTGTACTTAAGGATGTCTCATCCACTGATCTCAGATCTTACAAAGGTCAGGGAGGACTAAGAGGACCAGGTAAAAAGTGATAAACTGAAGTGCAGGCAGGTTAACTAAGTCTCCTGGACTCCCAGTCGCCCACCAGCCCATGCAGCCTCCTGGGATGCATCCTCACAAACGTGAACATTTGTCTCCCTGGGGACAAGCAGCTGCCACACACCTTGGGCTGCTGCTGCTGCTTGTCCCTGGAGAATGCCTGTGCCACACACCCTGGTACCTGGCAGATTACCCTGAGTGGCATAGGGGAGGCTGAGGCCAGCAATTGTGTTGGCTCCAGCAGGCTTACTTGGGGGCTTCGGGGACCTGCAGCTGGAGTGTGACTCTGGGCAGCCAGGCTCCAGTTTTGGGTGGCACGTGCTGCCCCACTTCTTTGTACAAATTTTTGATCCTGGGGTCAAACTTCCCCCCTGCTACCTTGCAGTGCAGAGAACACTTGAATGTGTGGCACATGCCCTAGCTCATCCAGATGTGGCCCTGGTGTACAAACTCTCTTGCCCCCTTTAGTGCTGTCTATCGCATGATTTCAAAGTATTTGTGAAAAAGTGTCCCATTCAAGGGAGCACCCTCCTGCCCCAAATGGGAAACTGAAACACCAAGGAGGAAAGTGAGTAAATGGCTCGAGGTCACGGAGGTGCTGTGACGCAGCCAGAAATAAACTTTGTGCTCAGTCTTGTGCCCTAACCACAAGCGCCTTCTTCCTCCCCAGATCTCTGCTGAGACTTGCTGCCATCCAGAAGGACTGAATATTTCAGCTGCTTATTTTTCGTTCGCCTAAAATAGGAAACCTCAGTCTATGAATCAAGGTGCTTCTATGGTCACTATCATCATAGTATCCGAGTCTCCCACCTAGGTAAAAATAGAACTATTTCAATGGTCTGGTTTGAAATCACTATAGAAAGGTGGTATCATTGTGACCACCTGCCTGCTATCTAACACCAAAAAGTATCTTTGAGTTTTTTACCTCTTGCTTGACTGTATCTCCAGAGTCCTGTAACCAGATGCACAGCTCTTGGATGATGTGGGTTCCATAAAGGGAAGCATTAATAGAGGCTACAAGAACTGCTGTCCTTGCTGTGAAACACAGCTAGTGTGCTTACAGGTGCCTCTGGATTTAGGAATGCTGTTTGGCATCTCCCACTCAGTACTGCAAGCTCAGAGAAACTCAGGTTAACCCACAGAGTCAGAGCTTGGTAGCCGTGGCTATGTTTGGCCAAAAGCATCTCTCCCATCAGCTGTGGGGAGCTCTGCATTGGCCATTTTATCTAAGGTAAGTGTCTAAGAATAATTCACTTCACCTGCAGAACTGAGGTCCTCCAGGACTCTGCAGATGGACTAAAAAACGTACAGAAACTGCGGATCCAGGTCTTAAATCCTATTTTTTAACTGAGCATGTAAGCTGGATGGGGTGGGGGAGGGAAGCAGTGGCTGTAAAGCAAACACGAGGTGGTGTTAAGGGCAGCCGAGCAGTGTTGGTAACAGCAGGTAGCTACAGGTCTAGTAGCCTCCGCTAAGTTCAGTAACTAGGATCTGCCTCTGAGACATGAAAGGAAGCTCAGGCCTTGCCCGGCTGAGTCCTGGCCCATCGTCCGGGGGAAGCCGCGAGGGGAGCAGCTGGGCCGGGTCTC
>NW_005841940.1:900572-906824 GCF_000455745.1 Alligator sinensis | reverse complement strand
GATGTCACCCGCTCCTGCGAACCTGAGGTGTAAACAGCTAACGTCACACCGGGGCTGGGCCAGGCGCATCGCCCGGCTCCGCCCACCAGTCGTCCCCCTCCCCCCCCCCGGGGAAAGCCCGCCCCGCCTGGCTCGGAGCTGCAGATCTCTTGTCAGCACCTGGGAGCCCCTCTGCTGCATCTCAATCTCAGACTGGAGCAGCAGTAATGGGTGTGAGCACTGGCGTGTCCGGAGAAGCTGTTTTGTAGGCAGTGCTCCAGCAGCTACAGCACAGACTGTGGCCTGTGCCCCCGGCTCCATCCATCAGCCTGCCCCGTTCCCAGGACAGCCCACACTCGTCCCTCTGCACTGCCTTTGCCCATAGCTCCCCTATCCCAAGGCAGGAGGGGGGATGCTGGCCTTCCCCCAGCCATCCTAGTCTTCCTTGCCTTGGCTGCATCTCGGTAAGAACAAAGCAGGCCATGCGTTTCCTTTTGGAGGGCTTTTATTCAAAGCCATCAGTTCCCTTAGGTCTGGGGAGTACTCTTGCAGGGTAGGGGCAATAACCAACCCTTCAGCACCACGCTACGTGATGGCTGCGGTGCCGGCGGCGCTGCCTTTTTGTTGGAATAAACCTACCTGCCAGGGCTTTCCCACTGCTTCTCTTCCCCACGGCCAGCCTGGGCTCTGCACCTCCAAAGTCCCCGTGCAAAGCCGTGCCCTACTGCAGTGACCCCTGCTTCCTGCCCCTTCCTAAGCCCCCCCGTCGCTTCCAACACATCAAATGTGGACTTTGCTACAGAACCTCAAGGCAGGGATGTCTGCAGCAGAGGGGTCTGAGACCCTTTGGGAAATGGTGGGATTTGGTCATACCCGGAGTAGAGTGGTTTGAGAGAGAGTCCCCTTTGTGTGGAGCTGGCCCAGCCAGGCAGTGGAAGCACCAGTCCTCCTGGTGTGCCCTTTACTGCTCCCCGGTGGCCATTTGAAATGGGGCCTAAGGGTGGCGAGCCCTGTGAATAATACTTCTCAAGGTTATTTATACAAGCCGATGGCTGGCAAAAAAAATTGAGACTCCAGTGCCCTGAGCTGCTGTCCTTTTCCACCTTTGTCAGGGCTGTGGAAGGAGAGATGGATGGTGGAGCTATAGCACGACAAGACTTAACCATCTGCAGTTCCCTTGTGAATTCCTCTTGCCTTCCCTTTCCCATCATATCACAGTTCGGTCTTCAGGGAGTGCTGTTCAGTAGCTGGCTGGAAAGGGGTGGGGGAGGCAGCTCCCTCCGCAAAGGCCTCCTATCTGTGTTAGGAAGATTGAGGGAGGAGGGAATAAAACAGAGCAAGAAAGAGGGAGGGTTCCTGAGAGGGCAGAAGATGGAGCTATTGATCATCTTGCTCATTTCTGTTCAGAGCGCCTCGACTTTTCTCTATATTGAACTGTAGAGATGCATGGAGTTACTGGGTGGCCCTTCAAATACCACTCTGTAGAACAAGAAGACACCCAGGTTTCAGCCTCACCTCTGCTCTCTGTCTGAGTTGCGTCTTTGATTACTGCCTTTGAGTGCCAGCAGCAGTAGAAGTGCAGGGGGGAGACCACACTCTCCTTGCGGGGGAGCAGCTGTAGCAACACCTAAGAGGAAGTGTGAGAGCTTGTCCGTCTGAAGGTCGCTCAAGGTCCCCAGTTCTGAGTCTGAAACTCTTTCCTGCCTCATTTACTAGGCACATCACTTTAAAATAACTGGTTTATGCTGATCTGTTTTTCCCCCTTAACAGCCACCACTTCCACAGCAGTTCAAGTCCCTACAGATGGAGCTGAGGTCGCTCAGGAGCTAGACCAGGTGTTTGAATCTGCTGATACTTTGCCATCACGCAGCGAGGCAGCTGCTGTACAGCCTGTCATTGGGATCAGTCAGAGAGTCCGGATGAAGTCCAAGGAGAAGAAGGACCTGGGGACCCTAGGTGTGTATGACTGCCTTCAACCACCCTCTGGCTCCCAGGGTACCACCACCAAGACCCACAGAATGCTGCCTCTAGAGGCTAAAGTGCTGCCTTGTTCCTCACTTTGCCTGTTCTTGTCTTCCCCCTTCCCCCAACAGGCTACGTACTGGGGATCATCATGATGGTGATAATCATTTCAATTGGAGCTGGCATTGTCCTGGGCTACATCTACAAAAAGTGAGTGACTCCTCAGCTCCCAGGAGCTTGTGTGGGTTGTCACTTGTGGCACCGGTCAAAACTCCAAAGGAGCACATTTAAATAACTAGGGACTGAGCCAGGTATTGCCCCCATGTCAGAGAACGCCATGCCTGAGACACTACCACTGTGCTTCATAGTGTCCAGTGGCGTCGTTACCACTTCCACAGTGAAATTTTTCTGTAGCCTAGGAAATCTCACTGCCATGCTTATGCTGCGGTTGCTAGGCACAGTGCCTGGGGGTGGGGAAAGGGGCCTCCTGCTGCCTGCGCTTCCTCATTATGGGCCTGTCATTGCAATTCCCATGGCACTTGATCCTGGGAGCTACAGCTACTCGGGACCTAGCAGGATGAGGTCTTCAGCCGGATAATTGAGTGGCTGCCTAACTACTAGAGCTGTAGCTCAGCCTCTGTGCTATCTTCAGAGAACAGAAGTGCTTCATACAGATCTCAGGCGTCCTCAGCCTGTCAGGGATGGCCTAAGCCTGGGATGCTTGAATCTGTCTAGATATACTAGAGCAGCAGGGAGGGATTATCCCCTCTGCACAATGCCCTTTACCCAAGCAGTCAGCTCTAGCCAACTGCATGTTCCTAGGAGCCCAGCTCCTGCCCTGTAGTGTTCCCCTCACTGCTTGGAGGTTGTGGGCTCTCAGGTAAGGGCTGGAGTCTCTCTAGGTCCAGGCAGCCACACTCCTGCTCAGCTCTCTGCCACCACCATTGGACCAGAACAGGTGGCCAGGGGCTAAGGAGAAGCTTCATCTCACTAGTGCTCACAGAGCTCCCAGGTCCATCAGTGTGCTATGGGGTAGTTTTTTCACTCTGCTATGTGTTCACTGACACCAGTGAAGGCTGGACCTTTCAGTGGCACAGTCATTACTGCAGGTCTCGGCCTCTCTATTAGTCTGGGTTACAGAAACAGACTCTTCAAGGGACTGTCAGTCAGCCCACGCTGTATTCCAGAGAGCAGGGAAATCCTCGGGGAAGAGCTTGTAGGAAACGCCAGAGCAGCATAACCAGTGTAACTGAAGGAGCTGGAGTAAAGACAGGGAAGGGCATTGGGTTGCATGGAGGCTCCCACCAGAGTTTGCTGGAGCTTGCCTTGTGCTCACTGTTGTGCAGATCGCCTCACACTTGACCACAGTCCAGCAGAAGAAGCCCGTTCCCAAGCTAGGACACATCCTTTAAGTAACAGATTTGGAGAGCAGGAGTGCAGGGAAGGGGTTACCATAGGCTGCAGCACACGAATCTTTCCCACTGAGGTTGATTCAAGGCAGCACTGAGCTCTAAGGGAGATGCTGCCAGGGTGGTGACCAGAACCTCAGGCCCCCTCCACCCTGTCAGCTCTTCAGGCTGGGAGGCAACTCCACTGCAGCAACACAGGAGGGCTGGTCTCACATCCCCACTGCTACTACTGCAGGAAGAAGCCTGGGCAGAGCAGGGAGCTTGCCTACTACCTGGCTCTGGTGCTGCCAAGATCAGAGCCTGGTGTAATGGCAGGGGCTGAAGGGAAGCCCAGCTCATCTACATTCACTGCAAAAGCTTGTGGGGGTTACAACAGCAGCACCCTCCTCTCTGCTGCACCTCCTTGTGCCCTGACTGGCTCTCAGTCTCCTTTACTTCCTGTGCAGGGGGAGAGATCGGAAGGCACAGCAGGAACAGAAAGCTCAGGAGCGGGAAATGCAGCGCATCACGCTGCCACTCTCTGCTTTCACCAACCCCGTGTGTGAGCTGGTGGACGAGAAGACAATTGAGGTACACACCAACCAGACACCTGTGGAGGAGACGCAGGATGGCAATGCGCCCCTCATGGGCCAGGCAGGCACTCCTGGGGCCTGAGCAGCCAGGCCACAGTGACACAGGTTGGACCTACCACAGTTCCAGCCCCTGGGCTCCCACTTGGGGACATGGGACCTGTTTGTGTTTTGTTTTATTTTTGGTGAATGCCAGGGATAGACGGGACTTGCAGATGCAGCACAGCAGGGGCTGGGGAAGCACCAGCTGGCTTCTGATAGCTCCATTCCTTTCTCTTTGGAGTGAGAGGCCAGGCCTGCCATGGGCCCCAGATTCCATTACCCCTGCATGGTCTTGGCTTCCTCTTCACTGTTCCTGTCCTGTAGGGAACGGTGCACGCTGTTACTTACATTTAAGCCTGGAATCCTAAGGGGGAAACCTTTGCCCTGACTCAGAGATGATGGAGACTTGGAATAAAGCGGTTCCCTCTCATGGGTGGGAGCTGGGACGAGGCCTTCCCCTGTCCTGTGGTTGGGTCTCCCCCACCTTGGGAGAGCTAGAGGTCATTTGAACAGGCAGCAGTTAAACAGAAGGTGACAGCTTGACTGGCAGCAGAAGGCATTTGGGCCTAGGGTAGTACTTAGCTCCAGTAGCTTTCTGGGAACAGATTTCCCCACGCTACTCAAAACAAATCAAGGTCTTCCAGGGCCAAGGACATGTTCTCACTCTCCTGTGCTGGTTCTCCCAATACTCAAGAGTCCATATGGGCTGTCTGCTGGGACTCCTGCCAAAGCACTTAGATCAAGCAAGCCAAAAGACAGGAGCAGTGCAAGCAGAAACCACGCTAAGCCCTGGGTGCCTGTACCTGTTTCTGAATTCCTGTCAGATTTTCCAAGGGCTGTTTCCTGACGGTGCCGAAGCCAGCTGCAGTGTGAGCTCGGCAGGAAAGCAAGGACCAGCACAGCAAGCACTCAGCAAACCTGCTTGCAAGCAGAGCACAACACAGTAGCTTTGTTGCAGGATTGGCAACCTGGGCTCTGGCTCCTGTACCCAGCCTCCCACATCTATGCAGCAAAAGCTGACAGGCAGGTTGATAGGGTAGCAATTCCCCTATCTCCTTTAATGGCCAAAGGCCTTTGGTTTCTGGGAGTTGAGGGGGTAGTTAGGTGATAAACTCCCCTGAACACCTACAAAGAGCTAAGCAGAGCTGCAGCCATTGCCAGCCTACAGGGTTCAAGCCATCGTAAGCTCTCCTAGCCATCTGCGTGACAACTGAGGGTAGAAGAAACGCAGCATGTAACAGCAAAGGTTTTAGTGTCAACATTTATTTCAAAGAGGGAAAAATACTGAAGCTTGGTTATTTGTACTGCCTCTGAATACCATTTCTTTGTAAATGTTTTAAATACCTCATGAGTACAAGATGGGGCAGATTGTGCCACCTTGTATTAAAGCTTAACAGAGAATGAAAGGCAGCGTGAACTGTAGTGCCTGAACTTGCTGATAAGCAGTGATGCCGTGACTGAGGGGCACAAGGAAGAGCAGCTGGGTGTTCTTTAGGGGGCGATCTGCACCACCTGGCCAGCTGTGAGGCCTGCAGCCCTGTGCCAGCCAGCAGCAGACTAGTTTGCTGGTTGGTCCTTTCATGGCTGCTCTTCCCCAGCGGGGCCAATGCAAAGGAGCCAGCCCAGCCCTAAGCAGAACCCAGCCCTTGGGGGAAGCAGTCCTTTGGGAAGGTGACACTGTGGATGCTGGCACAGTCCCATTTTAGAAGAGCCATGTTCCTGAAAAGTAGCTGCCTGCAGCTTGAGCCCAGGCCAAGGGTGGTGACTAAGCAGGTTAGCTCCAAGAGAGATGACTTCATCCCTCCTTGTCCTTTCTTCGTCTGATGCGAGGGATTCTGTTTTACTGCTGCTCAGGGTCAAGCCCAGGCCTCTGGCTCTGTGCTTAGAGAAGCTGATGCAGGCACTGAACAAGTCAGGAGGCTACAGTGGAAGAGAGCAGGACCCAGCAGCAGAGCCAGCTTCACAGCTGTTATAGCCACACTTGGATTTTGATCTCCCTCTAGAGAGCACTTTCCAGCTGTACATCTCAAGATGCAGGAGCACTGGGTGTCATTAGCCCCTTTTACAGTAACGTACCAAGGGTTGCTCAGAAGCCCATCCCAGCTCATAGGCAGCACTGTGCTGGGCAGGCTTCAGAGAAGCCGTCTTCACTTTGGTCTGTTCCACTGGACACGGGAATTTTGAGGTCAGGGTATTGCTCAGGCCAGGCACAAGGGCGCCCAGCTTTCTCCATGCCTTTTTCTCAAGTACCTTCTCAAATAGCAGGATTTCCCGGGCATGTCTGCCCTGCT
>NW_005841940.1:883127-900520 GCF_000455745.1 Alligator sinensis | reverse complement strand
AAGTAGAGGGCCAGGTGCCCAGCAGCACCTCCTCTTAGTCATAAAAACTCGAGAAAGGAGACAGCCATGGTTCCACAGGGTACATTTATTGCTTTTAATTTAGTCAGAGAACAACCGTTGAAGTCACACAGTTCATGTTCCTACCCGCAAAGCGCTCAAGTTACCCTCCTTTGAGTTCCCCCTCACAGTCCAGCGCGGGAGGAGCAGAGGACCAGAGCTCTCAGTCAGAATACCCAAAACCCACTGGACCCAGCCACAGGCCTCCCCAGACAGGCGGCAGGGAAGGCCCCACCATTTCTAGGACACAACCGCACGCTCAGTGCTAGCAGCCACATCTGCTCCACCCAGGATTTCACACCATGTTCTAGCCCCTGCAGGGATCCAAGTAACAGCAAGTGACACCTGCTTGCAGCACAGGCACCAGGTAGAAGTCAAGAGGGCAACAGCACTGGAGTTGGTCTCTGCAGCTAGCATCTGCAGGAGCTCCCTCTACAAGAAGGTGAAGTTAAAGCAAGAGGTCACCTCCCCTTCCCAAAAGCCTCAACAACTGCACTGGCTCAGCTGGGTTCTGGCTGTACCCTGCTTGGTCAGGGCATGAGGGAGCTGCTGGGAGCATTGGGCCATGCTCTGCGCTGGGGGATAACAATGAATGCACTCCCAGCTGTAGTGTATTTCACAGGGGTTGGGACTTGAAAGACAGTTGTGCAGACTGATTCAGAGGAAGGTGGCATCTGAGCAGCTCAGACTAATGGCCTGTTGCTGGCCCCATCTTAGCTTCAGACACATCCTGCTGCAGAGCAGAGCTTGGCTGTAGTGTTTCCAAATGGCTCTGAGGTATTTGCAGGGGGTGTGAAAAGACACTAGAGTTACCCACAGGTGGCCACTGCAATAGAGGTGCTCCAGTTCCTGGAGCTTCTCCTCCACAAGGAGCCAAGTTCCCAGCCTGGGGGCAGCTCTGGAGCATGGGTGGAAGCAAGGCAGCCGGGCAGAGATGCACTCTCCATTGTAGTGAATTCAACAGGTCTCCTATGCAGTGGTCCAGGGTGGGGGCCTGCCAGGGCCTAGTCCAAAAACACAGTTCCTAACAAAGGAGGCTTCCTACAGCAACTCCCTTCCTGGCAGAGAGGCCAGGATGATTTCACAGCTTACAGTCACGTGTCAAGTTCAATCCACCACAGCAATGAGGATAGTGGGGCCTGGAGCATGTGTGGAGCAACCTCCTCAGCGCGGCTGGCAGGACATGGTCCCTTACACTTCCAAGACGTGTCATCAATCCGCTGCAAACCCAGAGGCCGAGGAGAGGGAGCACACAGGTGTCACAAGGGAGGCGATGCAGCAAGCATGTGACATGGTGCCCTTGAATGCCCTGGAAGTGGCTGAAGTGCCTCTCCCTACCTGCTGCTCGCACAGGGGCCAGTGGAAGTAGCACCCACAGCAGGACAGGTTGCCTAGGTGCTGTTTGCTGGCAGCTTGCCACGGCTCAGCCCATACTGCACATTCACATTGTGGTCCAGCTCCTCCAGCTCAGATGGGAGAGGGATGCCCAGCTCCCCCAGGTACAGTGAGAGGGCTTCAAAGGAATCCTCCAGCTTTGAAAATGGGGGCCTGGGAATAAGAGCAACAGCACACATGAGTGGGCAGCAACACCAGGGCTGGTCCAGTGGGATGGGAACGCTGCATGCAGAGAAGCACCTCCCCAGGTCCAAGCCCACATGGACAGGGAAACAGGCCAGCACCCCCTGCCAATACTAGCTCCAGCACAGGGGGCATGAGAGTGCCCTCCCTCTATGGCTATCCTGAGGTATGGCACTTGAACAGAGCTACGTCCACCCATGCCAACCCACAGCTCACCTGCTCTCCGGTTCCAGTCGGCAGCAAATGGCAGCCAGCGGGAAGAAGGCTGGGGGGCAGTCAGCAGGGACAAACTTCTCCCAAAAGAGCTTGACGTTGAGGCCGAAATCCAGTGTGCGAGGGAGGCAGTCGGGGTCAGCATACACCTGCCCTATGATCTAGGGAGAGAAGGAAGCCACTTATACTCTCTGGTGCTGCCAAGAGGGTAGTAGACCCCATTAGTGACCAGCAACAAGAGGGTGAGCTAGGATGGCACCAGCACCTGCCCTAGAATAGAGCCGCTTACCTGATAGAGCAAGCAGAGCATCCACAGCAACCCAAGGACCACACCCACCCCAAAGTGCCAGCTGAGCCTGGCAGTACATCTCCTATGGGAGGGGAAGGGCAGGCCAAGCCCACTTCCTCCCTAGGGGATTGCTGCCAGCAAGGACAGGACAGGCTCAATGCCCTAGCACAGGCAGGCAAATAGCAGTGCATACATGCTGTCCTCAATGATTAAATCCCCATACCCATGGGGGAATGACCTCCTCTTCAGCTATTTGTCAGGCTGCCACAAGCCCCTCTACCCCACCCAGCTCAAAGGTTGAGAGGAGAGGTCACTGCAAAGCCCTACTTGTCCCAGAATACCTGGCAGGAGCAAGCACCCCCAGCTCCAGGGTCTCCCTGCTGTGGGCAAGTTAAAATCGCAACAAAGAGAGAGAGGGAAGAGGAATCTCAGCTCTCAGGAGATCTTTGCACTAAAGCAAGCCAGCTAGTCCCATCGCCTCTCCAGCTCTGGCTCCCAAGCACAGGGAGGGAGCTCTACCACTGGACCAAGGGATTATGGCAGAGACCCCCTCATCCCTCTGTCTATGGAGAGTGAGGAGATGGGGGAGGCAGGAAAAACTCCAAGTTCTGGTCCCAGTTCCAGTGCAGTTGTGCCAGGAGCCCCAGGCTCAGCCACACAGAGCTGCCTCCCCTAATGCCTGGGGCAGAAAAGACAGAACAGGAACAGGACAGGCTGCAGGAACAAACAGCTTTCAATAACACCCCACGAGACCGGCTCTGCACAGCCTGGCCTTACCTCACAGAGAACAATCCCAAAGGAGAAAATGTCCACCGTCTCATCATAACTCTGCCCTGCAGGAGACAACACAGGAGACCTTGTGAGTTGGCACTCCCAGGGACAGGCAATCTGCCTGGCACCCACAGCATACCAGCCCAGGCCCTGATCAGCAAAACACAAATTAGTGCTCTGGGCAGAGACAGCCAGGCCAGCGAGGGGTCCGAGGTGCTCAGTGCAGCTGTTCTTTCTATGAAGGTAGCACCCTTCTCTTTCAGCAGCACCCCGGTGAGGATGGAAGGGAGACTGCCCTGCCCACAGATACACTCAAGGGATGTTCTGCAGAGCTAAGCCCTCATCCCCGCTAGGGTGGGCAAGATGGAAGAAAGGAGCCTCCATGCCAACAAGGGGGTCCTAGTCTACCAGAGCAGCCATCAGTCTGCCCATCATCAATGGGAGCTGTTCTTAATTTCAGACAACAAACTCACTTATTAGCGCCCAGCCTTCTGGAAGCCACTGCAGGAGGTGGGGAGCATCCACCACTGGGCAGAGGGAGGCCACTTCCTGGAGGATTCCAGGCAGCAGAGTTAGCCAGCAAAAGGTGCAGTGTCTCTGTGGCAATTTCTGTGACACACTAGATAGCCAAGAGGCAGAGCTGCATTTCTAGGGCACTTGAATCCATCCTCAATGGCCAAGGACCTACAACTAACATATAGTGGCTGCATGGTGGCTTTGATTATGACAAGAGCCATCTCCATAACTGGCATCTTACTGGCCTTGGGCAGACAGGGTGGGAATGGGATGAACCTTGGAACCTGAACTACCCTCCTACCAAGCAGATGGGACAGGATGCACAGAGAGCTGGAATGAAAGCTTCCACTACCATAGCTGTTCTGTGCCTGCCTAGCTCTTCACCACCATAGGTGCCCACCTTGCATCTTCCGTGTATTTCAAGAAGGTCTGTGATACAGCCTGCTTCCAGAGGTGCTTGGGGGAAGGGACACCCTGATTCAGCAAGAAGCAAGCAGCTATTAGCATCAGCCCTGGTGAGCTGTTGCCCATGCACATCAATCATCAGTCACTGACTAAGAGCTGTCTGCAGAGGAAGCTGAATGCCCAGTTCTGCAGCACTGATTGCAAAGGCACTAAATTCTGCAGACAGCAATGCTTCGAGGCAGAGAAAGCAGGTCTCAGCCAACAGCAGTCAGCAGGCTGGTGAAAGCAGCCTGCATATTGCGGGGCTTCTGCCTCCCCAGCCAAGCCTGGCATTATGGCAGGGCCCAGCCCCCCTCTGTGAAGGAAGCAGCCCTGCCTCCCCTCAGGATGCAGTATCAGGATAATCTCTACTGTGCTTCATGGGCCATCATTCTCTTGGCAGGTGCCAAGTACATGCAAGTTAGCATGCCAGCATCTCCTCTTCTGCCTCACTAAAGTGGTTAAGGATTTGCCCTGCTCCAAAAGGTCCCTACCACATAGGCCTCAGGGGAGGAGCAGGGACACAGATAAGGTGGCACCAAGCAGACAAAAAATAGAATGAGGATGGGGGAGAAGAGGCAAGGCTGTAACCCAGAGCAGTTCCTTTCCCAGGGCACCAGAATGGCTGCTGTCAAAGGGAATCAAGGCATATTGCCTGGAGCATAAGTAGTTCCCCGTTTTCCCTTGCTGGGCTTTAAGGGCTGGTTGTCTTCCTGCTGTGACCTTGTCATAAGCTGGCCCAGTTCCCTAGAGAAGTTTGAGATGACTATGTTCCTCCAGGTCCTGCATGGGCAGACCATCCCATCAGGAATCCATGTCTACTCTTAACACATGTCAAGCCTCTGTGCCAAAGATCTGCCCTCAGCCAGTTATTCCCCTCCTCACCCTGAGGCCTGGGAGAACCCAGTCACAGGTGGCTGCCCCTCATGTCCCCTCTGGGCCTGTCTAACAAGCTAGAGGACAGCTCTGACCTACAGACCTGCTTGCTGTGACTACGAAGTTCACTACATCATGATCAGAACAGAGACACACCAGCATATTTGATCCAACTAAGGTCAGATCCCATTCTCTAAGTCTCTATTGCTGTCACCAAAATCTGGAATTGGGGCAACTTTAGTACCACTGCCTTTGCCAGCCAGCAGGGAGCTGTACCTCACTGCTGCCAGGAGCATGGGAGGCAACAGGAGCTCAGCAGGACTGAGACACAAAGCACAGGTGGGCCAGCATATCTGCATGTTTGAAATCAGCTCACTCCTCAGCAGATCTGAGGCTCCAGGCAGCTAACAATTTAAAGTACAGTCAACAGCCAGAACTTCTGCTATTCCTATAAACTCTACCTCATGCCTGGAGTGACCCAGCACCTGCTCCAGCAGGGGCAGCTTACCATTCAGCATCTCTGGGGCCATCCAGTACGGATTCCCCACCACAGTGTAGCGCTTCTTCCTGTCGCTCTTGCGCAGGGTGCGTTTCTTGGCTGATGGCTTCTCCAAGGTGGGTTTCTTCCTCTCTTCCACAATCAGCCGAGAGAGACCAAAGTCAGCAACCACAACGGTCTTGTCCTACCCAAGGGATTTAATCACATGTAACTGAGTGCTCTCAGCTCTTCTCCGGAGTGGCCCATTAGCAAAGTGCCACGAAACACAATACTTGTAGACTGCACATGAGAGCACTGCAAGAGCCGTATCTGTGAGGAAGACTCCTTCAGCTAATTGGTTGAGTGGAGTAAACAAGGGAACCTGCTGACAGAAGTGGGAAAAAGAAGGGAGAGGGGACCCAGTGGACAAGGAAGGAAGAGTCCAACAAGCAGGCAAGGGAGTTATCTAACTGGTCATTTAAACCTGATCACAGTTGCTAACACATTTGGCTTTTTCCATCCAGTTTGTCTCATTCTAGCCAGGAGTCTTTCCCGGGAAACTCACTCTGCCCAGATCTGATTGTGGGGTTTGAAGCCACGAAGCTCAGCCAATACTCTGGCTACGTGAACACACAGACAGGACTGAAGACACAAAACTCATAGGTGAGATTCCATGGATACAGTACTATGCAGAGAGTGCCCCTATGGATCTCAGATGGTAGTGAACACGGTGCACTGTAGAATCAAAGGAACAGCAGCAACTGCAGAGTGCAAGGTTTGAACAGCTCTGGAGCAGTACAGGGTGGAGAAGCAGAGGGAAACAATTCATCAGGGGTGGGATGGAGGAAAAGGTGAAAGCAAGATAAGCAAACTGTACAACAGTCCTTCCCAGGCTTATGTCCCAGCCAGACTGCCTGAGACATGAGCCCAGGCAAACAGAAATGCTATACAACTGCATAAGGGATAGTCCTGGACTTGTGGGGAGAGGGAAAGATGTATAGTTGCTGCAGAAAGCTAAGCATAACATGGAAGAAGTCAGAGAGAGGATAGGAGACAGGGGACCAGACTCCAGGGCACAACTCACCAGTTTGATCAGGCAGTTATGAGAGTTCAGGTCTCTGTGAATGATGCACATAGAGTGCAAGTAGGCCTGAAACAGAGGAAAGAGAATGGCATTAGCAGGTCTCCCATGAACACAGCCCTTGGGACTTAAGGGCTGTGTTCATGTGTATCGTACACCTCTGCCTATTGTAAAGCTTCTTCAGCCCATTACAGATTGCACTGTCACATCTGTTAGTCCTAACCCCTGGCAGTTTGCTTCTCTCCCAATCAAAGGGTTCTGGCTCACCATTCCTGAGGCAATTCCTTTGGCAAAGCTGACCTTCTGCTGCCAGGGAAATGGGTCCTGCAAGACAAGGAACCTTCAATGGTCACATCAGCCAGGTGGTGCCAGCCTTTTAGGGAGACTAAACATCTGGGGAACATAACACAGCCCTGCAGAGTGAGGTACTTTCTCCAAGGACCAGTTAGAGGAGGGACAGCTTCCCCCTGCTTTAGGGGAACTGGCTTCCAAGGGGAGACGGAGAGACCAAGGCCTGAACTGCTGAGCTCCCGCAGGACAGTCCATCTGAATTCAGTGCTGTGCAGGCAGTGTTACACCCTGGCTGGAGATCTGCCAGGACACCCAGGAAGGCACTCACCGCATTGCGGAGAAAGTCTTTCAGTGTCCCGCCATCAATGTACTCGGTGAGGAGGTTCAACTTCTTGTCCTTGTACAGCACGCCAATGAATTTCAGGACATTGGGGTGATCCAGGCTGCGCATCACTTTCACCTGTGCAGGCACAAACACCCCAGCCTGAGACCAAGTGGGCCCAACTAAAGTTCTGTATCCTCACCTTGGGGGAAGGGGAATTGTTCCATTCTAGGAGTTGCTGGCAAAACATTACACTTCCACCAAGCCCAGCCTCGAGGTATTGGATCCCCTCCTGCCCCTTCAATCTTTTAGCAAACTGGCCCAATCCCAATATTCCAGGAGAGCACACCAAGCCCTGGTTACAGCATAAGGGACAGGACTTCTACGGTACAGCTAGTATGTGCTTGTAGCTGGAAGGGAAGCATTAGGATGAACTGGAGGCTGCCTTTAGAACATGGAACACAGGATTGGAAGGGACCTCCCAGACTCTGCTGCCCTGTCCCTTGCATTTACAAACAAAGTCTGACTTTGGAAATTTGGCAAGCAGGCACCAAGGGAACAGGTCAAGAATGCCTCTCGCATGTATTATAAACTGCACACCACTCAGGTCTGAGCCTCCCATTAATATTTCTGTTCCACAACACTAGCTGTAAAACCTTGGGGGACAAGGCCAGTACACCTACATTAAAACACTGCCCAGCCTATTAGGCTAAAAGTGCCTTTTAGCATGAAAAATTAATGAACTGGGAGTCTAATCTATGTCTGCTTTTATTTTAAATTAGTCATATTTAATGGTGGCAAGCATCTGGCCAGATGTGTTCTCCCTCTCACATGATCTTTCCCCTTAGCAGTCCTGGTGCCTGCAGGATTACCAACATGTTACTCCAGGATCAGGATGCCAGTGGGAGCAGGGAGGTGGGCAACCAACCCGGTGGGAAGCACTGGCTCGGTTGTCCTCGCTCAAGACCTTGCTCCTACCTCCGTCAAAAAAGTCTTCTGTGTTTCCTCATCACAGCGAATCAGCTCCTTCATCACCATCACCTTCCCTGTTGCTTTGTGAGTCACCTGTTGGGAGACAGATACTGTTTCTGCAGGAAAAAGACTAGGGATTGTGGAGATCTGATGCTTTCATAAACAGCTTCCCAAACCACTGGGGCACAAGGGTATAGGACGGAAGTGGGGAGATGGAGAGAAGAGGCCATTCAGGCAGGATCCAAGGAGTTATGGGAACTGCTCTGAAAACAAAAGGTTTGCCATAAAAATAAAATAAAATAAAAGGATTCCAGAAGTGATAAATGGGTACAAACACAACTCGGGGCCTGTCTAAGGGCTATGCCATATGGCCACCTAAAAACCTCAGTAGGTGATCCTCTTCAACCAGCGCAGAATGTGGCTGTGCTCAGGAGGATGCTACAGCCTCAGCTACTAGCATTAGCTCTGCACTCCTACGTGCCTGGAATTTTCATGCAAGACTGCACAGACACCATTAAGCATGTATACAGCATGACATACAAGGCCTATCAGCTTTACACTGTACTAGCAACGTTCCCAGTGACACTCTGTGAGGCAGGCTGAGCAGCTAAGCAATTCATCCCAAGTTCCCCAGATTCCTTGATGCCTTCTGGTTTCTGCTCAATGTGTCGAAGACTTGCTCTTTTGCCAGGCTGTGCTGGGAGGCACAGGCTGTTTAGTTCAGAGAAGCGGTGATCAAGTTCCCATACTGCAGTCTGCCATGAGGTTCCCAAAGCACTGGCAGGCAAGATGCATCTACAAGTCTCATGGCCTCACAGGGTGATATCACCAGGCCCTTAAGTGCCCAAAAAGTGTGCCAGGCACTTCCTAAGAGCCACCAGCCCCACCCAATATTTCATGGCTGTATTGCACTGCATTATCCAGCCTCAAACTCAAGAATGGCAGATCTCCAAGGTAAAATACCATCCCAACTCTGAAGAATCACAGGGCAAGTTACAGAATCACAGGGCAGACCTTCTCCCCTTGTTGGCTCAGTCAGCAATTCAGCTTAGGTTGGGGTGCTTGGCCCGCAGAGCCATGCCATCCAGCCTACAGAGTTCCCCACAGGTCTGAGAATTTGGTAGCAGGGAGCAGTAAAAGCATTTGCTAGAAGTGGCATGTGAGGCAATCCTGCAGCACAGAGGTGAAGGTAGCACAGGCCTCAGTCTGACAGTGGAGGGCAGCACAGGGCCTGGTGCTGGCATGCTAACCCCAGTCAGGCCCATGCCAAACATCCAGCTCATGCCACCAAAAAGTTGAGCACCACTTGTTTAGGTGGATCACTCGACTCTGCCAGGATCTCTGGACACCTCAACAACCATCTTCTCTCCAGAAGTAGAAGATAAATGTTCTGACCACGCACAGAGCAGCTGCTTCCATCCACAGAAGCTATGGATGGAAGTGAAGCAGGATTCTATGGAGCCCAGCTAACCTGTCTATGGGAGGGGGGAGCAAGCTCTGTTATAGGGGGGGTACGTAGCATGAAAATAATTTTGCTAGGGGAATTTGTGGAAAACTGCATTTTTTTCCCCTTAGTGGCATGGGGGGAAAGCCCCCTTGCATTTAGGCTTGGAATCAGTATGCTAGAAACCTCTCCCTGGTGCAAAACTGAAATGGGAACGAATGTCACTGCAGATGGGAAAGGGATACAATTAAAGGAAAACATGCAAGAGTAGGCAGGGTTTCCACAGGGCAGGGCAGGAGTGGGTTGAATACAGAGTCCCACACAGCCTCCCATCTGAAGCTTAAAAGAAACTATAGTTCTTGTGTTTCAGACTTTACACTGACTGTAAAATCCAGGAGAATCTCTCCAGACCTTTTACCTCAGCATCTAAGGAAACACAAGACCCACCTACAAGACTATTCTGCTGACCCAAAGGGCCAGAATAGAATTCTGCTGGTGAATCCACCACCCTCATTCAACCAAGATACTGTACAACTCAGTAGTGCTGACCCAGCCTTTGCAAAGCCCTGCAGCTTGCTTTAACCAGAAACTCAGAGTCAAGAGTTTGTAACTGCATTAGCTGCAGAAAACTTAAAAATGTCTAATCCCACTGCCCTCCTCTTATCAGTCAGGTTTCACATCATCAAGAATGACTATTTCACAGTCATCAGTTGTACAAAAGCAACCATTTCCCCAAGTTCAGTCTCAAAATATCTATTCACAAGACAGATGTACCCATCACATGGAGGGAACCGTCTTCATATGTTTGTGAAGTTTCACAGCAAGTCACTCCCGGAACTTTAAAACTATAAGTGTTCCTCTGGTCTTGGGGAGAGGAATTGTAAAACAAATGCCAGCCTGGAAAGGGACCACTGGCCCAGAGTTTGGAAAACCATGCTCTATTGGAAAGACCCCTGCGCACTTGCGTACTATATACAACCTTGAAGAATTTGACATTATTCTGCGCTAGGTTGAAAGCCCAAGACAGGGTGCCTAATACACACACATTGTCCCTTCCAATGCTCCCATCCTAAGTAAAGCATCCAAACATTAGCAGCATGTCAAGACACAACACACCTTCCAGCCAGAAGACATCAGAGAGGTCTAAAGCACACTGACAAGAGGTGAAGGGAAGCTATGTGGAATTCATAAGTTGCTGCATCAATTACACTAAATAAGATTAGTGCAATTATGGATCTCAATGAGGGGGTTTCTTCAGCGCATGCATCAAAATGGGACCACCATTAGCCAGTGGAGCAGAGGGAAAATGCCTCTGAGCTGTAACTCAGTGGAGATGCAGATGGCAAAACATGCTGCAGACAAAAACAGTTTTGCTTACCTGGCCTAATATTTGTCTATGAGCAGAGAAGAAGAAAGATATGCCCATTAGTACAGGTACCATATACCAAGGACTGAAAACAGTGTAGTCTAGGTTACAAAGCACTCCTATTCCCAACAAAGCACAGCAGATTACTACAGGAGTAGCAGAGTATATGAACTACTACATATGATGAAGCAGAGGAAGATGGTGCTTATCACTCCTTGACAGGTAAGCTGCCCAGATGTATCTTGCATTGAAGGAAATAACCAATATCAATAAAAAAAACAAATCCAAAAATGGATTTGGAAGTTGAGTGGGCATCTTTAGAAAGACAATGCATCATGCAATGATGAGGATTTCCCCCCCACCCCACTCCCCTCTCCCACTCCTCCTGCAGGTTTGACCCACACATGGGAGGGCTAACCAGATACAGCCACATGCAGTATACCAGGCTGATATACAAGCCAGGCTGCAGTTTCAGGGTGCAGAAAAACCCTCCAGCAAAGTCTAATCCATCTCTCACATTAGCTACATTCAAGTTAAGTGAATGAAAGAGAACAGAAGACTATGGGTATGCCAGAAGAGCTAGTTAAGTTCCAAGAACCAAAGCATGACAGAGAGGAGAGGAAAAAGTCACTTGGGATTTGCTGTGGTGTTTTCAGGTTTTTGTAAGCTACAGTCAAGCACAGGCCTCCAGGTTTGCCCCCCTTACCTTAATCGCTTGTCCAAAGAATCCTTTCCCCAGTACTTCACCATGAATCAAATCACAAGGCCGGAAAATCTGTTGGGAATAGCTGGAGGAGGAGCGCAGGGATTCAGAGCGACTGATGTCTCGGCTCAGAATGAGGGGCTCCTTCGGGGAGCTGGGACCAGGAGACTTAGAAATGCTGTTGCTTCTCCTGAGGAGTAAAGCAGACCAGAAGATCTGGGATGCTGCTGGGGAAGTTACTTACTCTAAACCCAGGGCAGTGGCAGCCATCAAGCTTTGCAGAACTGTGAAATCTCCTAAGCTGGAAGGTCCTGCAGCACATACCCACCCACACAGTTACCACCAGATATGGCCAGAGCAGCCTCAGTGCTGGGCTGCTTTCCCAGCCACACATCTGATAGTAAAGATTGTGCCTTCCACCTAATCAGTGGCACTACCTCAGATGAGAAGCTACTTCTAATTCCAAGTGAGGGCTCAGGTGTCAGGGAAAGACTCACCTAAACTGCAGTGTGCACAAGGTAAGGGCAGCAGAGTGGGGTTTACCCAGGCTGGGAAGGGAGGGTTTTCTAGAGCTGAAGTCTCAGGCCTCACTTAGCAGGGCACAGTCACGTCCCTCAGAAATTGGACCTTTCAGGCTTCTGTTTCTAAGAGGTCACAGTTTTTACAGCCCATCATTAAGCTTTTGTAATAACAAATCACTACTACTGCACCTGGCAGCCTGAAGGGGAAAGAACTGCAAAGGGAACCAGAGGGCCCATTGGCTGGAGCAACAGTTCCTATCACGATTGGACTTATTGCATCTCCAGGCACTTAGCCAAGCTCCAGAGTTGGCTAAACATGAGTAACTGAACAGGAACTATAAGCAGGGTGCTGCACCCCCAGGCTATTGAAGTGGGGCAGCTTCTAGAGGGCCTGGCACTCTGGCGCGAGAGGCACTAGCTAGGAGGCTATTCTCCCTGGGTTCGTACCTGAGGGAGCGCCGGCGCAGTGTTCCTTCGAGGTTCTCCTTGATATCCAGAGGGGAAATGGGACGAGGGGAAATGGGAGTTTTGATGTGGACTGGGAGCCGAGAGTCCAGCCGCAGTCTGTCCAGTCGCTGGGAGACAGGGTCGTGTTCGATCAGCAGCTGCAGAGTCTGGCTTGTCCTGCGGATCAGGGCCTCTACCTGCAACAAAAGCCAGGGGCACGGTGATAGCACAGGAGAAGGACTACTCCAAGCATGAAGCCAGACAGACACCCTCCACAGATTGCTTGAGTCAGGTCACTCCAGAGCTCTGGCTTACAAACATTCAGGCTCACAAGACAGCTCCTCACTATAGAGAGAGCCTCCACTGCTCTGATCAGCTGCAAGAAACCAAACTCTTTTTCTGCAATGCAGCCAAAAGCTGCACCTGAGATTCCATCCTGTCCATTGCTGGCAGACAGCTCAGAGACTGACAAAGCTACCCCAAGATCAGCATGCAGAGCCAACCACTGTCCACAAAGTGGGGAGGGAAAGGAGTGGTTCAAAGTCTCTGCTAATGCCAAAAGTGGACAAAATTCCCTTGTCTAGTGAACACAAGGGTGGTCTAACCATGCACTGACAGCATCTGGTTTGCCCTGCAAGCAATTCACTGGGAAAAGCATCTCAGCAAACCCAGACACCAAGCAAAAGATTATTAAGTTCTATATCTAACTATGACTGATCAGCAGTTCCTTAAAACCAGGTCTGCCTCATGATACATGCGAGCTGCCTGCATTTCAGTGGCTTGGTCAAGCACCCACCTCATCTCCAGGCTACCACCTTCCAGGTTCCTGACTGACACCAGCTTACTCTGAGCTTCTTTCAAACCACTGTCTCCCAGCTGCTATTTTCACCTTCACAGACTCTGGCTTCAAATGGATGGACAACAAAGGCTCTCGCAGGAAAGAGAAGGAAGAATGCTGAGGTAGAAAGTTGGACTCCAAACAAGACTCACCTCCTCTACTTGCAATGTGCGAATCGGGGCCCCATTGATTTCCAGGATCCGGTCCCCAGGATGTATGGCGTTTCGGACATTTGGGCTAATGTGCAGTCCATTGACTCTAAATGTAATGAAAATCATACTGGAAAACTCCTCAGACTAAACACTGATCATGAAAGATGAATAGAGCTCTGCTCCCCAAGAAGCTCTCTCTTCTTTAACTGGATTCAGACATGAAGTGACATTGATTTGTTGATGAATGTTAAGTTCCAATGACAATCGTTTTGTGGTGCTAGTGTCTAAGCTAGCGTAAAGAGGATCCTCTCTTCATGTACAAAGATGAGAGGGAAGTAAACAGCAGACTCGGGGAAAGTCATTAGCTTTTCTGATACCACAATAACCATCCTAAGCGCTTTTACAGACAGACAGTGGAGGACCCCAAATTGAGTGGTTACCTCCCAAGCTAGACAAAAGTGTACAAGATGACAAAACAGTGACCAGCCAACACACACACAGGCTGCTACGATCATGAGATTCTACCTTGGCAATTAAAGACCCTCAGGGAAGTTACAGAAGCTCCACTTTCCCTTGCTTGGCTCCCGCTGTACAGACATACAGGTGCCTAGCATAGCCACTATGGCCTCCTCATACTCACTCTTTCACCTGGACACTGGCAGCATAGCTGGAGCAACCCCCTTCGACAGACACTGAAAATCCTCTCTTTCCATCAGTGGCTGCAGGCATGGAGATGAGGGTCAGCGTGTATGGCAGCTGCTCACGCAGTGATTCTGTAGAGTGTTTCTCTATCATCGGTGCCAACACAATCTGGTTATGACACTTTCCACTAGGAAAAAAGCAAAGAGTCACTTTGGTCCATCTTATCCCTTCCCTGCATGCATGGGTCCTATTGCTCCCAAAAGATGAGAACTAAACTCTCATTCTCAGCAGCCATCAGTGGCCCCACGCAAAGTGTCTTTGGCCCTAGAAATGAGATTGCAAGTTCCCCTCTGGTAGTGGAGCCAAACTGAGCCACCAGGCAGAATGAAGGTGGCTTAGAGGTACAATAGACAATGGCATGCACAGTAGCATTCTGGCAGCGAAGTATGGAGCTTCACATGTCTCATCTTACCAGTAGAGAGTGGAGTGCTGCACCAGTGCATATGTGTCTCCATCTTCAATGATCACCTTGCAGCTCATGCAAGCAAAGCATTCTGGATGGTACTTGTATTCTCCAGCTACCTACATGGAGAAGCAAAGGAGGTCTGATCAAGCAGGGGTCCAGTTATAAGGAAATTGGGGAAGCTAGACTGTACCTACTGTTGATGTTACATTCACACAGAGTCCGAGACTAAGCAGTACCCTTATACTAGATAGGGGGCTGTCAGCCCTTCCCACGATTCCTGAGCCTCCTGCTCAGTGCCACGTTACAACACACTGGGCATATCTACATGAGATGCTTAATGCACAGTAGCCTAATAACACCATACAGTAGTGTGCCAGGAAAAAACTGTGCTAACACACTACTGTGCAGTAAACGTCACTAAAAACTCATGCACCAGCACTCCTGCACAGTAACTCTAGTTACTGCGCATTTAGTTAGTACTTCTTTAAGCAAGTACTAAATTAAAATGTTCAGTAATTACTACGCACTAATGAACTTGTAGATGTGCCCACTGTTTTGTAACCAGCAGGCCAGCATACAAAGTAGCAGGTGTGGTCTTTGCACTCGTGCAAATTTTGGCAACCGTCAGGCAACATTTTGGTACGAGAATGAGATTAAGCTACCGGCTGAGTTATTGTGCAAGGCTGACAAGTATATACCAGCCTGAACTGACAGATTTGCAAGATGGTTACCCCAACACATAAGATTCAGATATTTCTGCAGGCAGCAGCCAGAAAGCAGATGTGGGTCTTAGGGAATACTGTGCTTTAAAAAACAATAAAAAAACAAAACCAAAACCCAAAAATCCAAACCACATTGATTTGTTCATACTCCATGGCCTGAAGGACTTCCTGAGGGAGCTTGCCCTGTTGGTTTTATTTTGTCAACAGTTTTAATTAGTAGTGAGAATTTATCTGCATTATTTTCACTAGCAGATGCCACCTCTGCCCCTGGACTAGGGTTTGTTGGCCAGAACTGCTTTTATTCAGCCTCCACCTCAAGTACCTGTCATGTTTCATTCAGGACTGAGATGACTCAAACACACAAGTACAGTACAGTTTGGTAGAGCAATGCTGAGTTGTGTTTTGGGCATGCTAGTAGTGCTTCAACACTTCAGAAAGCCTGAGGGATTGCAGGGCTGCCATGAGCCACTAGAGGCCACAGGAAGACATTTAACCACTTGTTGGGCAATTTTGGAAATGTCTTGTCCAGGACTGAAATTTGACAGAAGGAAGCTCCCAAAAGGCAAAGAGCAAGACTACTACCCCACAGTTTGGTTTTGAGCTACAGGAGCAGAGTCCAAGACCCCAATGCTTTCACTTGAAGCACAACCTTGGAATCAGAGCATAAAGCACTTTTCCTCAGTTCCTTGCTTCACAGGCCTACGTTAAGACTAATCAGCGTCCCTTTGAGATGAAGAGCTACTGCACATTCTTAAACACCAGCTCTCAACGGCTCCCACCCAATTTTCTGTAGGCAGCAAGAACATGACTGACAGGAACTCCACAAGGGACTGGGAACAAAGAAGCCTGCAGAGGTCTTACCATTACCGGTCCAGTCATCAACAGAGAGCAGCCATGGCAGGATTCCCCAAATTTCCCCCAGTAGTCTTTGTGACAATACAGCTTCCCATCCTTCTCATAGTACCAGTTAGTGAGGGGGTCTTGACATTCGGAGCACCTGGAAGAAGAGGGACATGACTACAGCTGGCAGTCTCGTGAACTGCTGAGAGTAGCAAGTTTCCCTCCAACTGCCCCATAAAGGTTGCCCCAAAGAAAGGACACACTTCACCGTGTAGAAATCCTGCTCCCAATGCTCTGAGTAACAGTGCCGCTGCTCGTTATGTCTCGACTTAAAACGCATCTACTTTAAGATGGCACCTAGCTTCCCCACTTTGGCGACACCACAAACCTGTGGTCTGTGCTGCCTTTTTGTTAAAGAGGCTTAGCAACATGTCATTACTTGTACCCTGGTCAGTCCTAGCCGTAGGAGAATTATACCCCTTCGAGTCAGAGCTGCTGCCCCATGCCCCCCTGGTGGAACTGTGGGGGGCAAATCATGTGGCAGAATCTCCAACAAGCACAAGAGCAGCAGGATCTCTTTCCTGGAGCACTCCCACCGCAGAGGCAAATGAGGACCAGCTCTGCTCAGTACACTGGACCCACTCCTAAAGGGCTACTCCAGAACTATCCTTTCAGTAACTAGCTTTACAAGACCTTTTACCCTTTAACACTCATGTCCCTCCCTCCCAAGCTGTAGCTTTTCCTTCTACATTGGTAATGGACAACAAGGAAAGCAGGAGTCCTTATTTCCACAGGTCTCAAAGCAGTTCAGAGACTAGCCTTCAGCATATCAAGTACAGACCAAGTGACTTGTCCCAAAGGGGACCTGCAGCAGTCATGAATGGGTCCATCTCTGAGCCCCACACATGGTGCTAAGGACACTGCTGCTCTATCTTCATGTGGTGCATAGGCTGAGGGAGGGTTTGCCATGCAGTGGTACAGTTGCATCCAGCCATGAGGTCTCAATGGGACTCCACTGCTAGCATGGTCAGGCTGCTGAAAAATTCAAGCTGAATCCTTCCTCTAGCTCACAGCAGCACTGTCAGCCCCCACCAACCAGAGAAGCAAGACTGGCTCTGAGATGAGCCACCAGCTTGAAAATGTGGAACAATAGGTAGATCAGTGATGATTAACAAAGGTTCAAAGCATTACATTGACAATGACCTTGCCAACATGACTTGCCTTCCTAAGGCCCAAGAGGAGAGCAAAGGTGGCTTTAGCATTAGTAATGGGATACATTCTCATCTGGGCTGGTACTGACCAAAAAGCTACCCATGCTCCGCTTGTCATTTTAGCCAAATTTGCAAATGCTCCACAGCACAACA
>NW_005841940.1:874723-883096 GCF_000455745.1 Alligator sinensis | reverse complement strand
AATAAGGGAAAGAGGACAGAGAGATGAGATCTGTTCTCATTCCCCTAGAGGCAAGCATGCCACAAGTGACACAGGCAGCCTTTGCATGGCACACAGCAGAACAGGGAGGGAGCAGGGCACAGCATTAGATAGAACAGAGAGCAGAAAGCAGAGCAGACTGGGCAGAGGAAGGGGATCAGACTGGCACCTGGAAAGTGCAGGGCCTACTTTGTGACATGACTAGAGCCCCTAGTCTCTCCCCTACCACCCCCATATAAGCTACTGGCACCCACCTCCTGGTTTAAAGCCCCCAGCATCATGTCATCCGTCAAGATGACTACAGCCAGAAACCTCACGAAAACGTGAGCTTTGGATGGACTCAACTATGCCATAGGTGTTGCGCACGTGGGATGTAAAAGGAGAATGTGCATTAAAGAAAGGAGACCCAGATTCTGCTCCAGCATGGAAAGCTGTTTGCTCCATGTCATGTGGATGCAGAAAGAACAAGGTGAAGCTGTTTACAGTTCATGTGTAGTTTGAGGGAAGTGACTGAATTACAAGATACTGACTCTTGTTTCCCTGGAGGGACGGGAATGGACTCCCTGAAAAGCAGTTCACTTTCACAGTATTCATGAAACCTTAAGGATTCTTCACTGCAGGGTGCTACAACATGTAATAGGTGCTGCCTAAAGAGGAAAGAGACTGGGCGCATTTGATATTGTAGCGTCTGGCCTTAGGGTACTGCAAAGAATACACCATCTTAATGGCATGCACACAACCCCTGAGGGGCAGCAGAACATGGCCTTCTTTCAGCTGCCGTCCTTTGGCTTTCCTTGTTGTAAACAGCCCTGGGTTGCAAGATCCAGGTGGTGGGTGGGGGATGAGAGCAGCGGAGATGCAGATCAGCACGCTGCTGGAACACCTGGCTCAACACTAGAAAAAATACAATTCTTCAGAACTCTCCTACTGCCCGTGCATGTCTGTACCAGCGTAAGCAGAGAGAGAGATTACATCTTCAGACAACAAGGAGTCCTGATCAGACCTGCACTTGACAGGAAGAGAGTAGTATTGGAGAGTGCCAGCAGGGCCTTCCGTGGCTTATCCATCTACATTGCTACTTTAAGACCCTACCCAAGCAACCCCCAAGGTCATAGCCTTGGGTTTTTTTCTTACTTAATTCTCAGTTTCAATGAGGTCACATGGCCATAGCTCCAGATAATGGTTCGCAGCTCCCTGAACAACTTCCATGTGTCCCATCCTAGCCTTTCCCCATCATCCCAGTCTCATTATCAGAGCAGTTTGATTACCAGCTTCCACCTGGAAATAAGAGTTCTGGTATTGCTAAGGCTGCACGCCCACAGTAAAGGGAAGGTGAAGCGGGGTGGAGACTGCAAGCAGTCAGCTCTTTGCTATGCGATTAAACAAATCTGGACAGGATAAGATAGCAGCTAAAGGGCTCAAAACCCCACCCAGAACAATGAGGCAACACTACGTGCAACAAAGTGCAACAAGTCAGAAACACAAGCCATTGTTAAATGCCCCATGAGTCACTGTTGGCAGAAGGAACTTGTTAAACACCATACCACAAGATACCCCCTTTTACTACCACTGACCACACCTTGACTAATAGAGAAAACAGCATCAGGTTTCTCTTGAGTCTACACAGAAGTCACAAATGGCTCTTTCACTGCTATAGGTATGCATCCTTTCCTAGATGATTTTTAAGTTCCTGTATGGAGATGTAAAAGAAGGGAGGCTCCCCCTCTCTCTACAAAAATATTGCCATCTCCCCTCCATTGCAATCAGAATGGAAGTTAGCACAGACCTCAAGAAATAAATCTCTAGGCTTATGCCAAACCAGCTAGGACACCAGTGCAGGGAGTTATTGGCTACTCTCTCTCAGCCACTCCATCCCACCCTCCTCACACCAGCTGGGGAGAAAAATCCACTCTTCCCCCCACACATCTGTTGAAGCCCATGGGAAGATCAGCACATGTTTAATCCCAGGGGATCTGTTCCTCATTGCATGCTTAGAGTAACTGAAATGTGCCGATTCGTCAGGAACCACAAACGCCCATCCTCTGCACCACTCATGTCCCCTTGCAATCTGCCTTCTGCTATCACAGCCACAGGAATTTCTGACTGCTTCTTTTCTCACTCTATCTGGGACACCATTGGTGGAAGATTTCCAAGCTCTAGGTACAGCAAAATACTGTGCACAGCTACATAACCAGCTAGCTCTTGTGGAACAGTTTTATGAGCACAGACACACTTGTCAGGATTCTGACTTCCAGAGGAGACCCCTCCACCTTCTGTAGAGGGCACTGAGGCCTAGGAAGGGAAGTTCTGGAGAGATCAAGTGAGTTCTGCCATCACTTGGGCTGACCAAAGAGCAACACGTTCCTGAAAAGCGTGCCCATTCTCCAGTAACCTTGGAAATGCAGCTCAAAGGGGTGGAAGTGAATGCAGCTCAGCTATGGGCTGTGCCACAAAATGCCAAAGCCATTACACAAATTCAGCTGCCTCATGGGCAGGGGGAGGCTCAGAACATGGCGGGAGCAGGTCAGATCTACAAAAGACCAGCCTCAAGTTGCTCTACCAAAGGAGCAATGTTGGTGGGAATCCAAGGACGCTACAACCCTGCTGCTCCACAGGATGCCATGCAGCACAATACAGTTCCTTAACAGCTACCTAGGAGGGGCTGCTCTTTTCCCTGCTTCACACAAGAGTGAAGGGGGATAAACAGCAGGAGCATTTGCAGCTGCAGGAAAGAGCTGGATTTTGCCCAAACTGACCCATGTTCACGTGAACAAGCTGCTTATGCAAACCCTGCCATGTCCCCTGCAGCTCCTATCCTCAGCCTCTCTGAGACGTTGGAGAAACAGGTTCCATCTCAGCTGAAGATCTGCACTTTGCAGCGTTTGGCCCCAAGGCTGCTTCATTCTGTAACTCAGCAGGAGCCCAGAGTGGAAGGCATCCCTGTCCCTTGCTGAATGCTCAGCTTTGGGGGAAGGCTGCTACATGCCTGACCCTTTGACTCACAAGGCAGACAAGCCACCTCCTTTACACCTAAAGAAAGCCAGGGTGTTTATGAAAAAAAAAAAGCCCACACCAACAGGAATGGCCCCCTTCAAAAGTGTTTATTAATTGGAACTGCTCTTGGACCGTCAGGCTAGACAGCTGAACCCAAGATGGCTTCAAAAGAGTGGCACTTACATCTCCAAGGGTAGGGAAAAAAGAGGCACCTAGAGAGAAACAAGTGGAAACACAGTATACTCCTTAACCCTAACCAAAGGGTTGGCTTCTCCTCCCCATTCAGAACTCAACAGAAGAACACTGTCTAATACCCTGGAGATTACCAGGGTAATGGCAAAGACACTAGGACACACCTCTTACGTGTTACAAACAGAAGACAAGGGAGGTAGGCTCTCCTTCCACATGTCTGTTTCTTATGGTACCTCCCGGACTCAACAGAAACACACCTTTCAGACCGTATGCCAACACACGTATACATACCATGGATAGACTGCTGCTAGCTACTCTCCCCACCCAGTGGTGGGGAATGGATTTCTAAAACCCTGACTGTGGAGCTGGGCAAGCCAGTGTGAACAGGACAGTGTCAGGTGCCCAATGAAACTGGGGCACAAGCCTCAAGTGGCTTTCAGATACAGGTAGTTTTAATCAAAGTTCTCCCTGATCTCTCAGGCTAACAAAACCACAGTTGCAGGGAGAGCATTAAAAGCAGTTTCCTAACAGAGGTACTAGTGCAATTGAAGCCCTGAGTGCTCTCAAACTCAAGCATCTGAATGGGCCATGTGCCCAACATTCAAATACAGAAAGGGATTTTACGTAAACCAAACAGTGATGTTCTGAATCATCCAGGGGCTGGAGGGAGGGGGAGGGGAGAGAGCTACTGATTTGCTTGCAAAGCACGGGATTTTTTTTCCCCAATCAGATACGACTGCACATTCATGGCTACGGATTATCAACTGCTCAGACTCATAGCAGCACAGAGCACATGACACTCGTGTATCTGTGGGCCTGATGCAAATGAGCTGTCTGGAAAGACGTTAAGGATGCCCATAAAAAAAAAAAAAAAATCACATTCTTTCTGGCTTCTGCCTGGCAGGTAGTGGGTAAGTTGGTGCCAATGGTCTGCACTGAGAGCCTGCTGCTGGTACACATCCAGGCTGGGCACTCGCATACATTTGGACTGAACAGCTATGTGCAAGAGTACAGGGCACAATCCAAGCACAAAATGCACACCGATTGGTTTGAGAACTCTACTTGGTCTTCACACTTCACAAAGTACAGAGCTCCCTGCCCTAGCCTGGCCATTTCCCCAGAAGGAGGTAAAGCTGGCTCCAGGAACCTGACATTCCAGCTGCTCAAGATGACGTTATAGGATACGCTGGGCAGAGACGCAGCCTTGAGGGAAGACGCTGTCTGCCTATGATACTTACCGAAAGGGATCCTTGGAAGCAAAGTAAGCTGGGAGAGACAAGTAACTTCCCATCTTCAAGCACTGGATAACCAACCGACTCAGCCGCAAACCTGTCCGACCACCTCTGAGCAGCTCCACTCAGACAGCATGGCAGGAGCAAGGACTCACTTCACCTTGTGCTGATTCAGACTCCTCACCTCTCTTGGAAGCTGCCCAAGGAGTGCCAGGGGCCGGAGCTGCCCATTTCTCTTCAGATCTTTCCTGGCTCCCATGACTGGAACCATCTTCTCTTCTACTTCAGCAGCAATCACACCCTTGGGAGGGATAATTTAACTATTAACTTTGCTGGACAGCCATTCTGTTGCTGGAGTGCTCACAAGCTCTGCTGCCAGCTAACTGCTGTCAAGTTAGCTTTCCCTTCTCAGGTTCCACCCAAGGGTGGGAGAGGAGGAGGAGCCCTTCACAGACAGATGCGGGTGATTAAAGAGGCTGTGAGGAAACAAACCTTATTCACTAGGGGTGGAGCTGTGAGCCAAAGGGAGGCTATGATAGGAAGCCAAAAGGTAGAAGCTTCTGCCAAAGTAAAAGCCAAGTGCCTTACCATGAAATCCTGCTCTGGAGAGCAGCGGTAGTCTATCATTGAAGTCTGGGGAGGCAGAATTAAACATACAAAGCCAAGCCTCTGGATCTGTCAGATTAATGCCCACCACGCAGCGCCCAGATCAGAGACGTGGGCTGTATCACACCGTCTTCGCTGTGCTTTCAACTTGCTTGCTGAACCTCTTGAGAAAGAAGAGCTGTACAGTGCAGCTCGCCCTGAGGAAGAACAACTTATTGCCCCAGTTATGGCCTTGGCTGCATCAGGGCAGAAGGAAGCAACCAAGCCTGACAGTTTAACTCACTGGCCCAGACCTCATGAACAGCAATGCACCAGGGAATAGTTTTAAAGCCAAGCAGTCACTGCCGCAGCTGCCACAGAGGGCTACTTCATCTTGCTCTGCCTCTGGTCAGACGCTGAACCTGCACAGCAGAGTCCTCCCCAGGCCCTGATATGCCAGTACTGTTTGTCCAGTGCTCTGAAACACGCTAAGTACACCCGCTACGGTTATTAGTCCTCCTGTATTTATAGTCAGTAAAAGCTGCCTCGTCTCAAAACAGCCTGAAAATCCCTACCATACTCCGGACAAGGAATTACCCAAACCTGCTTTTACTGGAGGCGACCGTCTCGCACAGCACACAGTGAGCTTTGGGCTGGAACAGCAGGGAGGTGCTGGCTGCAGGTTAAACAACTGTACTTGCTTTTGACACTCAGCTAGAGAGCCAGACTGTCAGTCCTCATCTCTGCAGCCACATTTATGGAAAATAGAAATCATCGCTTTCTTCTACCAAGCTGAAGCTTTAAGCCTGGCTGTAGGAGTTCAGTGAACACCAGCACTGCAAAGCCCGGTGCAGCTGTCAGTTCCAGCACGGAGGTAATTCCTTCTGACATTTCACACAGCTTTGCTGGAAGCAGCAACGCGGTGAGTCTGTGTCTAGGAATGCACTCCCTTCTCCCACACGCCCCTTGCGTTGTGTGCTAAAAGTGGGCCAGCACTTGCGTCTCAGCACCCCTGGCTAGCAGCACTGCTCCATACAATAGGCATGGCCAGGAAAGAATGGAGAGCCCCTCCCCCACCAAGTATCACCTCCAGACAAAGGCAACTGCCCATAACACCATGGCAGTGATTTGTAAGCTGCAGTCACCATCTTATTCTAATCTCTACTCTTCAGACAAAACCTTTGAAGATCTGATCTACAGATGTGATAAGCAGCCAACTGGTCTGAGAAAAGCCAGCAGATAAAGCCCAGCTTCAAAGTAATAAAAACCACCCAAACAACTAAACTGGGAAGAGATTTTTGGCTGGGGCTTCCTTAAGGCCAAAGGACATATATTTTATCACACATTTAAACAGGAAGCATCTTATCAAACCAGTTCTACTTTCAAAACTAATCCTGAACAGTAGAAGAAACTCACCTCAATGCTGCTGCTTCCCTTCCCAATGGTATTTTTCACTCAATTATGATTATAAGCCTGATAAAAAGGGCTCTCAAAAACAGGTGCTAAGTTGTCTAGAGATATCTCCGTTTAGATCTGGATTCATGCACTCACAGCCACACTTCAAAAGTGCTGATAAAACAGGTGACAAATTCTTCCCCAAGTAAATTTACTAACATAGCTCATCTTTACAGGTCACAAGCCATTTACATTCAAAAGGAAAAAAAACCATCCCAGTTTGTGGCAGGGACTAACATTCCTGATTTGTGGATTTCCATCTACAAATGGATCTGTCTAAGAAAGAGAAAGATGACTGCTTAAGATAATACATTCACACAAATGGCATCAGTGATTTGTAAACTGCAGTCACCATCTTATTCACCTGCCAAAAACAGATGGCAGGATTCTGCAGTTCCCCTGCCAGAGTTGGGGGCAGCTCACTAGCATAAGGAAGCCATACCTTATATGGACCCCTTCTTTACTATGCTTAATTAGCATTGAACATTAATGCAGCAAAACAGACAAGCTTGGCTCTACCTGTGATAGACAGGTAAGAGAGCCTCCATTCACTAACAGGTTCCAGTTTTAATTTTTTATTGTACTCCCAACTGCTTATTTACAAGTTACGACCTAAGGCAGAAAGTTTCTGGTTTAGGGGCTGCAAAGTGTCTAGTAGAGTGGATTTACTTGTTGCGTTTTAGTAATCCCAGGGGCTTGGAATGGGATGGGTTACACTCCTTATTTTTAAGATGCAGTATACCTTAGAGGAAACATCCAGACACCAGAGACAAGTGGTAACCAATCATATACTGGGCTGCTACTCAGCACTTCCACCAGCTCATGAGATACACAGGCTGGGCAGGACTTTGGTGAATCTTCAGGGACCTGTGGAAGCTAAGAGAAGGTGAATTGTGCAGGTACGGCATCAGCTGTGTGACTGCGAAGGCTGCCATGTACCTTGGCTGTAGTCTGAAAACACATGGAGGCACTCCCGATCCCTGGGTACAGCCCCAATACCTCACTGTACTATGGAGGCACTTGTCACACAAGTACCTAACAGAGAGTCATGTGGTATGAAGCCAGGCCTGCCCCTACTCACCAGAGACAGAAATAAATGCTATTCTAGTCTGCGAGAAATGCAAAACTCTCGAACTCTTGGTTCAGAGATGATACACAAAGAAAGATAATTTTTTTGTGATTTCTTGGTTGATCTAATAAAAGGTATCATTTATTTTTGTCTAAGACCAACACGGCTACCAAATACATCTCATTCTAGTCTCGTGCATCCATCAGCAGACAAAATGGGGAGTGAAGTTCCCCACACACACAATTGCCAACTGCATCAAAGTGCTGCAGACCAGCACACTGGCAGCTCCTCCCAGAGACAGATGTGTGGTAAGCATACAGCTAGGAATGAACACAGACTTCCCTGAACCCCAAACACCTGCCTCATTCCAAACAGCTTAAGATTTCCTGAATGTCTTTATCTGTAGCCTGGGGGATAAGCCAAAAAAATCCAAACTCTTGTACGAGGTAAGTTTCTAGGAACAGTGACATCTTGTACTTGTCAGTGCAGTGCACAGCTATGGCAAGAAGCTATGGCTTTTGTCACTCCCCAACCCACAGCTGTTGTCTATTCAACTCCTCAGGGTAGAAACCCTTCTCATGTGTTTGACTAGAAGGTTGTGGGCACAGTGAGCAATTTCAACTGCAGTAGCAGTACTAATGCCCTGATAAATAAAGCCCTGAAGGACAATGTTTGCCAAATGGAAAAAGCTCAGAATGCAATTATCCAACTCTACCTTAAATACAAAGGACTTTTGCAGCCTGCCTCCCCTCCCCCACAAGGAATGCCAACTATGCAGAAGACAGACCTCCACCTGGGAAGAGCTTGGGTTTGGTTTTGTTTTTTTAA
>NW_005841940.1:865016-874692 GCF_000455745.1 Alligator sinensis | reverse complement strand
TGCTGCCCTGTTTGCAGGCAGACACTAAGTAACTGCTCCTCTCTCAGCCTAAAAGCTGGCTGTTGAATCTCACTCTGACTATCCTATCTACTTCCAAGACATCACTAGAGAGACACCTTAGGAAGCTGCAGAATTAATAGGCAAAACACTGACCTTTCACCTCTGGGGCCCTCTCCAGGGCCTACAGTGACCAAAATCTGCAGAAGATAGGAAAGGGAAAGGAGACAGAAGGACAAGAAGCTCTGCTCACTACTTCAGCTGCTTTTTGCTGAAAGCAACATTTGTTCTGGCCTTCAGTTCATGTGCAAGGTGCATAAAAACTCAGCACTATTCATAAGCTGAAGAGCAAAACAACAGGCAGAAAGCATTAGTCCTACATTTTAAACTGCACTCTTACATGGTTTGGATTTTTATCACTTACAATGTTGCACTTTTTTGGGTTCAGGAGATGAAGCCCAGTTTGTGCATGCATTTCTCAAAGTGAGGCAAGTGGTGGAGGTCTCCAAGGCATCAATTTCTTGGTTGGCAAGAAAAATCCAGAAGCAAACAGATACAGCAGTCTTCCTAAATCTGCAGACAGATGACTACAGTATAGCACCTCTGCTGCTCTTCACAGCTTATTAAGCAGTCACAGAGTAAAATAAGACTTGCCTGTTTCACTATTGCTATTCAGAATTCTTCACGTAGCAGTGAAGCCATCCAAAATCTTGTCGCCTTTATGCTGCTGTCTGGGAATGTTATGGAGACCAAAGAAAACAGGCACCAGAAGATATTTATAGCAAGAGATATAACATCTCCCCTCAACCCAGGACATTTTTTTTTTTTTTTGCTATTGACTAACAAAGCACTGACACATGGGCACTTGGTCATAACAGAAAACCACACTGATGGCTTTCCCAAACCTGAACCTTCAAATGCAATTGGAAGCTACAGTGCAGAGCATCTTTTATTCCACATGTTCCTTTGCTCCTTTCAAGCCATCAGGCTCATCTCCAGTGATCAGCCAGCTCCTCTCCCTCATTGACGCTCCACAGCTGTGCAAAAAACGAATTAGTTTTTAGTTCAGCTAAACAGAGAATAAAAAAATAAACAAACTGATCTGTCCCCAAATAAACACCATTTTGTCTCCTCAAAACACAGAGGCACCAAGTTTTACTTTGGATGAAAGGAGATGTTCCACTTAGGACAACACAACCCATTTTCTTTTCTTACAAGTGCCTGAAAGAAGCTAGATTTGCACACACAACAGCCATCTCAAGCACAGGTTCCCTTTTTAGCCAATAGCCCAGATGTTGGAATCTGAAGGAAACCCATGCTCCATTTCTCCCGCTGCCTGAAGAGATTCAAGGCCATCTCTTTCACCTTTCAGAAGAGAGCTCTAACCATTCTGGGTACAATAAAGTAGGGCTCTGGCATTTTTTCCTCTACTCTCTAAAAGTAATCAAGCAATTGAGCTTGAAAAGGGCAACTATGCCCTGGAGGTTAGAAAACTCACCTGAAAACAGAAAATATGAGTTGGTATTTTCACTGCTGTAGGAACTAAGTGAAACAGGATCAAAATGAGAGCAAGTGACCCCAGAACACTGTGTAGCCTGCTAGGCATCTTGATTTAAAAGTCAAGGTGATTGACTGAATTGAATTCACTTAAATCAGCAAGCAAGAAACTTATTTAAACCTATTTTATATTTGTTTTGCATTTACACAATTGGTTCCTAATTGGTAACCACAAAAACATGTTGATTTGCAACCATATATAGTCTTTAAAAAAAAACTATATTTGGTACTTTTGTGTTGCTAACAAAGAACACATGCAGTTCTACATCTGAAAACTTATTTCAGTTCTTAAAATTTAACATTTTACGTTAGAAAAAATGAGCAATGGGGTTTTCTTTAAGTTCGGGTTTTTTAACCCACTGTGTTAAGGTACTTTTAGGTAGAAATTGGAATTTGATTATAAAGAAGAAAACTGGCAGTTTTAAATGTTCCTTTTGGGTAAAACTAAATTCTGTGGGCTGCACAGGCAGGTTTATCACTAGAACAATCTTTAATTTAAAACTGATGCATCTGACAGTTTCTGGAGCTACTGTCATGTGCAGTTTGTAAATCAAATGTGTTGCTTCTGGTCATGATGCCCATCAGCTTTTTAGAATGAGTTCATCTCATCTCAACTCTCACCTCCTTTTTGTTCACACTTAGAAAATGGAAGACCGGCTTTCCTGCTTTTCATAGTTCCTAATGGCTTCTCAGTTGTCAATGAGCTAATTACTGAACTGAAATAAGACAAGAGGAGAAAAAAAAACTCCATACCTGCAGGAGCACCTATATATAGCTAACTTGTCACCTCAGACTTGTGATCCAGGCACTTCCTCACTGACTTCTCCCATGCTGGTGACTTGACTTCCTGTGAGACTTCACACTTGTACTTTTTAAACATCATTCATTTCAGTTCAGTTATTTCAAAGAGTTGAGAGTAAGTTCAGGTTTGAGGTTATCCTCAAATTTAAGAGGAAACTGAACTGTGGTCTCCCACATCCTGGGTGAACGCCCTCAACCAACTGGGTAAGATGTTAACATCCCCCTGCTTCCCCAAACTGCTTTCTGAAGTAGTTTTGTGAAACCGGCCCCAAGAAGCTTCTTCCAGCCAAACTTGATGCAGCAACTCCATTTCTGAACTCACAAATAGTTTCAGAGTGATCAAACCTGCATTTGCAACAGATGCATTGTTTGCCAAACAATTCACCAAGCCTCTGCCACTCCCCATTTCTGATCACGGTCCACTCCCATTGAATATGCAACTTCTCTTTGGCAACATGCATTACTGATATGGAAAAGCAACGGTGACCAAATATTTTTAGCTATAACACATTTATCAGCCAGAAACAAGGAAGAGGAGTTAGCATACAGTAACCAGTCAGCTTGAGTGCCTATTCCGTAGCCAAGGGCAAGCTACCCAACTCATCTGTGTGTCGGCAATCTCAGGAAGGGAAGTCACATTCTGAAGACAACAAGATTTGCATGCCCTGGGAAAAGAAGTTCTCGGGTGTGCCTGGGAGCAATTAGATGGAATTTGCTCTTTCTTTAGTTGCACTGTGATGTCATTCAGTTTATGCTGGATACGTGTGGAACTGAATGCTTGTGGCGCTGAGTTCTTTTTAAAGGTGATGCAACTTAGTTTGATTTTTTTTTTTTTTTTTTTTATTAGAAAAGTAATTGAATCTTCTTTCCAGTGATCCTTTTGGTAACAGCAATTTAGACCTACCAAGGAGGAGACCCCTCCTCACACATCCCTTTGAACACACAGGCAATCTAAGGAAAACCCACCCTAATATCAGGCCCACATGAAATGCCCACACAATTCAAAGTGGGATGGAAGCTGGCTGGTCATGAAAGCAGACGCCGTCAGTGGAAACCAGCAGAATTCACGTGCCCAAAGTTTCATGCAGAAGTAATTCACAGCACCTTCTAAGAAGCTTCCACTGCTGACTCTCCCTCGGCAGGTTCAAGCTTCAGCACCAGCTGACTAGCAGATGATTTAAGATACCCAAGATACAAGTCAAATGAGAATGCACTTATACTTCACAGTCAAAGCTTCTAAGCATGCTGTTTGAGGAAGGAGGGAAGTGACAGAAAGCTTAAATCCTCAGAGAGAGGCATGCACATCAGCCGCTGCCACCTCAAAGTGTGATCAGCAGGCTAGCCTAAGGAAGGATAAACAGAGCTAATGAGGCTGGAGAGAGGCCAATCTGCATTACAGCAATTATGTGCCTGGCCAAAAAGTCAGCTAACTTGCAGGAAGCCTGTAAACAACTCTCCATGAGCTGCTGGAACTCACAGCTACCAGCTGCCAAAGGCCTCCTACCCATAGAGGCCTTTAAAGTTTGGCAATGGGATACTAAGCGCAAGATTATGCTCAGCATGTCTGGGCCGGTGAGGAGAAAGGGGGGGGCAGCTACATAAAAATGTGGGATCTGTTGTAATGGACAGCCCCACCCTGGAACTAGGAAAAAAGGAAGGGCAGTTTCCTTTACTGTAAACTCTCATTGTAACAGAACTCGGCCCAGCAGCTTAACTGGGCACGGGAGCCAGTTGAGCACATGGGGCAGTAAGGGAAGCACATGACAGATTATCAACTGGACTAGGTGTTTAGCGCACAACCCACAGCAAGAGAAATTGGCCAACATTTGTTTGCCAACCTTCAGATTAAACTGGACACTGTATTATGGAGTAGTGCAGCACACAGGACTAAATTTTGCTCTTAGTAGGACTGTGCAAACATGAATAAGACCAGGAAAGATTGTATTTGTCACCCAGAAAAGGATATAAGCCTTTCTACCAGCCCAGTATCAAGCATTCATGTAGTTTAATTCACAATCTCAAGTCCAGCTGCTACACTGTTTGAGAGATGCCTCACCTTGCAAGGTCACACAGGGAAAAGCACCTAGACAAGTATAAACCAAAGCCTCTCTCGCAAGCATAATCAAAGGGAGCCCTGGAAAGCCAGAAGCCCAATTTACAGGAGTTCAGAGTACCAGTTGCAGAGATCAGTCTTTGTTCTGTCACCTGGATTAGTCACATCTTATGACCTGCCAGAGCTACAAGCATTTTGGCAGCCCGCTACATTTTTCCCCACCAACCACAGATGATGATCTTTGTCTCAGTGATTTTAGGACATTTTGTTTTTGAAAACAAGACAAAAGATGCCTCTCCTGACATATCTAATCCACCTCTGAAACCACCCTTTGTTTGGATGTTGCCAAAACGAGACTGGGTGAAAGGGAAAAAAAGCAAAGTGAAGGCAAGAAACTCTAGAGATTGAGCAAGAGTTTTCACACAGTTACTATTACCAGCAAAAGCTGCAGGTCCTGTAGCATCCTGAAACAGGCTTCCCAAGAAAGTGCAGTTGGGTGGTATGGCAACTGAATAGCTGACTCATGAAACACAAATTAAAGGTACAATGCTCTGCTGGCAGGGAGCAGAGGATTTCACAGCCTCCTTCCCCTTTCCTCTGCTGACAGTTATGTTGTTAGATGAAATGACTACCAAGTTTTTAGATCTTATGGGCTTGAAAGGCAAGAAAATGAGTGGAAAGGATTTTCCCATATCTCTCCGCAACACCCCGCCATCTCCCTTCCTCCGCACACAGGGGAAACAAAACAGCAACAGCTATTCAAACTGCCTCAACTTTGTCAACAGGTATTGCTTTGGGATATGGCTAATAGAAATATGCAGCCTATCACTGCTGCGACCGTCAGACCTTTCGTTTTTATTTTATCTGTATTCCCAGGTGTGCAGATGTTTGCATAGCAGCAGGAGCTTGGTGTACAACTGTTCACTAGGGCACCCCTGGGGAAGACCAGGACCAATGGATACAAGCAGAAGGCCGCTTAGGCTTAATACCAGGAAAAACTCCTTCACAGTCAGGGTGTCCAGACTGTGAAATAAACTTCCGCGAGGCGGTGCAGTGACCTGCCCTGGTGGTTTTCAAAAGGAGTCTGGACAGTCACTTCGCTGGGGTCACTTGACCCCAGTTGTCTTCCTGCCTAGAGCGGGGTGGGGGCTGGACCCAATGATCTGTGAGGTCCTTTCCAGCCCCTAACAATCTATGAATTTATTAATTTCTCCGATCATTTCAGACTACTGTTAGAATAGCAACTTAGTTTCAGAGTACTACCGCTAGCAACAGAACTGTGCAATGAGCAGGAACATGTAATCATTCAGCAAGATTGTCCCAGACTGGGTCAGGCACAGGAGGTGACAGTAAAAACCATGCCACCTATTTAACCTATTAGAGCATCTGCTGAGTGTGGATGCTTAAGACACTGGTGGGTAAGAACAGGGAAAAACAGCATTTAAACAGGCTAGAGACTTGACCTACCGGAAGCAGGAGCTGTGCCAAGCTTCATTAACAGTTCTATACCGTCGTTGGTCAGCAGCAATACTGTCCCCGCATCCCAGGCATCTCCAGACCTCCTCACCTGCACACAAGAACAAAGTTAACAGCTGATAAACAGCACAAGTTCCTTTTGCACCACAGGAGATCCAGTCCAAAAAAGAACGAGCTATGCCAACAGCAATGTCCAAAACCCTGTGTTCCACCATAGAAGACAGGGGTGGTGGGAGTACTCTAAAACTTTCATGCCTCTGTACACACATCTGCTGTCCTGATCTCCCAAGGGCTCTCTCTGCAGTCATCAGCACCTTTGCCCTCTGCAGCAGACGTCTTGCAGATCTGTCACAAAAGACCCTGTCACACTTGGCTGCCTTGCTCCTTGACAAACAGATTCAATGTTTCAACTACTCCATACTAGGCTAAATCAGGGAGTTAATTCCTCATTTGCCCCAGGCTGCTGACTCAGCACATAGCATTTACATTCACTTGCTTAATTAACTGGATTTCCCAGCATACAAACGAAAGAGGGAAAAAGGATGAATAGGGAGAATTCTGGTTATTGGATAACAGCTCTGACTGGCAGTCAGCTCACTCATTCCTAGAAGGAAATCACATGCCCCAATGGAGATTCACAAGCTAAACCCAGAGATTTCAAATAGGAATCCAAATCATTCTGACCCATTATTGTCCAAGTTCCTTGCTACATAAGAATTGCTCTATTTTCTATAGTCAAAAAAACATGTGAAAGCTCAGAGCTTCATTTTCTGAGGAGTGCCTCAAGTCTAGAAAGGTTGAGAACCACTGTCCTAGACTCTAACAAGTCTGGGATAGTGGCTGCAATGAGTGGGGTGGGGTGAGGATTTTGAATGGCAAGTGGGTGCTTAACAGAGGTTTGGCACTATTCCAAGTGCAGGGGGAAGCACAAAAGTCATGAAACCCAAGAAGGAGCAACTGGGAAGCCAAAGTTAAGAGCTAGGTTCGCACAAGACTGCACAAGAACATGTCATGTAGCTGGGCAGATCTCAAACTGGAGCGGTCTCTTTCTGCTACCACAGCTTGGCTCAGCTCAGGCTGCCCATGAGCTTTGAAAACAAAGGAAGAAACCACTGAGCTAAGTGCCTGGATTTCCAGCTCATGAGCAGCCAGTTTTCAGAGAACAGGAAAGCATGACAGCAGCTCCATCGCCCCCACCTTCCCTGGGCCACAGGGAACAGGAGGTGGTTCCTGTTCAGGGTCATTTGTTAGTGCTGAAGAGTCTGCAGCAGGTCAGAACAGGGTGGGGCACAGCACTGAGGTAAAAGAAAAATCTCCTGGCTGAAGCAAAACCATTTCCAAATTTCTTCCTACAATTACCACCCCTCCACTGGCTCATATAAAGCAGTCAGAGCTTCTGCTTAGCATGCCCCTCTCCTACAGGCTCAGACTCTGCCTTAATCACTTCTGCTGGACTCCTCCTGAGGCTGAAGGGCACATGTAGCAACTTTGCAGGTTGTTTCCCAAGCCTCAAGGCTACTGCATTTGTGTCCCATATCTTGAAAGCAAGAACGCAAAACCTCTGGGTTTCCACTCTTCTCTAACTTAGATTTTCCTTCCCAGATTTCCAATGGCCATGTCAAGCAGAGCACTGCTCCTGCTTACTGACCAGCCAGGTATGTCCAGCACCAGCAGAGATGCTAAACTTTTTTAATGCTAAGAAAAGAAAACAGCAGAGTGCTGCAGGGTAACAGCCAAAGTTTCTTTTCAAAGCCAGTCCCAGAGTTCATAAGGAGCATGGTTTATTTTGTCTTCCTCTCATTTCTTCGTCTGTCCCTCTGGCACAATATCCTGGTCCAATCATTAAAGAAATTACTAACACTGATACAATCTCAGTGTCCACCTTCTCTAAACTACTGCGTTATCCTAGAACAAGAAGGAATAAAGGTGTTATTATATTTAGCTCACAGAAGTAATTCAGAATTTTGTGGCACCATACAAGCAAACACCCTCATGTGGAAGGCAAACAGGTCCTTTTACAGATGGGAAGAACAAAAGCACAAAGAAGGGAAGTTACTTGCCCAAGGCTGTAGGGCAGATTGCTGGCCACACTAGAATCTACAATTCCAGCTACTCACAACAGGCAGAGTCCTCTAAACTTTGCTGCCTGTCCATCCCAAATATATGCATGGAAGCTGCTATAGAGGGGTTAAGATAACCTAACTGCCATTGTGTGGACTCTACACTTCGGGCGATACTGTTGCAAAGAGGCCAGATCGCACAACAGGCCGTGCACTATACATGACCAAATAAAAGCATTTTGGTGTCAAGTCTCCTACAATACCCTAAATGAGCTTCAATTCAGAAGTGACTCTTCCCTTCCAGCAGTGCTTGCTGTCTCACCACAGTGAAATTTTGGACAAAAACAGGAGTGTGGCACTGGATCACTGCTCCGTCTTAAGATGCCGGGGTTTCCAGTGCTAATGCTGTTAATACCAGTCTTTGTGGTCAATGTGCATGTGTGTGAAAGAGTCGCTTCAAAGAAGGCAGCAGAGGGTATATGTCACTGACCTGTTCCCATTGAAGTCCCTCCTAATACACTCTTTGGGAGCGCTATGATTTACCGAAGAAGATCATTACTGAGGATGAAGCTCAGATACATTCCCCAATATGATCTAGAAAGCATGACTAACAGCAAAGAAATTTTTAACCTTTCCTCCTTGAAGTATAAGAAACATTCAGCCATGAGGGAGGGGGAGCAGCAGAGCTGATAAACCAGTGACCTAGCACAGACAGCTAGGCACAGCCTACTCTGTGGGCCTCAAGAGAACTGTTAACAATCTGCTGAACAAGGACATTGTGCATCCAACAGTTCATGACTTGGAAGTTAGCACTGTTAGCACACCATGTAGAAGTGGATGAATTGAGCATCAAGTTGACACACCAGGGAAAACTGTAAACCTGGAAAAGTAGAAAAGCAAGGCAGGGAACCAAAGATGGAGAGAAGTCAAAGGTTGGAGAGAAGCCTGACTAAACAGTGATCCCTACCTACATGTGTAAGGATGCTCTCTGAGCATCCTTACATGATCTACAGAGAAAGACTCTTTTCTCTTTATGCCACGTCCTGCTTTCTACATATTAAGAAATTCTGAGCCCAGAGTCCCAGCCTCACCCTTGCCATTATGCACAAAGCAAGAAGCCCCAGAGAAGAGATGTCGCATTCCCCCACTCACTCACTCCTCCAAGCCCCAGGACAAAGGTTACTTTTGAAATGTCAAAAGCAGGCTTCTCCTGGAAACCGCAAACAAGACCCTGCTCTACATAGCAACAGTTTGCTGGCCAGAATGAAACCAGACTGTATACTGATATACAGCCGGATACAGATATACAGTCTGATACTGAAACCAGACTGTATACCTGAGCTCCAACCAAACCTAGCACAAGCTGTCAGCTCTTCCTCCGGTTCTTTCTGGCTCCATACCTGGAGCCGCCTCTTCTCCTCCTGCTCCCTGGACTACGGGGCAGCGCAGCACGTGGCTGTATTCACAGTATCAAGGCTGATTTCAGAACCAAGAGGAAGATGCAGGAAGCCACAAACCCTGCTGCACCCTCCTCTTAGCCGGGACACGCGAGCACCGCTATTTCCAGGGGATCTGGGAGATGCTTCAGAGCCGAGGGCAAGTGCCTGAAGCGACACCTGCAGGGCCGGGCCCGCCCTTCCGCGCCCAGCAGGGCAAGGCCGGAGGAGGCGCGGGGCTGCCGGGCGGGCCGTCCTGCGCCTCCAGGCACTTCAGAGGCGCGGCGCCGGGGGTC
>NW_005841940.1:845581-864887 GCF_000455745.1 Alligator sinensis | reverse complement strand
AGCGTCTCCATGGCCCGCGGCGAAGCGGCTCCGGTCCCCGGTCTCGCCGCACAATGACGTCAGGCTCTACGGAGCGCGGGGCGGGTCACTCTGCACCTGGCCCCTGGGCATCCCTCCCGGGGGCGGTCGCAAGCCCCGCCCATTCATCTCTCCGGGCCAATCAGAGTCCCGCCCATCCGGAGGCCCCGCCTCTTCATAGGAGCGGGCGAATCCTCTGGCTGCTTAAAATAGTAACTCCGCCCTCTCCGTCACGGTAACACCTCCCCCACCGAGCAGCTTCAGGGCAGCGTCCCGCACGTGGGGGCGGGGAAGCGCGGGGCTCTCGGGCAGTCCGAAGCGGATCCGGACTTCCAGCAACACCAGGCACTGCTCGCCCGCCAGGCTCAGGCACGCGGCGACCCGCGAGGCGGGCGGGCTGCTCCGTTCCTCCGGGCGAGAGGCTCAGGGACGAGGAGCGGCTTCGGAGGAAAAGCTCGAGTCCGCCTTACAACAGGCTCCAGCGAGGCGCGGCTGTAAAATGAGGTCGGACCAGATCAGCTCAGGCACCCAAGGGCCTTTCCAGCCTTGGCTGCCCGCCTTCACCTCCTCTCGGCGCCATTTCTCAGGAGACAAGGAGGCGACAGGCCCTTCCTTCTTCGAGCAATGACAGGATTATGCCCAGGACGGGAGAGGCGAGCTGTGCCTCGGTGCCACTACAGTAGTGGGCCAGTCTGGTTTCCAGGACAGGGAGACTAGAGTCCCTCTGCCTAGTCTGCAACTGGCTGCAGTGAAGAGCCACGTATGTAATGCCAGAAAAGAAAGCCAGAGGGTCTTCATTAATGTAAAACCATTTTTTATTCTAAATCACTTTCACAACAGTGAAAATTAGTGAATAACAATGGTGTTGCACTATATACGCCATCATAGGCCATGTGCAGTCTGAATACAGGGGAAGGGAAATAGTACAATACAAAAAGCACACCAAGAAAAAGATAGGAACAAAAGCATTAACACTTGCAGACTAGTTTGTTCTTGGATTGCCATAAAAATAAGGACTCTCCACCCTGTCTCTGCAGCCACCTTAGTCTGCACCCCTCCTGCTTCCCAACCACAGCTGGCAAAAAGCTGAAAATTCTACATTTTTAAACATAACAGGTAATTAAGTCTGGTTTAATACCTTTTTTTAACATGTTACAGTTGGATTTCTGTCATCTTTACAGGATAAAGGCTGTTATCAATTTATCATTGTACCAGACTCGGTCCTGAGCCTCTCTCATAGCACCCAGTTTCTCAGAATAATGGAAGCAGGGAAACAAAGGCCTTTTCCTTGATTAGCAAATCAACATTACCTTTCCGCCAGCAGGTGGTGCTGTCTCTTCAATAAAACAGATCAAAGCCTGAAGGTTTCCATGCTGTGGCTAGTTGCTGACATTGCCTTTTCTCTAGAAAGGATCCTAGTTTCCCAAATATATGCTTTAGAAGACATCGGTGTAGAAAAAATAAAGCTTCTGAAGCTTTCTCCAAGCAACTGCACTGTTCAAATATCACCTGAGTTACTTCCAGTGGAGGCAAACACTACCAGATTATCCTGCACTCAAGTATACGACTGGATGAGGTGAAACTGCAGAAGCCAGCTTTGGAAACTCCTGCTTGCCTAGGTCCATTTTGGGGGGCACAAGCACATTAATCTTTCATCCCCCTTTATCATACTACAGTTGAACCATTTGTGTCCAGACAAATAAGTTTTAATGACAAGTGCTGAGGCACAACCTGCTCACAAGGTTCGTCCGTATACATGAGAACAAGTCTAATTTCTAAAGAACGTTTCTGTGTTGATTTGTTTTGTTAAATGTCGAAATATATTGTCCAGGATGTCGCAAGATTCACCTTTACAGGAGGTCAGTCTCTGACTTCCACTGATTCAGATCACTAGTAAACATCATTACAAAAAACAAAAAACAAAACAACCATAGAAGAAAAGCCTTTTGGAAGTGTCTAGTTAGAAAAAAAAAATCAAGAACAGTATTCATTTTGCTAAGGAATCCCTCATATCTCGGGCACTGCGGATCCACGCAGATTCATCAGCAACACTTTTTGAAGTTGTTTACTCAAAATTCCACAAAGGCTCCAGAGTCTTTCAGACTTGTATGCACACTTTCCAAAACTTCCTCCCCCAAATACACAAATATCTGTGATCTCATCCTGTAATTCAAATTAGCATCTTTGGTAAATCTGCAGTCCTTATACCACAGTCATTTCTTTCTAGGTTTGGAGCAGCTACACAGTCCTGGACAGACGATACTCTACCACCTTTTACTTGCCGTGGCACCTGCTAGCAAAGATGAAATTTAATTTCCTCACATAATTTTATGCATTTGACAAGTCTTATGTCAACCCCAAAACACACTTTAAAATCTCCCTTTTGTGCCCTTCCCCCAACAAGTGGATCTCAGATCTGTAAAAAGATTTCATGCAGAGGTACACAATAATGCTGGGAGTCTCAAATTTGGGAGAAGGGGTGAGTACAGCTACCATGACAGAATTGTAAGTAAACTATTCACAAGTTAAATCAAAGGCAGCTGTGCAAACCTAAGGAAAATAACACTGCTTTATCAATGAGAAACTGCACTGTGAGGCAAATTAGGTGTTTTGTAGTTTAATGACTCCACCCAGCCCCACAATGAGACAATTTACAAGCATGTGTCCCCCAGCAAACTGAGATTTTAAACATTTTCAGTGTGGATGTAATTGCTTGCTGTTACAGTCATTAGAACCAGTCAAATGCCATGGGTTTTTCACAACTCTGGTAAGTAATAGCGGGAACAGAACAGTGGTCTCCAAAGCTGGTTTCATTTTTGGCAGGTGTCCTGCCCAAGAAGTCTCATTAGTGTTGCAAAGGATTTCCTGAAGAAAACTGGATTTTGATATAGAGGCTAAATAATGCCCCGAACTCCAACTGCACCATCTCTTCCCTTGCAGAGGTGCTAAACAAGCGATACTGATAACATTGTAGTCATTTCCTGTCCTTGCCTGCTCACCCAGCCTCAGTGCCAGTGCCTTCCATGTAAACCTCTCCTAGCTGATTGGCACAGGGTTTCAAAGCAGCACTCCTTTCAAAGTGATGCTTAAAGCTAGGCCCATGGTTGTAGCTGGATACCTGTTGTATGAGACGGCTGAGCTGAGACATGTTTTTTTAACCGTTATTTAATTCCAAGGCTCTGGTGGAAAATGCGAGATTCCTCATTACGTTGTGGCACCATTGATCCCTGGAACCCATGATTAGGTATGGAACCAGACACCAAGAGGTTTAAAATGGGATGGGAACAGTTTGTAACTGGTTCAGAGGCTCTGCTGACCCTGAATACACAAGATACAGAGCACAGTTATGCAATCAACAGCCAGAACATTATCACCAGTGCCACAAACAGGAAGAGGCGGGAGAGGAACTGTTCATCCACGTACTGAGGAGTCCCTGGAACAGCTGGAAAACAGGAAATAAAACAATTCAGTTCTTTCCTTTTCTTCAATGTACGGTCCAGGCCACATATAGCAAATCTCTCTTCTATGGAGGTGCAAGGAACCTACCAGTTGATCATTTAATGCTACCAAGGTTTCCCTGGTGTAAGAAATCTCACACTTGGACTGCCTTTATCTCAGCAGAAGTCTGGAAAGCCAGTGGGCATCAGCTCCACAAATCAAGACTGCCGACAGTCCTCGACATGACCCTACAGAAGCGGAGAGCTCACCCTGTAAGTCTGTTCATAGTATTATTGTGGACAGCACTAATGCAAGTTTCAGCCAAGTGTTTCCATTCTATGGAATAGTTTTTCAGCCTGCCCCTCAGTTCTTCCTCCCCCACAAGGAGAAATTACTTTTGAGCAAGCAAGTGATAACAGACACAAAGCTAAAGCACATCCTTTATGCCAACAGAATGAGTGGGAAACCTAAGTGAGCTCAACACTCTGTGTGCATCCCAGTGAAACCACTATATCATGTCTGCAGACGAAGAGCGGGGTTGGAAAAAAGATTGGCAATCATTTATCCTGAACTAGCATACATCTACACACTCCTTAACTGAGCACACACCAACTGCTGAAACTTCCTTAGCCTGACGAAGGGTTTTTGAACCCGAAAGCTTGCTTAATAACTATTCGGGTTGGTCTAATAAAATATCAAATTCACCCAAGGAACCTTGTCTGCTTAACTCTAATCACACACTTATGCAAGTGTACAATACAACATACAACTAATAGGCAACTTCATTTAACTAGGGGCATACATCTTGGCAGTGTTTTCATGAACTCAAGAATCCACTTATGCTTTTTCCATGAAGTAACATAAGGAAGCAGAACCAGGCAGTCAATTTGAGGAGGCCCAAGAAAACCTTGGGTGCTAGATTTGTGGCACAAAACAGGTTGACTCATTTTGACTAGTGCAGAAAGAGGAGTTTGTCTAGAGGCTGTTTGGTAATCCCTCCGAATGAGGCTACTATATTAAAGTAACCTAACTGGTTTTACTCAGTTAAGAGCAGTTACATTAATTCACAACAAAGCTACTTCATGCAGCATACAAGTGATCATCAGGAGAGCACACTGCAAAGCAATGAAAGAAGCATTCCTGTCCTATAATGCTTCTTTCTGTTATAGGAACACTACAGCAAGGTTTTGGGGGGCTCACTCTCTCTCTCTCTTTTTTTTAAACAAAGAACTCTTCCCCTGTCAAAATCTGATCTTCCTTCTCTCTGTTTTAATGTTAGAAATCCATGTCTTAATTTCCTTGGCTTCCTAGAAGGACTCTTAGGAGTATTAGAATTAGGGGTGCACCGATAAAGAAAAATCGGCCTTATGTATTGGGCCAAAGAATAATGAGCCATAATCGCCCGATACCAATCCAATTGCCAATATGCAGGCCAGAAGCTTGGAGAGCAGCATCTGGCTGACAAGTTTGTTGCAGGAAAGGGCAGGGGGAGGAAAAGGGAAGGCAGATCGAAGCCCGCAGGGTGAGGGAGGGAGTGGGGCTGGAGCAGGGGCTGCCCAGCCAGGGCAGGACAGATTTGTGAGTGGCTCCCACCACTGCACACACACCCCCGGGGAGGCATGGGGGGCACATGCCCCCTGGTTATGCGTGCGGGGCAACAGCGGGTTGCCGCTGCAGGCTGGGGCCAGGAGCAATGCTAGGCTCTTCCCAGCAGGAGGCTGGGCCAGGGCTGCCTTTGGGGTGGGTGGCAGCACTAGGAGGTGGGGGTGGCTACGGATGGGTTACAGCCACCACAAAATTCGCTGCAGCCCCCGTTAGCCACCACTCCCAATGCCACTGCCTGCTCTGAGTGCAGCCCCGACTCAGCCCCCCACCAGGAAGAGCCAGACCCGGCCCCAGCCCACAGCAGCAGCCTGCCCTCGCCTTGTGCACAGATCAGGGGGCACATGCCCCCCAAGTCTGTGTGCAGCAGTGGGAGCTACCCCACCCTCCCTGTGCTCCCCAGATAAGCCACTCATGGCTTAGTCCCGCACTCTGCCCCACCCCAGCTGGGCAGTGCCTGCCCCTGCCCTAGCCCCACTTTTTCCCTTACCATGGGGGCCTCGATCTGCTCCTCCCCCACGCTCCTTCCCCCCAGACTTACCAGCCAGACACTGGTCTCCAAGCTGCTGGGCTGCGCTCCCAGCTGTATGCATGCTGTGGCTGTGCCCACGCATGCAACATTTATCAGCCACATCAGCCAAAAAAAAGCTGATTGCCGATAATGTCAATTTGCCTTTTATCAGTGCCAGTATGATATGGACTGATGTATCAGTGCACCTCTAATTAGAATTAAAGTTCTCACTGAAGTGACTTTCCTCCTTGCTCAAGGGAAAGAAACCTGTATTGTACCTATCCCGTCTGATTGCATAATCCTCCAAAGGGTCCTTCAGCAAAATACAGTTCAGCAAGATGTTCTCTCTAATATAAAACCCCTAGAAAAACACCTTTTAAAAACAAAAGGCTTATGTTTTCCTAACATAAGTATTATAATGGAACAGAAAAGGGCACAAACAAAGAATGTTCTCTCTTTGCAATTCATTATTTCAATGATGGCAAGCTAAGACTAGATGTTCAAAACAGCATTTTCCTATAACGTTCTACAACACTAGCTGATTCTTCAGCATGGACAGCTTGTTATTTTAATAGGTTCTGTGTTTAAAAGTTACCAAATATTCTGTAAATGTTTATTCTCCTGTGGATTTTTCCAGAAGATGGAATGCACAGTACCTGGAGGAGGCCGCCCATCATTTATGTTGAAAGCTGTGGCAAATATACCAAAGGGAAATGCCCCAATTCCAAATGACATCTGGAAGCCGCCATCCCCAAACCCAAAGCCTTGAAATCCCTGCAGAAAAGGAAAAGCAAAAAAAAAACCAAAAAACAAACCCATTAACTGTCATTTAAACTTCTGAGTCAGAATAAGCTGTACAATCCACGATAAGCATTTTCCCGCTTTGGGCTTTCTTACGCTAAATGAGAAGTAAACTACTGGACAGTTTATCATTTGTGCCTATGTTGTCAAACAGCTCCCTGGGCTCCCTTCTCTTTAGGAAAAGCATCACACAGTAATAAGCCACAGCATAGTAACACAACAGCTTGAGAGAATGATAGGAAATGCAGCTTATTTTTGGGGCTGCAGATGAGCCAATGCTAATTATTTTTCCAACTCTCAACTTAAAAAACACTAGCTATCTGACAATGTCATCATTTATGTCACTGGATATCACTTCTGGGATTTTAAAGCTTTAATTCGAGTTGATTTTCTATATCTATGTATCTGAAACAAGGATAATATGGAAAAATAACTCAATACTATTTGATCCCAGTATCCATGTACTCTCAGTTCAATAGTATTATGTATAGGCATATAGAACCATAGGTAGACACAGAGCTTTACAGCCAATATCCTCAGTCCCTACGCTAAGAAGCCAGTTGCATGTAACTTAATGTGATGCAGGAAGCCAGAACATTAGAGGAGGAGGATGAAGGTAAGAGCTATAATGCAGCATTAATTTGACCACACAGAGTAAGAGAAAAACTGCAGGGTGCGGCCAAGTAGAAAAATGAAACTTGGGAATCAGGAAACATCCCAATCCTTGAAGTGATGCTCTGCTTAGGATCCAACTCATAAAATATTAGCAAGATTACCACAGTAAGTAATGACTGCATGAGAACTTGGTCATCCTGCTCCTGAACTTCACTACTCTACCACATTAAATTTCTTGTCTTAGAATTAGCCGAATGGTATAACATCTGGACAATAGTCTAGTTTTTCACCCTCCAGCTAGGAGACAGTATGGAACAGAACTGATCCCACTGATGTAACTTTTAGACCCAGACTCATTCCTTAATTTGCTGAGTACAGAGTCACTTTACTTTGTTCTCAAGTGCCTTGCCATTACGTTCCTATAAAAGAAGGCCACAGCAGTTCCCCTTGCATGGCAGTCCCTGAAACCAGGAAGGCAGGTCCACTACTGTAATGCCTTTAATGCCAGATTCCACCGACTACAGGCAGCACCTGCTAAAAGGTTCAACCAAGACACAGCAGCTGATTTAATAAGAACACAATTCTCCAGAGAGGGAGAACAACTGAGCTCCCATCTATTCAATGCAGAAATGTTCCTTAATCATACCCAGCAGGGTTGTTTGTTTGAAGCAATGAGGTACATGAGTGCTCTCTGAGGGTTCCAGCCTGAATTACATGGAAATATGCAATTGTTTCATCAGGTCATGTTCACCTCACCTCTCACTGTGCTAGGAAACATTGAGTTCTAACCTGGTAGGTGCTCCCACATGTCTATTTACCATACAATGTATATAAATAGTAGGCTGTGTATTTACATGCCTGGGCCCACTGCATCCCACACCAAACCAGCACCTATCTGACATAGCCACATCTGGGATGTGTACATATGCACGTACAAGGGTATTTTATAAAAAGGATTCTGAAGAGGTGGAAACCACTGCAGCATTGCACGTACACTCCATGCATGGGTGTACATTTCAGGACAGGTCTCATTTGGCAAGAGAGGAGATTTTTAAGGCTACTTTGTAAAACAAGGCGATATGTATTTTGCCTACAGAGCATAATCTCACAGTAAAGAACAACATTTCCAGCAATGCTACACTCTGCAGTTGAACTGTGAAGTATGATTTAAGTTAGCTTCTGTTTCAGAACATGGGGCTGAAGCCCCAGCCCTTGGGCAAAATCCAGCCCACAGGGCTGCCCACAAGTCCAGAAATTTGGTGGCAGAGCAGTGGTGGCAAGTAATACTTCAACCACTGCCCTGCCGCAAAATTTCCAAGCACTGTGCAGTGGGATCAGGCCGTGGTCGGGTCAGCACTACACACTGGATCAGGCCCATGGACCAACCTGGTACTACTCACCCACCCGGTGCGGCCAAAATGTAGGCCACCATTGCTCTAGAATACTGAGGAACAGATGCAACCATAACAATGTCAGGCACCAAGAGACCTATAATAGCCAACATAGAAGGACAAACTGGGATCTGCACAGCAGCTTTTAGAAACACAACACCTCCATCCCCCTCCACCTCAATCAAGTCCTTCCATTTCAGCTTATGTTTCGCCTACCCCTCTGTTCTCTGGTTCAGGTCTCTGTCCCTGGGGTCGTGGTGGAGTTTTCTCTCTAGAGGAGACAGATTCAGGTAAGTACAGTGAAATCTGGTGTAACATTTGCTTTCATAGGACAGAACAAATACTGTCCTACCTTTCACGGATATTCAGGGACCACCCCATTGCTGCAACACAGCTATGGGCAGACACTCACAAGTAGGAGCCAGCAAGCTCACCAGTTACCTAGATCTCCAGCACCACATCTATAAACAAAGAATCTGTATTTCTGTGTAGCAACATCCTTTTTAAAACTTCACAAAAAGAGACATTGAGAATGGTGGTAAGGCCCATCAGTGTCCTGACTGGCTGCTCTAGTCAGATAATTTTCTGCATAATATATCATCTTGGCCACTAAATAGTGTTCAATTTAAATTAAAATAGGATTGCCACAGCTAAACAGGAAACAAGGTGTGGGAATCCAGGACCTAAGAGGGCTGGCACATATCCAGCAGCTGCCACCTCCATCTCAGCTTTGAACAAATCCCATCTGACATGTCATAAATACAATAATTTGACAGTGTTTCACTTTCACACTTACGGTTTCCACAAAGGAAAGGCTGCATTTAAGTATCTTACCTTGGATCCTGTTGTCCCGTACTTCCCCTGCCATACAAGGGAATAACTTTATCTCGACTGATTCCTGCTTTACAAACTGGACACACCTGTCTATTTGGCCTGGTTTCTAACCACTGAAAAAGAAAAAATTAACAGGCATCAGGAGAACAATGGAACAATGACAATGTACAAGAGTTTCTAACAGAGGCACACAGTAAGGTAGTTCACACAAGAGTCAGCTAAAGAGAATTCCACAATTAATTCAGAAAGCCAAATGCCAGACTGTCTACTACTTAGAAGCAAAGCAACTGAGCTGTGAAGGATACTTGCTTTAGTTTAGTATATTGTAGTGCTTTGATGCATCTGCTGAAATTCACAGTCCTACATATGCTGGAGAAAGCATTGATAAATACACTATAGGAATAACCCTGACATGGCTCAGGACTGGCATGAAAATCTGATCGGTCTGGTCTTCTCTCGTTTCTGTGATTCTATAAAATTAAAGCAAGGGTGTGACAGTACATGTGAGAGCAGAAGTGCCTCCAGCCTTTATCCACACATTTCCCTGCCCCTCCCTTCCACACAGCTCTCTCTCACAAACTCTCCTAGCAGAACTGAGATGTTCAAGTGGTTACAACAGTGAAAAACGGTCTTTTTAATCTAAAAACTTCCTCTAGAAAAGCAGAATATGAATTATTTCAGGTGAAGATTTACAAGCACAATCTAGTTGCCCTGAAAAGAAGGAAGTATGTTTGGGAAGAGAAGGAGGTATTGCAGCTTCTGACAAAATACCCTGGGGAGCCTGAAGGGTTTATTGTGTAAGAGGAGCTGATGAAAGACAAGGTAAAGGGAAACCGGTCTTACCTGGTGTAAACAAGGCCAACTGTTGGCATTCCCAAGATGATTGGTCACAGGGTAGAAGGGGAGAGAGGAAAAAAAAATGCATTCAATAACTAACACCTAGATTTGGCAAACGTACAAACTATACCAAGGATCATCGAGCATAGAGACAACAGAAAGCTGGAATCCAGCAGTGACAGTTCCATAACCTTGCTTTAGGATAACTTTTATAAGCGTAATCAAAATCTGATGATCTCTGGTCCACCCAAATTACAAAGTTTGACACTAAGTTGCCATGATGTAATTTCTACTTATTCATAATGTCATCATCCAAGAGTCCTGCAGCCTTACACACTAGTACAGAAGGCATATGCAGGAACCTGAATTCATCTTCTTAGGGTTCCTGCACAGATTCTGCTCTTCAGTCTCATGACAATGTATCCCAAGTAAAGGTTGCCAATTATATGATGTTTACAAGTCAGAGGTAGGGCATTTGAGTAAAATAATGGGGGGCAAGGGGTAGGAATGGGGAGAAATCTACATTATAATACAGCATACTAGTCGCATGCTGTTAATTCCAAATGTGTGCACTTCTCCCTAATAGGAGTCTTTACTTAAATCTAAGTTCTTGTGCCAACCTTAAAAGAAAGAGTCAAAGCCAAACAAAATAGGCCATAAAATAAGATGGCCAATCAAGATGCAATCAGCTGCTCTAAACAGCAGTCTCTATACAATGTTTTTGCCAGATCTAGCAGACAAGGGAAACCTGTGGTGACCATGGAATCTGCCTGGGAGTTTAAAATTCAGAGTATAGAATTCCAGACAGAATCAAGGACAAGATGCAAAATAGATCCAAGTATGTGTATATTAGGGAAAAAATATAGACTCAATCAGCATGTCTATGCCAAACTAGAAAAAATGAATGAGAATAATACAATTTAGAAAAGCATATCAATCAGGGCTGAACAATTCAATTTTAACACAATAATCTCCAGGGCTAGCACAAAACAAAACGTAAGGAGATTATCATCAAGTTAAAATAACTGCATATTTAAAAGAAAAATATATTTGAGGACTGAATGGCAAAGCAGCAAGTTTCTGTTGATGGCACAATTCAAAGCTGTAGTCACATTCACATTACGATGCCAATGCAAGACTGTCATTTCATGTTTGGTCTTGCTATATGTTAGACTTCTGGATGATTAAAAATGAATTTACTCTTGCCTAGTCTTACAAGAGCTGAATACTTACCAGAAGAGGTGTCCACACAGGCTAATAACTGCATCCTTGGCAGTGTCTAAACAGATGTTACATTCAAAAGTGCTATCCTGGTTAGTATTGTCCCCAGCACCATTACTACTGCTGCTGCCACTAGTGCCTCCAGTACTGGAGTTCTCAGTGGATGTGGAAGCTGTGGGCCCTTTACTTGCCATTCTCAGGAGTTAACCAGATCCAAAGTCAAGAAAATCTTCCAACTGGAATCCTACCAGAGGAGAGAAAGAAAGAAAAGTTCCATTTGCATCATGCTGTCTCATTCTTGTCCTGTTCCAAACTGGAAGGAAGAAAAAATATTAAGGCGACTTCCCACAGGACTATACAGATCCTAAGGCTGATCTCCTCAATGGGGTCTTTTTTTAGAAGTTAATTGGCCTGGAATGTCTGTGGTACATTGGCTGCTGATGTGACCTATATTTCAAAGTCCTGGATGCACTGACTGATGAGACCCTATGGTGAAAATGAAAACAGATCTCCTGCACCCACTTTCTGGAAAACACCATATAATGATAGTGGCACAACAAATACATTTCAAGAACTTTGGAAATTTTGGGAACTTTCCAAAACTCTAAAGTGAGACACAACTGTCTGAGTTACAGCCTGCAAAATATGATTTAATAAAGAAACAGGTCAGGAAAGCAAGTTACCAGTTTTTTCTAGCATTTAGTGAAGTTTACAAGAAAAATTAACCAAGAAACCTCAGCTTGAATCAACTGGTCACTCATTAAAACAAAGAAATGTTAAGTTCAGAGCTGTCCATTAGCTCCAATCACCAGGAATTTGGAAACAGAAGGTGGATGGAGCAGTGAACCTCTCATTGCTGCCATGGCAGTAGGTGGGAGTGATCAGGGAACATTTCTAGCAGTTATGGCACTAAGGACCACACTTCCTAGCAAATCCGTTCACAAGTTTCCAGCTGATGTTAATAAGTCATGTCTTTCTACTCAGAGGCCATCATTCTCTTTTTATTTCCTTTTACTAAAATAGTAACAACGAACCTGAACTTCATTTAAAAAAAAAATCATGGAAAATCCAAATCACCTAGCAAGTCCTATGACCCTATGTGTATGAAGCATTTACGTTTCAGGATAGAAAAGATGCACAATCTTTGCTGTGTCAGAAAAATACCAAAAGTCCAGCCTGGTTTTTTAATCCAAAGCATCAAGAACAGTTGCTATGCTAGCTGATTCTGCTATAAATAATCAAGACAGAAAAATGTAAATCTTAGTCCACTGCACCATCCATGAGAAAATATAAAACTGATCCCACATTGCTGAACATGCTCTAACTGCCTAGATAAACATGTGCAAAGAAAGAAGAGCTGACTACCCAAATCTCTCACAAGTGAACAGCACTGAAGCACTCAGGCATTTAGAATCTTTCATGAACTACTGACTTTGCAAAACTTACCACTGGAGCACTAAAGACCACCTTGGCTTCCTGCCCTTGTAGCAACGCTGAAGCAGAACCACAAAGCTGCAGATCAAGACCACAGTCTCCCTACCTGCTATCACAAACAGAACTTTTCATACAATAATAATCCCACTGCTGGACCAAGGAATATCATGCTTAAGACCAATGAAAGTATTGCATCAATGACACCAGAAGAGAGCAAGTGAGGAAAGAGGTTTATTTCTACAGATCTTTTTCACTCAGTTACATCATTTTCCATTGTGTCCCAGAAGAGCAGCTCAGTGTTTGCAGCTTCGGTGCCTTAATGGACACTGCCTCTCAGCACTGCTGACTCTCAGCATTTCTCAGACCAGTTTTGTTTAATCTCATCAGCAAAGCAGCTTGCTGTACATATATAAAATAAAAAGCACACTTGAGCTCAAGATAGATGGAAACACAACCAACATCAAAACAACAAATTAAAGACAGTTTTCAGCATTCTCACGTATCCTTTTATCAGAATATTTGGCACAATTAAATATTAATTCTCTCAGCAAGATACACTAAATGACCCACTATAAATTAATGCTACAGGACAGACGTATCACCTCCAGATGCATGCACTGCTAGTGAGACTAAAAAAATCAACAGTAAATAAAACTCACATGGGTCACAACACAGCAAAAGCCAACAATAACAATTCTTTACCTAGATGTTTGACATGCCACTTATCTTGGGAGTATCCCAAGTAAAACAGATAAAACAGACTAAGATATTAAAGACAGAAAAGCAAAAACAAAACCTATGTAACCCTTAAGGCAGCCTGGAAAAACAGATTACATTTATAGAGTTCAATACCAAAGTGAAGGCAGTCTCACTGCTGGATGCTGAAACCTGGATATTTATAAAGACCCCACTATCTAAACAACTAGTCTCCATAGACAGTAACCTCAGACAAATCCTTGAATCCTTAATATCCAATGACTAGAAAAAAAAAATCACAAATCAAAGCACTATGAAGAATGAAGCAGAAGCCAATAGGACTAGATATAATTGAATGAAAAAGTTAACCACTAAAGATGAAAGACAGTAGTGAAAGTCCTATGTAATAACTAGAATAAAAAGATATGGACAAAACCAATTACAGTTTATACACAACTGTCTTGCAATTTCACTTAATATTCTGGAGAAGAGTTTGGGGAACTTAAAGATCCAAAAACATAATTTTCAGATAAGGATCTCCCTCCTGGCTTTCATCCTTTTCATAAAGCAAATTTAGTTATATAAAAGAAAGTAGATTTAAAAACCAGTATGCATAGCTTAAATTAACAAAACCAAGCATGCTTATGATTCTACATGACAAAAAACAAGCATGCTTATGATTCTACACTTCGCAAGTCAGTCTCTTTCCCACATTTGTCTGTTGTTGTCTGTCACTGGGACATATAGTATATTTAATCTAACCTAGTTTGTAATAGACTCTTCTACATTTCAAATGTGCATGAGACCCAATACAGTAGCCAGAGCACTGAAAGCACATTCAGTAATTCCATAACAACTGGATTCCTATGGCTTCGATCTGCAAGACCTCCCAATCCAAGGATGGAAAGAGATTTTGTTCAAACAAGTTCTAAGACAGTTGTAACTTAACCACTCTAGCCTGCACAATGAAACTTCAGGCCGACAGCAGACAGGTCCATTTTGTGTCCGATTCAGGGCTCAGATTAAAGGAATAGATTAAGCACGCCAGATACACCCCCACACCAGATCACTTCCAGGTTTTAGCAAACAAAAAGTTGTGAAGGAGAGCGCAGTGTACGGAATTGCTAGTGCAAGTTTCCCAAGTCCACTGTTTAGACCTACTCTTCAAAACGCACTTCAAATGTCAGGAGCATTAAAGAAACAAAACAAAAAAAAAAGGTGGTATTAGTTATGACTTCATGGACAAAATTTTCACAGGATTTCCATTTTTTTTTTCTTATGTTTTATCATCGAGACATTTCCATGGAAACAAGTTTTTTGTTTCTCAGGTATCCACCTATTCCTGTTGTTTATCCCCTAATTTGAAGTCACAATCCTCTGTGCCATGGAAATGACCGAGTCCCTTAAAGATTCCTACTTGACATGGGAAATCATCTGCTCTTGTTCCTGCTGTTTAACTGCTAAGAAACAAAAAGACCTGTTTCCAAGCAGGCCTCCTTAAATAATGAGAAGGGGAAACAAAACAGAGGATGTATATGAATGCTTACAACATGCATCCCTTTAGGTTACCCAGACTTTTCTGGAGCCAGTCTGAGTGAACAAGAGCAGCACTGAAGGGGAAGCAGGACCTTTGCGAAGCAGCCCACTGGCACCTGAAGTTCTATGGCAGTTAAGAACAACAGATGGTCTAAGACTGAGGAAGAAATAATAACATGGGATATTGTTGAGTATTACCTGAGCCCTGCCAATCAGCAAATGGAGGGAGGCAACACTACCAAATTATACGGGAAATATATTCTAAAGATGCAGGGCAACAAATATTGCACCAAAGAGATGCTGGCATAATGAAACTGTCACTAAAAGCAGCCAAGCATCTGAACTTAATAGGAATCAAAACTTATAAGTTTGCCCAAGGTACATATATATATATGCCTCTGAAAAAATGAGGAGGAACTGCAGAAAAGAACAGTATTTCTAATTTAAAGCATGCAAAAACTTTGATGGAAAGACAGCAGATGAAAAATAATTCAGCATGTGAGATAGAGAGGATAATACCACTTAAATTATAAATGATATTTCCAGGATATATAGTTATAGCAGTATCAGAATGTTACTTTTTTCAAAAGCATTCAAAATAAATGCTTTCCAACTGGGATCTATGTCACTGACTAGATGCCAACACTACATATTTTATACTAGGGCTGTCAAACAATTAAAAAATTTGACTGCGATTAGATGCACGATTAAAAAAAAAAACTAGTCGCAATTAGTCGTGATTTTAATTGCACAGCTAAAAACTAAAATTATATGCAAAAGAACTCAAAATTATGCAGGACTTTGTATGGTTGGGGGTCCGTGTGGAGGGCTGTGGGTGTGTGTGTGGAGTTTGGAGCCTGAGGAGGGGGGATCCCTGCATGCCTTGGGAGGATGCAGGGTACTGTGGGGCAGGAGTGAGGGGCAGCAGCAGGGCTGGGAGGGCTATGGTTTGGGAACGAGAGGTAGAGTCACAGACACATGCACAGCGCCTGGAGGCTAAGTCTGTGGAGGGGGAGGGGCGATCAAGGTTCCTACAGTGAGGGGCTCCCTGCCACTGCACGCAACTGTGGAGGAGGAATAGCGGGCACATGCCCCCTGATTTGTGCATGGGGCAGAGCTGGGGTGAATGGGGCCGTGGGGCCAGGGCAGGTCACGGGACAGAGTCACAGGAGGCTTGTCCAGGGGTGCCCGGGGGCATGGTTTCCTGCCACTGCGTGTACCCCCAGGGGAGGCATGGGGGCCACCCCCACCACAATTTGTGCGCAGGACAGAGGCAGGCTGCCGCTGCAGGTTGGGGCTCTATGCCCTTCTGCCTTTGCCCCAGGAGCTGCAGTATGCCACGATGTGCGTCCGACAGCTGGGAGGGCACGGGACATGTAGCCAGCATGCGGCTCCCTGGAAAAAAGCAGCAGAGTGCGGAGTCCCAGCCCACAGCGGGCAGCCTACCTCTGCACATGCCCCCTATCCCTCCCCCACGGTTGCATGCAGTGGCAGGGGACCAAGCCCCCGTGCACCCCTGGATAAGCCTCTCGTGGCTCTGGCCCACAACCCACCCCGGCAACAGGGCCCCATTCACCCCAGCCCCTACCCCACTTCCTCCCTCACCGTGGGGTACTTCATCTGCCATGCCCATGCCCCTTCCTTCTCCCCCTACCTCTCCCCCTCTACAGAATTATGGTGCAGCACTGCTGTACACATAGCGTGCAGGCTGCAGCTGCTGGTATGCATCTGTCCTTGCACCTCCCCCCACACCCCATGCACTGCAGCCACTTGGGCTGCCCTGCGGTCTTTTGTGCTGCCACCACTGCCCCGCTAGGCAACCTGGAGTTGGTGGAGCAGAGCCCAGAAGCAGGCTCCAAAACTATATGCGCAATATAAAAAAATTAATGCAGGAACTGATTAACGCATTAATCGCACACATTAACTATGATGATAGCCCTATTTTATACTTCTTGTTGCTATGTACATGAAATATGAAATCAAAAGGGATCCTGTCAAATTAACAATTCTGTTTAGCAAAATGAATACAAAACTTCTAATGAGTTGCACTTTGTTATATCTGAGATTATAATAAACTGAAGGAATTTTTAAATCAAGTTTGCTTTTCACTACGAATTCTATTGTATTTAGTTTCTGAACCCCCCTCAACTTGAGCAATGAAACAGTTTGATCACTCATGCAATGAAAGTAAGTTCGATCACTTTCTCATGTACTAACACAGCAATTAAAATTTCAAAAAATTGTCATTAACAGTAAAAGCATCAAGAAACCTTTCTTTTCAGACTGTTTGTAACATGTAGCCCACACAAACAACAAAACACCAATATGAAAAATAAACTGAGTTCCCTGAACTTTAAATGTGATAAACATGTGGTCAGAAATCACTTTTTTGCCCCACAAAAAACTATAAGTATATTCAGTGCTGTAGCAACAAGGTTTGGTGCCTGGAGCAAAGCCTGTAGCGGCAGCCCACTCCTGCCCCACACACAGATCTGGGGGGGGCACACCCTCCCCTCTATGCTTACTTGGGAGTGCACGCAGTGGCAGGAGCTGCCCTCCCCCACCATCCCTGCGCCTCCCCAAACGAGCTGCTTGCAGTTCTGTCCTGCACCTTGCCCCGGCTGGGCAGTGCCTCTTGGCGCCCCTTCATTTTGGTGCCCAGGGCGGTCACCCCACTCTCCCCGCCTTGCTAGGGCACTGAGTTTATTCCTTGATGTTCATTTTATGATATTCATGACATGTACATAACTGAGGCAATCCAACTTGTTAATTATTAAACACATATTTATCTACTTGTTTCTCTTCATCCATCCCCTGTCCCTTAACAGACAGGTTATGCTTTAACTTGCTCTTTAGACAGACATTCCAGATTCCTGTGTTTGTATGTTGCTCTGTCCTATACACATTTCAGTTATTCAATCAGTGGTTCTTACAGATAGTTTGCATTTTAGTGTAAAGTACTATCCCAGCCTGGATCCATGAGCCAATACACAACCTTATTTAATTTCTTCATAGACCTGCGCTCAAGAACCTGACAGAAGTTGGAGGCCTACATTTAAAGGGTGCTTTGGGATCCACTAAAATTAAAGGTGCTTCACAAATGCAATGTTATTGTCAGTATACAATGTACAGTGAAACCATATGAACTACAACCTATCAGAAAATAAACTGAAGAGATGGAAATAGCTACATCACATTTTATCCTCTTTGTCTTCCATCCAAAACAGAATAAATTCAGACAGAACTTGGAACAACACTTATCCAAAAGCACTCTTGCTTGCTTGCTTGGTTTTTTGTTTTTACCTGGGCACATCCAAGGAATAAAGCAAAACTGCTTTAACCAGTTTGATAACATAACCCGGATATTTTTCCTGGCAGTAGAGCATGAAGGAATTAACTTACTAAAAGCAAACATTCTTTAAGGAGATGATGTGGACAATGGATAAAGATCTCTATAGGCTGACCAAGGAGATTTTGCTTGACACTTCTAAACACGATAAAGAAGTATTTAGTTTATTTTGTGCAGATCAGGAAACGCTGAACAATCCCAGAAGATAACCTGGCTATACCAGCCCCATCTGACACACAGGGCTAATGTGGGCTGAACACCCATGGAGCAGTGGTTAGCCCCTCCCTGTTATTAGGGAAGTCTACTGGGTATAGGTCAAGTCGTTTGGGGGTATAGCTAAAGAGAAAACGGGATAGGGGTGAGATCATTGCTCAATACAAGTGCGCCAAGGTGGGACAGTGAGCAGGGCAAACGGCCAGTGCCCAACAACCCTCAAATGAGTCCAAGAAGCCAGTGGGCACTTCCCAGTGAAACTCTGCCCAGAGGCACCAACCGACAAGGGACAGGCCTACAGGCCTATTCGCTGCTTTCAAGGGACTGTGGGCCATTGCCCACCAAGAAAAACCATACACCTCCCTTAAAAAGGGAAGCCCCTGAGAAAGTAACAATTCATTTCTTGGGAGAAAAACAAAAAAGGACACAGGGAAGGGAGGAAGATCACAGGTTCAAAACATGGGACCCAGATGAGCCGAGCACACCCGACGGTGCCCGATGCCCAGCTCAGGGGCAGGAACCGACAAGGTACAGGACAGCGCCCGGGGGCCCTTCCTGTCAGCCCCGCCCGGCTGGGCCCCGACGAGGCCCCCAGCTACGCCCGGCTCTTACACCCCACGATCCCACATCGGAGCTAAACACGCGCTACAGCAAACCCCATTCAGTTGCCTACGGGATGTTTTGCCCCCGGGGCTCAATTCGCTGCCGATGCAGTCGCTCCCGGGGACCCCCGGCCCCGCTGCCCCCATCAGGGCTGCCCCGCAAGCGGCCAGGGCGGAGCGCCACGTCCCAGCCCGCGGGGCGCTCCCC